>NC_033803.1:54979-101132 GCF_001876935.1 Asparagus officinalis
TAAAATTAGCCAAATATCATAGATAACAACTCAAGAAATTGTGAATGACCTCTACGAAGTTATTTGTTAATGAGTTAAACAACTAACCATTAGAAAAATCATGAGTTATAACTCATAAATTATAAAATTTTAGTCTCCATAAAACTACTTAGCAGTTAGTTACAACTCATGAAATCATGAATTTTGGTCTCTACAAATTTATTCACTAACAGATTATAACAATTAAAATGGCCAAATATCATAGATTATAGCTCATGATGTCAAGAATTTTGAGCTTGGCGAAATTATTTGCCAATGGATCAAAATGATTAAAAATAGCCAATAATCACGGGTTGCATATGAAATTGTGAATTTTGATCTCTACGAAATTATTACCAACGGGTTTAAACAACAAAAAATGGCCAATTATCATGGGTTATAGCTAATGAACTCGTGAATTTTATCCTTTAGGAATTAATTGCCACAGGGTGCGGTTTGCTCCTGTCCGTTTCGCCAAATTCCTTCTGGTTTGAAAGATACAAGTGTTTTTCCCTTTTCTGCTATTTCGGGCGAGGTTTTAGTAGTCATGTTCTGAACTTTTCTGATAGGGATTAAATGCAATTTTTATTGCCTACACGGTCGAAACCACTAAAAATGGCCAATAATCGTGAATTATAGCACACGAAATTATTAAATTTGGCATCTGCGTAATTGTTTACCAGCAGGTCGAAACGACTAAAGCTGGCCAAAAATCATGGGTTATAGTCCATGAGATCCTGGATTTTGACCTCCGGAAGATTATTTGCCAACCGGTCAAAATGACTAAAAATAATAAAAACTCTTGGGTTATAACTCATAAAATCATTAATTTTAGTCTTCATGAAATTATTTACCACTGGGTCAAAACAACTAAAGATAGCCAAAAAACGTACGTTATACTTCATGAATGTGTAAATTTTATCCTCCAGGAGATTATTTGTGAAAATATCAAAACGATTAAAATGGCTAAAACTCATAAGCTCATGAAATCGTGAATTTTAGCCTCGACTAAATTATTTACCAATAGATAGGAATGGCTAAAATGTCTTAAAACAATGTATTGTAGCCCATAAAAGTGTTAATTTTAGCATCCGCAAACCAATAAGTGAAAACAACTAAAATTGGCCAAAAATCGTGGGCTATAGCCCATAAAATCGTGAATTTTAGCCTTTGCAAAATTATTTGTCAATGAGTGGAGACGCCTAAAAAATAGAAAAATCATGAGTTATACCTCATCATTGTGTATTATAGCCCATAAAATCATTAATTTAGGCCTTTAAGAAACTTTTCGCTACTGGGTTAAAAAGGTCTAAAAATAGCTAAAACTCGTAGGTTATAACTCATGAAATTGTGAATTTTGGCCTCCATAAAATTATTTACCAATTGGTAAAAATAACTAAAAATTGCCAAAAATTATCTGTTAAGGTTATGAAAGTGTAAGTTTTTGCTTACGTTAAATTATTTAACAATAGGTCGAAATGACTAAAATTGGCTAAAAATCATGGGTTATAGCCAAGAAAATTGTGAATTTTAGCCTCCGCGAGATTATTTACCAATGGGTCGGAACGACTAAATATGATCAAAAATCGTGTGTTATAGCTTATGAAGCCTAATTTTGTCCTCCACGATATCATTTACTAATAGATTAAAATGACTAAAATTAGCCAAATATCATAGATAACAACTCAAGAAATTGTGAATGACCTCTACGAAGTTATTTGTTAATGAGTTAAACAACTAACCATTAGAAAAATCATGAGTTATAACTCATAAATTATGAAATTTTAGTCTCTGTAAAATTACTTAGCAGTTAGTTACAGCTCATGAAATCATGAATTTTGGTCTCTACAAATTTATTCACTAACAGATCATAACAATTAAAATGGCCAAATATCATAGATTATAGCTCATGATGTCAAGAATTTTGAGCTTGGCGAAATTATTTGCCAATGGATCAAAATTATTAAAAATAGCCAATAATCACGGGTTGCATATGAAATTGTGAATTTTGATCTCTGCGAAATTATTACCAACGGGTTTAAACAACAAAAAATGGCCAATTATTATGGGTTATAGCTAATGAACTCGTTAATATTATCCTTTTGGAATTATTTGTCACAGGGTTCAGTTTGCTCCTGTCCGTTTCGCCAAATTCCTTCCGCTTTGAGAGATACCAGTGTTTTCCCCTTTTCATCTATTTCGAGCGAGGTTTTAGCAGTTTTGTTCTGAACTTCTCTGATAGGGATAAAAGATAATTTTTACTGCCTACAGGGTCGAAACCACTAAAAATGGCCAATAATCGTGAATTATAGCACACAAAATTATTAATTTTGGCATCTGCGTAATTGTTTACCAGCAGGTCGAAACGACTAAAGCTGGCCAAAAATCATGGGCTATAGTCCATGAGATCCTGGATTTTGACCTCCGGAAGATTATTTACCAATCGGTCAAAATGACTAAAAATAACCAAAACTCTTGGGTTATAACTCATAAAATCGTGAATTTTAGTCTTCCGGTCAAAATGACTAAAAATAACCAAAACTCTTGGGTTATAACTCATAAAATCGTGAATTTTAGTCTTCACGAAATTATTTACCACTGGGTCAAAACAACTAAAGATAACCAAAAATCGTATGTTATAATTCATGAAAGTGTAAATTTTTGCCTCCAGGAGATTATTTGTGAAAAGATCAAAACGATTAAAAATGGCTAAAACTCGTAATCTCATGAAATCGTGAATTTCGGCCTCCACTAAATTATTTACCAATAGATAGGAATGGCTAAAATGTCTTAAAATCATGCATTGTAGCTCATAAAAGTGTTAATTTTAGCCTCCGCAAACCAATGAGTGAAAACAACTAAAATTGACCAAAAATCATGGGCTATATAGCCTATAAAATCGTGAATTTTAGCCTTTGCAAAATTATTTGTCAATGAGTGCAGACGCCTAAAAAATAGAAAAATCATGAGTTATTGTTCATCATTGTGTATTATAGCCCATAAAATCATTAATTTAGGCCTTTTAGAAATTTTTTGCTACTGGGTTAAAAAGGACTAAAAATGGCTAAAACTCATAGGTTATAGCGCATGAAATTGTGAATTTTGGCCTTCATAAAATTATTTACCATTTTGTCGAAATAACTAAAAATTGCCAAAAATTATCTGTTAAGGTTATGAAAGTGTAAGTTTTTGCTTACGTTAAATTATTTAACAATAGGTCAAAATGACTAAATTTGGCTAAAAATAGTGGGTTATAGCCAAGAAAATTGAGATTATTTACCAATGGCTCGACTAAATATGATCAAAAATCACAGCAAACCCCCTTCGGCGGTTTGGTTGGCTCCGTCTCGTCGAGATAGTCGATTTTCATATATAATTTGTTAAATTCCGACTTACGGTTTGAAAGTTATGGCCTATTCTTCGAAGCATGTTCAGTAGCTCGCCTAAAGGCTGAAGCTCGCCTGTAAAGGCTGAAGCTCGCCTGCAAGGAAGTGCGTCTGCAAGGATAGAGCTTGCCTAATATCATTGAAGCTTGCCTGAATGAGATTCGCCTGCACAGCTCGCCTGCACAGCTTTGCCTGCACAGCCTCGCCTGCACATTGAACTAAGCTCGCCTGTAAAGGCTGAAGCTCTCCAGCAAGGAAGTCCGTCTGCAAAGATAGAGCTCGCCTAACAGCATTGAAGCTTGCCTGAATGAGATTCTCCTACACAACTCGCCTGCATAGCTTCGCCTGCACAGCTTCGCCTGCACAGCCTCGCTTGCACATTGAACCAAGCTCGCCTGAAGGCTTGAAGCTCGCCTGAAGACTGAAACTCGCCTGCTTGACCCAGGCTCGCCTGAAGGCGTAGCTCGCCTGATAGCTCGAAGCTCGCCTGTTTGGCCGACTCCCCAGTACGAAGGTTCGAGCTCGCCCTAAGGCCAAGCTCGCCTAACAGCCTGCACCTCGCCTGCGCGGACTAAGCTCGCCTAACAACTAGAAACCCGCCAGCATTGTCAACTGCCCACTTGGAGTATGATAACAGTCACGTCAGTGGTCAAATCCCATGAATCAAGGGAGAAAGCATGGCGCTCCTCACCTAGCAAGAATCAAGCGGCTGACAGGACCCCCTAAGTGGTCACATCCCACAGCTAGGGCGGCTGGCTCACTCACCCCTACTAGTGGTCAAATCCCACAAATCAAGGGGTGACTCATGCCATCCCTTGCCTATTTAAAGCCACTTTCAGCCAACGTGAAAGGGGTTGATTAGCTACTGCTGGCTTGGCTGGCTAATCTTCCAAAGGTTGAACCTTGGCTCATTTGCTAAAGGCTCCCTCATTTGAAGAGACTCGTCTAGACTCTCAGACTTGAGGCTCTTAGGCTCTTTGCAAGCTCTTGCATGGTAGTTCTCTCCAAGCAGTCAGTCGACAAGCACAAGGTCCCCGTTTTGCCTCGGGTATAGTCAAACTCGATCAGCACGAGCTTCTACTGCGTACTGAAGCTTGCCCGCAACTTCGATCGGATCGTCCAAGGGAAGCAAACTCGGTGCAAGAATCGAGCGAGGCGTCCTATCGCTGCCAAAGTCCTCACGTTAAATAAGGAGGGCATTCCCTCCGCTTCTGTTGTAATTTTGATTCATTAGTTTGTAATAAGCTGTTCTTATCAATACAAATGATACCCCCGTTTCGGGAGATCAAAATTTACTCCTGCAATGAGTTATACCTCATCATTGTGTATTATAGTGCATAAAGTCATTAATTTAGGCCTTTAAGAAATTTTTTGCTACTGATTAAAAAGGACTAAAAATGGCTAAAACTCGTAGGTTATAGCTCATGAAATTGTGAATTTTGGCCTCCATAAAATTATTTACCAATTGGTCGAAATAACTAAAAATTGCCAAAAATTATCTGTTAAGGTTATGAAAGTGTAAGTTTTTGCTTATGTTAAATTATTTAACAATAGGTCGAAATGACTAAAATTGGCTAAAAATCGTGGGTTATAGCCAAGAAAATTAAGATTATTTAACAATGGGTCGAAACGACTAAATATGATCAAAAATTGTGTGTTATAGCTTATGAAGCCTAATTTTGTCCTCCACGATATCATTTACTATTAGATTAAAATGACTAAATGTAATACCCCAACCCTTGAGAGGGTGATGTGATTAGTATTGATAGATTTGATCGGAATACTCATACCACCAAGATGCATCTTTTTTTCGAAAACCCAACTCCTAGAAACTCCAAAGTTAAGTGTGATTGGCCTGGAGAAATTCTAGGATGGGTGACCCCCTGGGAAGTTTTCTAGGGAGCACGTGAGTGAAGACAAAATGTGCTGAAAAGACATGTGGTGGTTTGTGAGGCCAGTCCATCAGATCTAATAGCGTACCGACTCCGGGATTCTGGGGCGGGGCGTTACAAATGGTATCAGAGTAAAGCCAACCAGAATTGTGAGAGCTAAGTGCTATGCGGCGCAAAGTGCTACGTCGAGGGCGCGGGAGCCACCTCTTGAGGTCGTAGGAGCCACCACTAGAATCTCACACGGATGGTATGGTCTTGGATGATATGATTTGGCACAACGAGGACGTTGTGAGTTTAAGTGGGGGAGTTTGTAACACCCCAACCCTTGAGAGGGTGATGTGATTAGTATTGATAGATTTGATCAGAATACTCATACCACCAAGGTGCATCTTCTTTTCGGAAACCCAACTCCTAGAAACTCTAAAGTTAAGTGTGAGCCCGTGAGTGAGGACAAAACGTGCTGAAAAGACATGTGGTGGTTTGTGAGGCCAGTCCATCAGATCTAATAGCGTACCAGCTTCAGGATTCTGGGGCGGGGCGTTACACTAAAATTAGCCAAAAAATCATAGATAACAACTCTAGAAATTGTGAATGACCTCCACGAAGTTATTTGTTAAAGAGTAAAACAACTAACCATTAGAAAAATCATGAGTTATAACTCATAAATTATAAAATTTTAGTCTCCATAAAATTACTTAGCAGTTAGTTACAACTCATCAAATCATGAAATTTGGTCTCTACAAATTTATTCGCTAACAGATCATAACAATTAAAATGGCCAAATATCATAGTTTATAGCTCATGATGTCAAGAATTTTGAGCTTGGCGAAATTATTTGCCAATGGATCAAAATGATTAAAAATAGCCATAAATCACGGGTTGCATATGAAATTGTGAATTTTGATCTCTACAAAATAATTACCAACGGGTTTAAACAACAAAAATGGCCAATTATCATGGGTTATAGCTAATGAACTCGTGAATTTTATCCTCTAGGAATTAATTGCCACAAGGTTCGGTTTGCTCCTGTCCGTTTCGCCAAATTCCTTCCGCTTTGAAAGATACCAGCGTTTTCCCTTTTCAGCTATTTCGGACGAGGTTTTAGTAGTCTTGTTCTGAACTTTTCTGATAGGGATTAAATGTAATTTTTATTGCCTATAGGGTCGAAACCACTAAAAATGGCCAATAATCGTGAATTATATCACACGAAATTATTAATTTTGGCATCTGCGTAATTGTTTACCAGCAGGTCGAAACGACTAAAGCTGGCCAAAAATAATGGGTTATAGTCCATGAGATCCTGGATTTTGACCTCCGGAAGATTATTTGCCAACCGGTCAAAATGACTAAAAATAACGAAAACTCTTGGGTTATAACTCATAAAATCGTTAATTCTAGTCTTCACGAAATTATTTACCACTGGGTCAAAACAACTAAAGATAGCCAAAAAACGTACGTGGTAATTCATGAAAGTGTAAATTTTAGCCTCCAGGAGATTATTTGTGAAAACATCAAAACGATTAAAAATGGCTAAAACTCATAAGCTCATGAAATCGTGAATTTTGGCCTCCACTAAATTATTTACCAATAGATAGGAATGGCTAAAATGTCTTAAAATCATGTATTGTAGCTCATAAAAGTGTTAATTTTAGCATCCGCAAACCAATGAGTGAAAACAACTAAAATTGACCAAAAATCGTGGGCTATAGCCCACAAAATCGTGAATTTTAGCCTTTGCAAAATTATTTTTCAATGAGTGGAGACGCCTAAAAATAGAAAAGTCATGAGTTATAGCTCATCATTGTGTATTATAGCCCATAAAATCATTAATTTAGGCCGTTAAGAAACTTTTCGCTACTGGGTTAAAAAGGATTAAAAATAGCTAAAACTCGTAAGTTATAACTCATAAAATTGTGAATTTTAGCCTCCATAAAATTATTTACCAATTGGTCGAAATAACTAAAAATTTCCAAAAATTATCTGTTAAGGTTATGAAAGTGTAAGTTTTTGCTTACGTTAAATTATTTAACAATAGGTCGAAATGACTAAAATTGGCTAAAAATCGTGGGTTATAGCTAAGAAAATTGAGATTATTTACCAATGGGTCGAAACGACTAAATATGATCAAAAATTGTGTGTTATAGCTTATGAAGCCTAATTTTATCCTCCACGATATCATTTACTATTAGAATAAAATGACTAAATTTAGCCAAAAAATCGTAGATAAAAACTCAAGAAATTGTGAATGACCTCCACAAAGTTATTTGTTAATGAGTAAAACAACAAAGCATTAGAAAATAATGAGTTATAACTCATAAATTATGAAATTTTAGTCTCCATAAAATTACTTAGTACTTGGTTACAGCTCATGAAATCATGAATTTTGGTCTCTACAAATTTATTCGCTAACAGATCATAACAATTAAAATGGCCAAATATCATAGATTATAGCTCATGATGTCAAGAATTTCGAGCTTGGCGAAATTATTTGCCAATGGATCAAAATGATTAAAATAGCCAATAATCACGGGTTGCATATGAAATTGTGAATTTTGATCTCTACGAAATTATTACCAACGGGTCTAAACAAAAAAAAATGACCAATTATCATGGGTTATAGCTAATGAACTCGTGAATTTTATCCTTTAGGAATTATTTGCCACAGGGTTCGGTTTGCTCCTGTCCGTTTTGCCAAATTCCTTCCGGTTTGAGAGATACCAGCGTTTTCCCCTTTTCAGCTATTCCAGGCGAGGTTTTAGCAGTCTTGTTCTGAACTTCTCTGATAGGGATTAAAAGTAATTTTTATTGCCTACAGGGTCGAAACCACTAAAAATGGCCAATAATCGTGAATTATGTCACACGAATGTAATTTTTATTGCCTACAGGGTCGAAACCACTAAAAATGGCCAATAATCGTGAATTATGTCACACGAAACTATTAATTTTGGCATCTGCGTAATTGTTTACCTGCAGGTCGAAACGACTAAAGCTGGCCAAAAATCATGGGTTATAGTCCATGAGATCCTGGATTTTGACCTCTGTGAGATAATTTGCCAACCGGTCAAAATGACTAAAAATAACCAAAACTCTTGGGTTATAACTCATAAAATCATGAATTTTAGTCTTCACGAAATTATTTACCACTGGGTCAAAACAACTAAAGATAGCCAAAAATTGTATGTTATAAATCATGAAAGTGTAAATTTTTGCCTCCAGGAGATTATTTGTGAAAAGATCAAAACGATTAAAAATGGCTAAAACTCGTAAGCTCATGAAATCGTGAATTTTGGCCTCCACTAAATTATTTACCAATAGATAGGAATGGCTAAAATGTCTTAAAATCATGCATTGTAGCTCATAAAAGTGTTAATTTTAGCCTCCGCAAACCAATGAGTGAAAACAACTAAAATTGGCCAAAAATCGTGGGCTATAACCCATAAAATCGTGAATTTTAGCCTTTGCAAAATTATTTGTCAATGAGTGGAGACGCCTAAAAATAGAAAAATCATGAGTTATACCTCATCATTGTGTATTATAGCTCATAAAATTATTAATTTAGGCCTTTAAGAAGTTTTTTGCTACTGGGTTAAAAAGGACTAAAAATGGCTAAAACTCATAGGTTATAGCTCATGAAATTGTGAATTTTGGCCTCCATAAAATTATTTACAAATTGTTCGAAATAACTAAAAATTGCCAAAAATTATCTGTTAAGGTTATGAAAGTGTAAGTTTTTGCTTACGTTAAACAATAGGTCGAAATGACTAAAATTGGCTAAAAATCGTGGGTTATAGCCAAGAAAATTGAGATTATTTACCAATGGGTCGAAACGACTAAATATGATCAAAAATTGTGTGTTATTGCTTATGAAGCCTAATTTTGTCCTCCACGATATCATTTACTATTAGATTAAAATGACTAAAATTAGCCAAAAAATCGTAGATAACAACTCTAGAAATTGTGAATGACCTCCACGAAGTTATTTTTTAATGAGTAAAACAACTAACCATTAGAAAAATGATGAGTTATAACCCATAAATTATGAAATTTTAGTCTCCTTAAAATTACTTCGCAGTTAGTTACAACTCATGAAATCACGAATTTTGGTCTCTACAAATTTATTCGCTAATAGATCATGACAATTAAAATGGCCAAATATCATAGATTATAGCTCATGATGTCAAGAATTTTGAGCTTGGCGAAATTATTTGCCAATGGATCAAAATAATTAAAAATAGCCAATAATCATGGGTTGCTTGTTTACGGTGAAAGTTGATTTCTTCATTGCTGAATCTATTACACGTTTATCGATTACAGATTCAAAGTAAAATTAGTCTTTTTATAAGACTTTCTTACACAATGAAAAAAATAAAAAAATACAACTCTCTTCAAACAAACGCAACGGGTGTTTATCGCCCGCTCCTTGCGTGGGATCTTGATCTGTGATGGGGACGTTGATATCCGTGGACCACCGCCGATCAGATCTGATTGCTGAAAAATCGGGCAGAGCTTCGTTGATTCGCGAAGGAATCAAGAAACCGTAGCGCTTATCTCGACAACGGCGAGATAAGTGCTCTTCTTAAGATTATCGCAACGGGATAATCTTAAGGAACGGACCCGGGGAACTGCAGATCTGACGAGCTCCTCTTCTTTATGCTGACGAACTCGATCAGATCTCTACTCCTCCTCCTTTCTGAAATTCGTGCACTTTTGATCTTCAATCCGGCAGGGCTTCGCCAACGCTCAAGAATTCCAGATCTTAAAAAATGAGGACCCTGGGGCTGTATTTATAGGCTCAAGAGAATCCAGGCGGTTAAAACTACATAACAACGAAAAAAATAACTTTTTAGGGCTACGGACACCCTTGGGTGTCTCAACGAGAATGGAGACACCCTTGGGTGTCTCGGCTCGGCGAGATTATTTACTAATAGATTATGAAGCCTAATTTTGTCCTCCACAATATCATTTACTAATAGATTAAAATGACTAAAATTAGCTAAAAAATCATAGATAACAACTCAAGAAATTGTGAACGACCTCCACGAAGTTATTTGTTAATGAGTGAAACAACTAACCATTAGAAAATCATGAGTTATAACTCATAAATTATGAAATTTTAGTCTCCATAAAATTACTTAGCAGTTGGTTACAGCTCATGAAATTATGAATTTTGGTCTCTACAAATTTATTCGCTAACAGATCATAACAATTAAAATGGCCAAATATCATAGATTATAGCTCATGATGTCAAGAATTTTGAGCTTGGCGAAATTATTTGCCAATGGATCAAAATGATTAAAAATAGCCAATAATCACGGGTTGCATATGAAATTGTGAATTTTGATCTCTACAAAATTATTATCAACGGGTTTAAACAACAAAAAATGGCCAATTATCATGGGTTATAGCTAATGAACTCGTGAATTTTATCCTTTAGGAATTAATTGTCACAGGGTTCGGTTTGCTCCTGTCTGTTTTGCCAAATTCCTTTCGGTTTGAGAGATACCAGCGTTTTCCCCTTTTCAGCTATTCCGGGTGAGGTTTTAGCAGTCTTGTTCTGAACTTCTCTGATAGGGATTAAATGTAATTTTTATTGCCTACAGGGTCGAAACCACTAAAAATGGCCAATAATCGTGAATTATGTCACACGAAACTATTAATTTTGGCATCTGCGTAATTGTTTACCTGCAGGTCGAAACGACTAAAGCTGGCCAAAAATCATGGGTTATAGTCCATGAGATCCTGGATTTTGACCTCCGGGAGATTATTTTCCAACTAGTCAAAATGACTAAAAATAACCAAAACTCTTTGGTTATGTAAAACCCCGTACATTTTGATAATTTATGAAGGTGTTAATCAGCGCAGTGGAAGCGTGGAACAAGACGACGAGCAGCAGATTCGAAGAATCTAGTTTTTAACTCGTGAGTCGACTCTTAACTCATCATGAGTCGACTCATCAGGTTGAGTCGACCCATGACTATCATGAGTCGACTCACGATATCGAGTCTCGTTGTCTAAAGTTTCTGCTGAGTCGACTCATCAGTTTATGAGTCGACCCATGAGTCATGAGTCGACTCATAACTGACCATGAGTCGACTCATCGAGGTTTGTTTGGGTTGCGGGTCGGGTTTTAACTATTCATATATAATCTTCTCCACCCGAAAACACCTCTTTTCATCAGTTCTCCCCCAAAGAAACCCTAGCCTCCTTTCTCCCTCTAAACCCGAGTTCGTTTTTGGGCGTTTTTGAGAGATTTTCGGGGAATTTCAGCAGCTTCTTGTGGTTTGCAGCGAAGGGAATCATTCTTCATCACACCTAAGGCGAGTAGCATCTCGCCCAATCATTTTCCCACGTTTTTAAGAGTTTTTCTTAATGTTTTTATGAGGTTTATTGAGCCTAAGAAGTATTTTTAAGTATAAATCGATGCTCTTATTAGTGTAGATGTTAAAATCATGTGTTTAAGATTTCAAAATCCTCACCAACGAATGTTTTTGATGAAACCCAGATCTGGTAATTTATTTAAAGAATATAAATATGAGTTTTTATTTCGATTACATGCTCTCATACATGTTTAGGGATTTAATGTTAGATCTAACATGCAAGATTTTGTTTTCCATGTTTTATATGAATTTTACACTGTCTCATATGTTTAGAACTGATAATATATTGTTTGGGTTTGATGAATGCGATTTTAGATGAATTTTCACAAAAATAACACAGCATGCACGAACAGGGAAAACCCCTCTGTTCAGTCGACTGTGGGTTGACTGATGCCCCCAGTCGACTGTGAGTCGACTGATGGCCCCAGTCGACTATAAGTCGACTGACGAGTGATTTATTTGCCAACTGTGATGCCCCTGGGTTAGGGCTCGTTGTATATGAAAATACAGTTAATACATAATAATATAAGATCATTTATCCTAACAATAATGGGTTTCGGTACTTAGGAAATTACAACACGAGCGTAGGTATGTCGAGCGAAATAATCCAAACAAGGAAACCTTCATGTATATACATTGTATCTCAAATTATAAATTCCTACATACCAAACCCGAAGTCTAATACAGGAAACAATAAAGAAAAGAAAACAAACACATCTCTACCGATAAACGTAAACATGTCAAAGTTACAATAAGAGACATATCCAGCCTAAGTAGCTATCATGTCCTAGCCTCATATAATATGTCGTGTTCCAAACTCGGTTAAGAAACATACTCGAGGTTTAGCAATTATCCAACATAAGACTGTAATGAATTATAGTCCAACATGAGGACTTTGATGGATTATAGTCCAACACAAGGACTTTAATGGATTATAGTCCAACACGAGGACTTTGATGGATTATAGTCCAACACGAGGATTGTGTATATAAAACATGGAATACAAATGTTAAAGAAAACATATCCTATTCTTGCACGTGTCTCGATGTACAGATCGAAGCTTGTGACAAATGTATATATATATATATATATACACACACACACACACACAGCAGGTGAGTTAAACAGAAACAGAAACAGAAATAAAAATAAATCACTCGTCGGTCGACTTATAGTCGACTAGGGCCATCAGTCGACTCACAGTCGACTGGGGGCATCAGTCGACTCACAGTCGACTGAACAGAGGGGTTTTCCCTGTTCGTGCATGTTGTGTTATTTTTGCGAAAATTCATCTAAAATTGAATTCATCAAACCCAAACAATATATTATCAGTTCTAAACATATGAGACAATGTAAAATTCATATAAAACATGAAAAACGAAATCTTGCATGTTAGATCTAACATTAAATCCCTAAACATGTATGAGAGCATGTAATCGAAATAAAAACTCATATTTATAAGATCTAACATTAAATCCCTAAACATGTATGAGAGCATGTAATCGAAATAAAAACTCATATTTATATTCTTTAAATAAAAATCGAAATAAAAACTCATATTTATATTCTTTAAATAAATTCCCAGATCTGGGTTTCATCAAAAACATTTGTTGGTGAGGATTTTTGAAATCTTAAACACATGATTTTAACATCTACACTAATAAGAGCATCGATTTATACTTGAAAATACTTCTTAGACTCAAAAAACCTCATGAAAACATTAAGAAAAACTCTTAAAAACGTGGGAAAAGGATTGGGCGAGATGCTACTCGCCTTAGGTGTGATGAAGAATGATTCCCTTCACTGCAAACCACAAGAAGCGGCTGAAATCCCCCGAAAATCTCCCAAAAATGCCCAAAAACGAACTAGGGTTTAGAGGGGGAAAGGAGACTAGGGTTTCTCTGGGCAGAACTGATGAAAAGAGGTGTTTTCGGGTGGAGGATATTATATATGAACAGTTAAAACCCAACCCGCAACCCAAACAAACCCGAACTGCAAAAACCAGAAAACCATCGATGAGTCGACTCATGGTCAGTTATGACTCGACTCATGACTCATGGATCGACTCATAAACTGATGAGTCGACTCAGCAGAAACTTTAGACAACGGGACTCGATATCGTGAGTCAACTCATGATAATCATGGGTCGACTCATGACAATCATGGGTCGACTCAACCTGATGAGTCGACTCATGATGTGTTATGAGTCGACTCACGAGCTGAAAACTGGATTCTTCGAATCTGCTGCTCGCCGTCTCGTTCCATGCTTCCACTGCGCTTATTGACACCTCCATAAATTATCAAAATGTACGGGGTTTTACATTCTTCCCCCTTAAAAGAATTTCGTCCTCGAAATTCAGAAATCATATCTAGCACATAAGGATACTTGAAAAACACGACGAGGGTCTAATCCAACCCGCACACATACATATCTCGTATTATCAACTCTAGATAAGCATATAATGATATTCATACTTAACGATCTAAAATGATAATATTCTTACTCAACCCCTAATATAACGGAACTAGTACGTCGGGCGAAAAATCCAAACAAGGAACCCCCATATATATATCGTGTGTTCCGAAAGATTAAGAATCGAGTAAAAATATCTTCATTCTAGTGTTAAAAATAAATATCAAGATATATATAAAAACACAAGTAAGAACTCACATCATAAATAATTTAATTAATTTACCTGCTCAAACAAGTATGGATAGTCGCGTCGCATGTCCTCCTCGCGCTCCTAAGAAGCTTCATCAACTCCACTTCGGTTCCATTGAACTTTCACCAATGGAATCACCTTGTTCCTGAGTCTCTTGTCTTCTCTAGCAAGTATAGATACTGGGATCTCAATAGTAGTTAAATCAACTCGAAGCTCAATCTCCGGTGCATCCAACACTCGTTGTTGCTCCTCATCATGCAAGTGCTTCTTGAGCATAGAAACATGGAATATGTTGTGTATACTAGACATAGAAGCTGGAAGATCTAGTCTGTATGACACAGCTTCAATGCGCTCCAAAATCCGGAAAGGTCCAATATATCTCGGTGCAAGCTTCCCTCGCCTCCCGAATCGCTGCACGCCTTTCATAAGCGATACCTTCAGCATAATCAAATCCCCAATCTGAAACTCTAGGGGTCTTCGCCTCTTATCTGCATAACTCTTCTTCCGACTCTGAGCGGCTAGAATCCGCTCCCTGATCAATGCTACCTTCTCGGTAGTCTGCCTCACAAGCTCCAGTCCAAGCATCAAGCTATCATCCGGCTCTGCCCAACATATCGGTGATCTACAAGGTCTCACGTACAATGCCTCATATGGGGCCATACCGATCGTCGCTTGATAACTATTGTTATAAGTGAACTCTATCAGTGGAATATGCTCCTCCCAGCTACCCTGAAAGTCAATGACATAAGCCCGTAACATGTCCTCTAACACCTGGTTCACCCTCTCCGTCTGACCATCCGTCTGTGGGTGGAATACACTGTTATAAGTTAGTCTGCTGCCAAACGAGTCCTGGAAGCTCCTCAAAAAATGTGAAGTGAATACTGATCCTCGATCCGACACGATCGTGTCCGGAACCCCGTGAAGTCGAACTATCTCTCGAACGAAGATCCTCGCATACGCCTCGGCTGTATAAGTAGTCCTCACTTGAATAAAATGTGCTGACTTCGTCAACCGATCCACTATCACCCAAACCGAATCATTCCCCTTCTTCGACTTTGGCAAACCTACAATAAAGTCCATAGAAATGTCCGCCCACTTCCACTCTGGAATAGGCAACGGCTGAAGTGTCCCTGGCGGTCTCTGATGCTCTGCCTTCACCTGCTGACAAGTAAAACACTTAGCCACATACTCTGAAATCTATCTTCGCGTGTCACTCCACCAGAAGTGTCTCTTCGGGTCCTTGTATATCTTGGTAGTCCCTGGATGTACTGTGTACCGAGTACGGTGCGCCTCATCAAATAACTCCCTCTTTAGCTCTGCACTGGCTGGCATAACCAATCTACCCTTCATCCGTAGACCTCCATCTGCTCTAATGGTCCAATCGGCCTTAGGCTCTTTGGAAATCTCCTCCTTACGGATTTGGATCCAAGAGTCTTCCAACTGAGATCTGACAACTCTGTCACTCCAAGATGGCTGCACTGACACAGCTCCCAAAAATGCACTGGTAGCACCATCCTCAGGTCTAAAATCAAACTAGCTAAGGGTAAGAAGATCTCTATACAATGAACACCTCAAAGCCGCAACCCGATGTCGACGCTTCCTACTTAAAGCATCTGCTACGATGTTCGCCTTCCCGAGATGATACTGAATCGCGAACTCGTAGTCCTTGATAAACTCAATCCATATCCA
Organism: Asparagus officinalis; assembly: GCF_001876935.1. Taxonomy (NCBI): domain Eukaryota; kingdom Viridiplantae; phylum Streptophyta; class Magnoliopsida; order Asparagales; family Asparagaceae; genus Asparagus; species Asparagus officinalis. The sequence goes on from NC_033803.1 coordinate 71,005, forward strand.
CTGTCTCTGGTTGAGTTCCTTCTGAGAGAAAAGATATTTCAGACTCTGATGGTCTGTGAACAACTCAAACTGTACTCCATACAAATAGTACATCCATGACTTCAGTGCAAATACCACTGCTGCTAACTCCAAGTCATGAGTAGGATAGTTCTGCTCATGCACTCTCAACTGCTGTGAGATGTAAGCTATTACTCTCTGAGTCTGCATAAGGATGCCTCACAATCCTGCCAAAGATGCATCTGTGTAGACGACGAATGTCCTGTCGCTGCTCGAAATAGTCAAAACCGGTGCTGTAGTCAACTTAGCCTTCAATGTATCAAAGGCCTCCTAGCACTCTGTGCTCCAAATAAATTGTACACCATTCTTCGTAAGGCGTGTAAGTGGCGTCAAAATCTTTGAGAAGTCCTGGATGAACTTCCTGTAATAACCTGCTAAACCCAAAAAGCTACGAATCTCTGTCACCGTCTTCGGTGGTTCCCAATCAAGCACTACTGTAACCTTAGTTGGGTCTACTGATATGCCCTCTCTGTTGTTGATGTAGCCGAGAAATTTGACCTCTGAAAGCCAAAACTCGTATTTGCTGAACTTGACGTATAACTGGTGCTCCCGTAGGGTCTACAAAGCTAATCGGAGATGCTTCTCATGATCTGCCTCCGATCTCGAATAAATGAGGATGTCGTCGATGAAAACAATCACGAACTGATCTAAGAAGGGACGGAAAACCCGGTTCATCAAGTCCATGAATACCGCGGGTGCATTGGTCAGTCCGAATGGCATGACCAAGAACTCAAAAGATCCATATCGCGTGAGGAAAGCGGTCTTGGGGATATCCATCTCCCGAACCCGCAACTGATGATAACCAGAACGAAGATCAATCTTCGAGAAGAACTACGCTCCCTGCAACTGGTCGAACAAGTCATCAATCCTAGGTAGTGGATACCTATTCCGGATAGTGACCTTGTTCAACTCCCGATAATACACAATCTCATATTATCGTCCTTCTTCTTCACGAAGAGGACCGGCGCGCCCCACGGAGAATGACTCCGACGAATAAAACCAGGAACGGGGAAAACATATCCTATTCATGCACGAACAGGGAAAACCCCTCTGATGCACGAATAAAACCACGAAGAAAACATATCCTATTCATGCACGAACAGGGAAAACCCCTCTGTTCAGTCGACTGTGAGTCGACTGATGCCCCCAGTCGACTGTGAGTCGACTGATGGCCCCAGTCGACTATAAGTCGACTGACGAGTGATTTATTTTTATTTCTGTTTTTGTTTCTGTTTAAATCACCTGCTGTATATATATATAGTGTGTGTGTGTGTATATATATATATATATATATATATATATATATATTCGAATGTACTGTTTATCATTTTGAGTACGAGGAGCCGCCTCGTTTATCGGGTATTAAATTTCACACAGTCCTCGTGTTGGACTATAATCCATCAAAGTCCTCGTGTTGGACTATAATCCATTACAGTCTTATGTTAGATAATTGCTAAACCTTGAGTATGTTTCTTAACCGAGTTTGGAACACGACATATTATATGAGGCTAGGACATGATAGCTACCTAGGCTGGATATGTCTCTTATTGTAACTTTGACATGTTTACGTTTATCGATAGAGATGTGTTTGTTTTCTTTTCTTTATTGTTTTCTGTATTAGACTTCGGGTTTGGTATGTAGGAATTTACAATTTGAGATACAAGGTATATACATGAGAGTTTTCTTGTTTGAATTATTTCGCTCGACGTACCTACGCTCGTGTTGTAATTTCCTAAGTACTGAAACCCATTATTGTTAGGATAAATGATCTTATATTATTATGTATTAACTGTATTTTCATATACAACGAGCACTAACCCTTAGGGTTGGTTATGATGTTGCTCGCTAGCGCTGACGCTCGTTGTCCCTCCCCCTTTCAGGTAACGAGCCAGGAGCCCGGAGAGTCGCAGGTTGAGGGCGATTCTTATTAGCGCTCGTTTATCCACTTATTAGATGTATTTCATTTTGCACTCCACTTGAGACATTTTTAGACTTGAGAGATTTATATTCTAGAGTTGTAAAGGCTGTGTGCCTTATTTTATGTATCAGATGTTATGTACTTTGAGACATGTTGAGATCTCCAGACTGTTATTATTCATTTCAGACATTGACTATGTATTCCAGCTTATTTGGTTGATGAGATGTATTAATTTGAGTTCCATCATTTCATCATGTATTTATTATAGAATCTTTTACTTGCTTTGTACCTACACCTGTTATTGATTCCACTAGAGAGATAGTAATTGTGATGGTGAAACATGTTATTGCACGGTATGGTGCATGGCAGGTTTGACATTCCTGGTTTCACCTCGGAGTGCAGTCTTGTGTGAACCCAGGGGCGTCACAGGTTATAACTCATAAAATCGTGAATTTTAGTCTTCACGAAATTATTTACCACTGAATATAGCCAAAAATCGTACGTTATAATTCATGAAAGTGTAAATTTTAGCCTCCAGGAGATTATTTGTGAAAACATCAAAACGATTAAAAATGGCTAAAACTCGTAAGCTCATGAAATCGTAAATTTTGGCCTCCACTAAATAATTTACCAATAGATAGGAATGGCTAAAATGTCTTAAAATTATGCATTGTTCAATCTACAAAACTCGAAGAAACAAAGATTCAATATGAGAAAAAAATCAAGTCAAAATCATGTTCAAGATGATTAGCCATAAAGAAACGACGATATCTCTCGAACTGGAAGGAAGAATTTAACATATAATACATGAAATCGCCTATCTCGACGAGACGGAGCTAACTACATTTTCAGAATTTTTGAATTTTAATCGGTTGGTCAACCAATTGGCCAATCGGTTGGTCAACCAATTGGCCAATCGGTTGGTCAACCGATTGGTTCGAACAAACTTGTTTTATGGCTAAAACTTGTTTTATGACTAAGATTTAATCCTTGGAGCCCAAGTAAAATCCAATGGTTCTTGTTGTTTGTTGCAGACTGTAAATAAGGGTAGAGGTGAGGGGTTTGAGTGTGAAAAAAAGTAAAAACTCCATATGGAGTGGAAGATTACTCTTAATTGAGAAGACCTTCCAAAAAGTATAACTTTGTTGCAATTAATAAAATAATTTTTTTACCTCCTTATATTTTTTTTCTCCTCTTTGTTTAATGATGAAGATGAAGATGAAGATGAGATGAAGATTTGTCTTCCTCAAGAGTCTAGAACCCTCTTAAAATATAAATTTTCTTTTTTATCTTGCAAAATTTTCTTCTGTAAATTTATTGACAAGAAATTTGGGAATGTTGAAAAGACACAGGACTCGTGAAGCTGAAGTTATAGAGATAGGAAAAAAGCGATGATGAAAAGGAGGACGACTTGATGGACTTTATGGTATCAAAACAATCCAAATTTATGTTACAATCAGGACTTTATGAACACAAACCATTTCAATTCCAAATCAGCATCATTTGAAATGGTCTCTTTCATAGGTCAAATTCCTCTTACTCTTGAATCTATTCCTCTATAATAATGGAAGAACCCAAGAATCCTTATTTATGCTACAGTAAATACTACAATAAGTTACTGTAGCATTATTACTACGTTGTTTTCAAAAATTTTACTTCAGCGTATATGGGGGACTGTAGCAGCATTAAAAATTACTGTGCCTTGCATTTAAAAAACATGTAGCATTTAAAATACTGTAGATATGGAATATGGAATATGAAGCATTTTAAAATTACGGGGCGCACACTAGTTCAAACAAACAGAAAATCTAAGGCACTGAAGAAAATATTTGAGACAGTTTCATATTTTTATCATGTTGCATGTAAATATGGAATATGAAGCATTCATCCGTTTCAGATAAATTACCATTAATCATACAGAAACTATAGATATTATAGTGTCCAATGAGTAAGTTAGGTCACGTACAATTCAAAGTAAATAATTACCTCAAGTGATCTTTTTTTAGACTTTCCAATTCTTATTTATCAATCTCATCAGTCAAGAACCTTGGCGGGTTCGATCCCCTTAGACTCCCCATTGTTCTGTTTCATTTCAAACTGACAGAAAGGAGAATCTAACTTCAGAAGAAAATATGCTGGTACCTGCAAGCAAATGAACAAAGCCAGAAGGGACTAACCAAAAATCAATCCATACAGAACTCTAACAAGCATTAAAAGTTACCAATTGTTGTTTCTGAACTGATATAAATTTAAGAGAGTAAAAAAGAAAGAAAGAAATAAAATGACTGAGAGAAACCCATCGCAGAAGTTTAGTGGACTCATTTGCAAAACCTGAACTGCATATTTAACTGCTGGAGTCCTTTAGAGCTCCATTCAGAGGAGAAAAAGATCACTAAGGTCCCCAAATCTGAAGAGAAAAAAGTAAGCTTTCATTCTATATAGAGAACCCAGTGCTATCAGTAGAAATAGCAAGCAACACCGTTAGTAAACTGAACCCAGACAACTAACAAAGTAAAAGAAAAGTTTTCAGTACCACAGAGCCAAAGAGAAATGATGTAAATTCAGCTATATAGATAAATAGTTTTCAGTACCGCAAAGGCAAAGAGAAATGACCTAAATTCAGCTACATAGATAAATATATATATCCGTAGCATCCATTGATGAATAAAAACAAAGCTAGTGAAAAGCATGATTTTATGATAAAGAGGTAATGCAGATAAAATTCTAAGTGTTGAGAAACTTAAACAGAATATTTCTCCATAAAATTATAGCAGATGATATGCACATACAGTACAAAGAAATCACATTTTCAGATCGCTGATGATAATTACTAAAAAAATGAACACCTTAAAAATTGTGAAACTAAGCATTGCTCGCCTGTAACATAAAACTCAAAGCAAAGGGTTCATATCATTAGACGGTAAGTTACTGACCTTGACATACAAAGAAACAACCAGAACGATAAGTTACCCTATTCACAAAAAAGTTACCCTCTTCGATTTTCTTGATCCTCAAATTGACATGAGAATAGGGAATCATTTTCATCATAACACAATGGCCGATGGGAGCATCTCGAACATGGAATCCATGCTTGGCTTTTTTACTTCTCTCAACTTTGAAGCAAGAGGCTGCTAATTCCACCATCACCACTGCTTGCAATTAAACTCACCATTTAATCTGGAAACTTCAAAGTCCTTGATCCATGACTCTTCTCCTTTCCCCAATTTCTCTTTAAGCATCATGCACAGTTGTCTCTCAACCAGTTCCACTTCCTCTTTTGCGTCCACCCAGTCCACCACCTAATTCAAAAGACTACTTTAATTTCCTTCACTATTTCAAGAAGCAAAACCCCACAACTGTAAGAATCAACCTTCACAACGATCAAAAAATTTGAGGTCCATCCGGAAAAATGTAACCCCTCATCCATCAAATATGTTATAAATATGAACGACCTCCACCTCTCCACCTCTCTTCAACAGATCCGCAAGTCCCATTCAGCAATCTAAGGCTCAAAATCACAGTCCAGAACTATGTTTTCAGGCTTTAAATCACAGCGGATGACCTGCTCAAGGCACTCACGATGAAGGTAAGCCAGCTCTTTTGACACCCCTACGGATATCTTAAACCTCTTCCTCCAACAACGCAAGCCGCCATTTTTCTAGCCACCAAACAATACCTTATCCAATGAACTATTCTCCATGAACTACGAACTTATGCGCCAGTTCTGAACAAAAACCCCACATCTTTCTTGAGATCCATACAGGTCTATCCTTCCAATTATGCTTACTTCACCTAGAACTCATCTTCGCATGGGATTGCATTTTCCAACTTCTTCACCGCCACCACACCCTCGTCATCTAATACCCCATTATATATAACTCCTCAGCCTCCTCATAGAGGACTTTGTAGATTTCAGATTAAATGGTCAGTTCATTTACACTTTGTAAAATCGACTGAGTCATAAATACTACTCCGGGCCAGCTCATAGAGGCTCATGTACTATGTTAAATCATGCCAAGCTTTTAACTTATGTTGGTAGACACTCTGATACAGGAGATGTTAGCACTTAGCACATTTGGCATGTCCATATCCATCAAGGATTTATTTATTTGGACTTATCTTTATCTTTTATCGATTTGAGTTAAGATAGGATCATAGTAGTTGTTTTACAAGAATCAGCTTTGCATGATCTGCAGGGGATTAAGAATTTGAGATGAAATCCCAGACATTTGATTGATATCCCACAAGCCAAATTGTCAAGGGATATTGGGCCTTGATCCTGGTCTAAAGTCTTATAGTGCCCAAAACAGTATCTTGAAGCACAAATATCAAGCCGAATCAAAATGGGAGTAATTAACGGTCCATAACTGAAAGAATTTTAGACATTGCATATTTGTGTCAGTGTTTGAAAAAGCTTTCTGAAGTGTGTTCTAAGGCCTTGCTTCAAGCATTTTGAAGGTTAATCGCAGTGAAGTACAAAAAGGAAGTGATTTGTCCTATAAACATACACTTAAGCACTTCACACGCCATGAAACACTTTTATTTTGAACATGACAATTGGGGGAAAATTTTTTATTTTTAATTAAACAAATGTTCCGATCTCTTAGGATTCTGATGCTTCTTTTCTTCAACTCGAAGTTTTCCAACAATTTTAATGAGAGAATATCACTTTTTATTTGGTAAATACAAACATGATTAAGAAACTAAAGATTGTCTTCTTAGAGTGTGGGCGTTGTAGGCGTCTAAAAATGTCTATAGATGTCCGAATACAGCTCGAGACGAAGAGAAGACGATGAACGTCATTATCCAAGTCAGAGAGGATTATCCGAGTCAAATGGGATCATCCAAAGCCATAAAGAAGCTAACAAACGCACGAAGCAAGTCAGCGAAGCGTACAAGTCGACTAAATGACAAAAGACGCAAAACGGCGAAAAATACAGGTCCGGAAAAGTCGGAAAATGCCGAAACAGCGAGTCAAGCAAGTGCCAAGACTGGCTTGGCCAAGGCCGAGACAGGCCAACCTGTCTCGACAAAGGCCGAGCCAGCTCAACTTGTCCCGCACAGGCCCGGGACACCAGGGTTGTCCCGCACCTAACTGCCCGAAAACGCGTATTTTGGTGGTTTCTTCGGGATTTCTTCGTTCCTAAGCTTCCCAACTGACTTGATATTATATCTAAGAGTGGTTAGGTCGTTGTCAACTGAAGATATAACCAAATCATTCATTCTTATTCAAATACCATGCATCTGAAACCCTATAAATACGAGCCTAGAGCTTTCTTTTACTGGGGGCGGAGTTTTAATCAACAGGGCGAGGTGTTGCTAGTTTTGTGAATCAACCCCCACGAATTTCAGAAGAGGCTAGCTAGATCTTGGCGATATCCTATGCATAAAGAATGGATTTCGAGAGATCTGAAGCATCGTGCCCCCATTCCTTGAGATCAGGCTTGGACTTGATCTCGAGAAGAATCGTAATCTCGCTTGGTCGAGATTATCACTTCAGCGATTACTTCCTTTGTGAAGTAAGAGCTCTGATTAATCATTCTATCAACTATATCCGATCTGTAGGCGGTCCACGGATAAACTCCGGCACAGGCAAAGATCCCACGTAAACAGAGACTAATAAATAGGATATGTGTGTTGTTTAAAGGAGATTGTAATTTTTATTTTTATTGTGTAAAGGTCTTATAAAAAGACCAATCTTTTTGAACTTGTTGTAATGATCAAAGTTATAACGAGTTATACAATGAAAAAGATAATTTCTGATCCAAACACGCTGGCGACCATAGTGGGAACTAACAGCATCTCTATCGAAGTTGTCGTGCCGCAACCACGGATCCGGATCCTGGTTGACGAAGAGGTCGAGTACGAGTTCGACCAGGCCAAGTTCGAAGAGTATTTGTCGGATCTAGATCCTCCACCCTTCGCAAACGCAGGAAGATCAACGCCCCTCCGGTCTCCAATGAAGTCGGAGTTACAGATCTGAACTCCTCCTCAATCAAGGAGTTAAGTACTGAAGGCGCGCCTATTTTATCGAAGAGAGCTCGTGTAACGCCCCGCCTCGGAATCCCGGAGTCGGTACGCTACTAGATCTGATGGAATGACCTCACAAACCACCACATGTCTTTTCAGCACGTTTTGTCCTCACTCACGCACTCCCTGAAAAACTTCCCAGGGGGTCACCCATCCTAGAATTTCTCCAGGCCAAGCACGCTTAACTTTGGAGTTTCTAAGAGTTGGGTTCCCGAAAAAAAGATGCATCTTCTTGGTATGAGTATTCCAATCAAATCTATCAATACTAATCACATCACCCTCTCAAGAGTTGGGGTATTACAAGGTATGAGTATTCCAATCAAATCTATCAATACTAATCACATCACCCTCTCAAGAGTTGGGGTATTACAGCTCGCCAAAGGCAGCGCCAACGCCTCGCGCACCAATTCGCCAAGACTTTGGAGTCGATGGACGGAATCCGTTACGAGGCGGATCTAAAACTCAAGGAGCGTCGAGCGCCTCAACAGAGAACAAACGGCCCCTCCTCCAAACCAACAAGTGAATGGATCCAAGTCAAAAGGACACGTTCAACCCTTGAGGAGCGAATCCAGAAACGTCGCACGCTGCTTGCACACGCACGAAACCTTGTGCGGGAAGCGCGTAAGTTACAGAAGGAGGACATGGTCAAGGAACCATCAAAACCCCACAAAATTTGGATTCCAAAGTCCGAACCTGTGCGAAAATTAAATCGGGAGACATCATGAAATTCCTGGCTAAGACACTAATGGCTGTCTCGCCCAAAGAGCCAGCTCAGCGACTGCTTCCGTGTCTCCGACAGCCCCCGTTCCTGTTCCGATGGATCCCGTACTTCCAGTGAAGCCTCATGACAGTGTGGATCCCTCCCAATCCAAAATAACAATGGCAAATCGTCTTGGCTCTTTACACGAGGATCGAGGCAAAGCTCAAGTTAAACAACACTTGCGTCCGGTGAATGAACCTCGAGCAACTCGTCAAGCTGGGGGTCGCACACACCCTCGCAACAAGTCAGAGTCTTCTTATAATGGGAAAACCCATGTAACCGACCGCCTCGGATTGCGAATCATTGTCCAAGAGGAGCCTGTTGAGGCCCCACGCTCACGAAGGCGCGACTCTAAACATCTGACTCTTGAGAACGCCAACAAAGCATTAAAACCTCAGAAGGAAACGTGTTCGCCTGACGACGACAACGTTATACCTAGGAAGTTGTGCCAACATACGATAGGTTGCTCCGGTAATCATGCCGATGAGTTATACTATCGAGCTGGGAGTACGAACAGATCTCGAAAGAGAGATACCTGGGAGACGAACTTTCATTGTCCCGTGTGCCAAACTTATCAGGACAGTATTATCAGCATGTAGCTGCCCCAAGACCGCTCCACAGAAGGTCTCGGTATTCTAAAGGCTTTCCTCCGAAGCGTCGAAAACCAAGCCAAGGCGTTTCCGTAAGAAACGATCAGCCGTTCAAGATGACGAACTTCCAGAAGTCACAATTAATATGGCTGATAAGGGAAAGTCGACTCAACCTTCTAGTTCTGACCCCCTCATATCGCATCGTCTAACCCGGTTGCAATCTAAAACCATTAGACAAAAGGACTATCAGAGAATGAATAGAGGACTATCCTCGGATGATGAAGCATCAGATGCCAACTCTACAGTCGCTTCTGACAATACGGTATCTAACCCAGGACGATCCTGCGAGGCATTTATGATTAACACCGAGCAAATGGCCAAAGTTCTCGAGGATGCTCTAGCCAAGCAAAAAGAGAACTTCAAGTTCGAAATGGAAATGGCTATGCTGCGGATAAAGGAAGAGTATGACCAACAGCTCCGAGCTTTGTTAGGTCAGATTGGTGAATCCAGCCGTCGTAACAATGTCGATCAAGCAGGTGGCGATTCAGATGTAGACGAACACTTTAACGCCCATAACCCCCATGTGGACCAAAACGCTGGGGTGATTCTGCTGAGGATAATAACGTTAGGAGTGTCCCCACTAATGATGACAACATTGGGGGTGACCCCGTTTCTCTCAGAAATCGTCCAAAGCGTGATACGGGCGAGGACAAGAAGATGAAAGACCTCGAGAGCAAAATCAACGTTCTGATGTCTGCTCGAGATGTGAAGAAGTCCTGTATTCCGTGCCCTTATCCAAGAGAGTGGGAGTCGATCACGTATCCGGCGAAGTTCAACCTGATCAACTTCACGTCATTCGACGAAAAGGGTTCCCCCACTCAACACTTGATTTATTTCAAGTCCCACTTAGGAGTGATATTTGACAATGAGTCTTTGATGGTCCGGTCATTTGTTGGTACCCTTCGCGGGTCTGCCTTCGATTGGTACCGTCATCTCAAGCCTGGAAGCATCAACAGTTGGGACGATATGGAAAGCTCATTCCTTACTGTCACGCCCCGAAACTGCAGCGGAAATTCATAAAATATGGGGTATGTGACAGCAGCGATCCGTGCACGAGACAAGTCTTATGCACGAGTCAAGCCTGGCAATTCATATCACATAGTTTATTTTCAAAATATTCATAAACCTGCTGATGATAGAAATCAGAGCAACTATATATATATAATCGGTACTTACAGCCCACAAGCTCACCGTTATAAGCGTTTTTACAAAACAAAACAAAATATGCTGAAGGTAACATCAACAAGAAGAGGCTCTCCATATAACGCCTCTCAGCCAAAAGCTCAAACCAAAAATTCGGCTAATATGAAGCTACGTCGGATCTGAAAAAAAAATTTAAAAACAACGGAATGAGCTAGCGTTCAGTGAGAACATTTCCCACTAGAGTTCCTAGATAACTAACAAAATAGTAACAAGAATAGTTCTCAGAAATTAACAAATTTTAAGTTTTACATGAGAAATTCACAGATAGCAGAATACGATCCAAATATCGTAATATTGTCATTTTTAAGAAAGAATACAACAATTATATTTTTTTTCTCATGTGCAACTGAATAAACTGTGAAATTTCTTGAAATCAAACCCTTTTTGAATCAAGATAAACATTAAGAAGAAAAAGAACTTCTAATTTGTATAAAATCAGAGAATTGTTGTTTTCTTAATTTCACAGTCAATTATCAGAATCTTATTTCTCGATGAGTATTTCATGAATGCAAAAGTCATCTCATAGGTCACACTAAGGCTACGAATTTTAGCCCAGTAGCAAGGGAATGCGTAAACCGCATCAGATAACAGATAATTCCCGGGAACCGAATGCACCTAACACTGTCATAGGCTACCGGCCAAATACAGAGGGGCCAGAATAGATTTCAAAAGGGCCAATACAGAAGGGCCAAGGCCAATACAGAAGGGCCAAATAAAGGTGCATTCACCATATAGCAGGCAGAACTAATCCATAGTGGACTATTTGAGGGTTTGAAAACATCAAGCTCACATGTCAAATGAGAAATACTTTACATATCAGAATTTGCAGATATTTCAGATGAAATTGACAAGGTAAAACTTCTCATTTCTGTTAAAACAGTTTACGGATATTTACTTTTCCTTTTATCAGATACTAAACCACGAAAAATCTTTGAATCCGTTAAACTGTTGAAATACGTTCCAATATTTCATCAAAAACTTTCAGATATAACAAAGTCCACAATTATTTGAAAATTGCACGAGAGCCAAAGTTATTTTTCATATTTTACATAAAGATCAAATTAGCTTTTGATATATTGTACGAGGCTAACATCGTATTATAGGATAGACCACAACAGAAATAGGTCAAATCTTTATATACATGAAAAGACATATTATTTATTTATTTATTTTTATCACAAGATAAATCAAATATAAAACTCATGCAATTTCATATTATAAAATACTAGTGAGAAATGAACTCACCTCTAGTGGTCATGACTTTCTCAAAATATTAGTCTCCCAAATATCAACCAGAACCTATAATGTAAGATATATGACTAATTATTAATTCAGAACAAATATATATTATAGGTAAATCAATTCATAATCTAGAGTCTAATAAACTCAAATATAATCAATAATGATTAAATTCTACAGTACATATGAGCTTATTATTAACTTTAGCAATTTATCAAAATTTTATAACTCTCACATACTAGCTTTTTGGATTTCCTAGTAATTTATAGTAATGCAGGGGGTTATAGGAAATTTATCAAGTCTACAAGTTATTGTTTATTCCTCAGACTGGACTTATTTACAAATTGAGTAAATAACAGGGGTTTAACAGATATTTTCCAGCCAATTTCAACCATAACTCAGTTACTAAGGTCTGTTAGAAATTTTTTTCATGATTTAGGGGCTTAAAGTGAATTTTTCCTCCCTTTATAAAAAAAAAACCTAACTGATCATCTTCCTCCTCCCCTTCTTCGTTTCTTCTTCTTCTCTTTTTTTTTCGGGTTCCGTCTTTTCCTCTTTTTCTTTCGGTTTTTCTCCTCTCTCTCTCTCTCTCTCTCTCTCTCTCTCTCTCTCTCTCTCTCTCTCTCTCTCTCCCCCCTTTCCATGTCTCGCCAAAACCCCAAGACCGCGGCAAGGGGTCGCCGACGACTAGGGATGGCCGGTGGTCAGACCTCGCCGAACTAGGGTTAGTTATTTCTTTTTTTTCAGTTTGTTTCATGAATCCAAAACACACAAAAGAATCCTTTTTGCAAACCCTAGATTCTTTTTAAGTTCATACTCATAACAATTTAATTCCCTTATTCATTCTATTTTGATTGATTTACTAAGATTTCTATAACAATTCTCTTCTAAATCAAGAAATTATCATAGAAAAGGGTTTATACCTTTGGATTAACGTGAACAACTTTGGGTGAAATCCTCTCTTTTCCCTTCCCTTTTCACTGTCTTCTTCCTCTTCTTCTTCTTCTTTTATTTTTTTTTTTTCGTTTTTTAACCTGAATTTATCACATTTCCTCCCCTTCTTATACTGTTGGAAGGCGGTGATATTATAGAAATCTAGTAAGCAGTGGAGGAAATCTCCACCACAAAATTTTATAATATTTTATTTATTTATATTTTTTTCTTTTTTTTTTGTTGGCTATTACACTCTCCCCACCTAATAAAAAGTTTCGTCCTCGAAACTTAACATACCTATATCTCGAAGAGCTCTGGATATCTCTCTCGCATAGAATCTTCAGTCTCCCAAGTAGCTTCTCTTTCAGAGTGATTCTTCCACTGAACTTTTACATATTTGATTATTCGGTGTCGGAGTAGTTGTTCTTTATAATCCACAATACGTTCTGGTCTTTCTTCATAGGTCAAATCTGGCTTGAGCTCTACTGGAGACAACTCAACGATCTCATTTGGATATATGAAATACATCATGTACTCCAGACAGGGCTGGTGGTAATGCCAATCTGTACGCCACTGGACCAATACGCTCTAGAATTTCAAAAGGACCAATGAATCTCGGGCTTAACTTCCCTTGTATTCAAAATCTTTTTACTCCTCGGGTAGGCGAAACCTTTAAGAAAACATGATCGCCTACTTGAAAATGAATAGGAGACCTACACTTCCTTCCATAAAGAAGCTCATATGGTGCCATCTGAATGCTAGCTTGGTAGCTATTATTATATGCAAACTCGGCCAAAGGCAGATAATCTTCCCACGATCCTTTCATCTCCAGAACACAACATCTCAACATATCTTCTAGTGCTTGAATTGTCCGTTCTGATTGGCCATCTGTCTGTGGATGATAAGCTAAGCTGAAATTTAGTTTAGTCTGCAGAGCTCTATGCACACTTTTCCAGTATTCTGATGTGAACCGAGGGTCTCGGTCAGAAACTATTGATATTGGTACACCATGTAACCTTACTATCTCATTAATGTACATCTTAGTCAGTAATTTCTTTGATGATGACATCGATGTATCAATCAGGACGCTCTTTAAGAAGAAACAGGAAGACGAAGAGACGGTCGACGATTTCGTCAAGCGCTTCCGAAATAAGGCTATGAATTGCTAAAGATCCGGTGACAGAGGATTTTATCCTCCAAACCTGTCATAATAACCTGTCCATTGATATTTTAAAAGTTATGGGAGTAGCATCGTCCAAGGTTTGGAAAGAGTTGAAAGTGCACGGAGAGCAGACCGAACGTTTCCTCAGAAGGAAGAAAATCGAGAGAAGCCAACCAACGACTAACCCTCCGAACTCGAACTTCGCTTCCCGTAGTAAAGGAAAGGCACCTGCAGCAGCTGTTGAGGTTAATCAGACGTCACAGCAGCAACCCCGGAGACAGCGAAAGACTTCGGACCCAAGACTCCAAAAAAATACTCCTTTAAGGATGAAGACGTTCCGGCTATTTTTAAATCCCTCCTTGAAAACAACATGATCAAGCTCTCACATATTACAAATCAGGAGTGTTTGCGTCAAAAGTTACTTTCCTCATTGTATAACTCATTACAACTTTGGTCGTTACAATAAGATCGAAAGATTGATCTTTTTATAAGATTCTTTACACAATGAAAGAAATAAAAATTACAACTCTATCAAACAAACGCAGGGAGATCGTTTATCGGTCTTCTGTTTGTGTTGGATCTTCACCTGTGTCGGGGACGTCGATATCCGTAAACCGCCTACGGATCGGATCCGGTTGTTGGAAAATTGATAGAGCTCCTACTTCACCAAGAAAGTATTCGCTTGAAGCGCTAAAATCGACCAAGCGAAATCAGTAGCCCATCTCGAGATTAAGACGAAGCCTAATCTTGAGGAACGGACGGACGGGGCTTCAGATCTCTCGAACTCTCCCTCTTTATGCTGAAGAACTTTGTCAAGATTAGTTAGCCTCCTCTGAAATTCATGCTCCTTTGACTACTCAATCCGGCAACACCTCGCCCTTTTGATAAAATTCTGTCCCTGTGAAATGAGCCCCTGGGCCTGTATTTATAGGCTTTGGTTGGGGGGTTTTCGGATGAGAACGATGGATTTGGCATTATCTTCAGTTGATAACGGCCTAACCATGTTTGTAAATGAGATTAAGTCGGTTAGGAACCCCTAGAACAGATAAGACGTGCGAAAAACCGCTTTAAAACCGAAAAACGCATCCGGGGGTCGAAACAGCGCTAGGGGGCGCGGGTCGGACGGATCCGCGCGGGTCGGTCAGATCCGACCCGCGCGAGCACGAGGAATCCGGTTTTCTGTGTGTTCTTTTGACTTTCCGACTTTCCGGGACTTGTAGTTTCTCCCGTTTCGCGTATTTGGCTGACTTGCACGCTTCGTTGCGGGACTGACCGTCGAACGCGCGTTGGTTGACATGCGCGCGTTGGTTGACGTGCGCGTGTTGATTGATGCACGCGTGTTGACCGACGCGCACGAACTGATTGACGCACGCGTGTTGACCGACACGCGCGTGTTGACCGACGAGCGCGCGCTGACCGACGCGCACGAACTGATTGACGCGCACGTGTTGACTGACGCGCACGAACTGATTAACGAGCGTGCGTTGACCGATGCGCACGAACTGATTGACGCGCGTGTGTTGACACGTGCACGAGCTGATTGACGCGCGCGTGTTGACCGACGTGCGCGAACTGATTGACGCGCGCGTGTTGACCGACGCGCGCGTGTTGACCGACGCGCGCAAACTGATTCACGCGCGCGTGTTGACCGATGCGCGCGAGCTAATTGACGCGTGCGTGTTGACCGACGCGAGGGAGCTGATTGACGAGCGCGTGTTGACCGACATGCGCGAACTGATTGACGTGCGTGTTGACTGACGCGCGCGAGCTGATTGACACGCGCGGGTCACTTGGTTCGTCATTTCGCTTCATGCGCTTGACGACAGATAATCCTCTTAAACTCGGATAACGACGTTCGTTGTCTTCTCTCCGTCTCGAGCTGTGTACGGACACCTATAGGCATTTTTAGACGCCTACAAGGAGGAAGCTAACAACACTTCAGATCCAAAGTATTGTGCGTATCACAGGAGGATCCTTCATCCCACTAAGGCTTGCTTCACTCTCAAGAACAGCATTCAAGCATTGGTTGACGCCGGCCTCATAACGCCAAAATAAGCCGAATGAGAACAGTAGACTCCGACGAGTATAAGAGTATAAACTGCTTCTCTCATGACTCCAACGAGTATAAGAGTATAAACTGCTTCTCTCATGACTCCGAAGAATATACGAGTATAAACTGCTTCTCAATCCTCTGATGAGTATAAGAGATTAAACTGCTTCTCTGTAATACTTCAATAGGTATATGAGTCTAAAATGTTTCTTACCTTTGACGGGAAGTTCCTAGAGAATTTTATACATAATATTCTTAAGGATAACCCGATCACGCAACTAAGTACAATATTAGATCCAGTTTCGCAAAGAAAGCTGGGGGTGGATAATTCATGTAACGAAAAGTTCCCGAAAGAATGTTATATGGTGTATTCTTAGGGATAACTCGATCACTACAAAAAAAATGATGAATAAGAAACTCCTACCTGGACTCTAAATGCTTCCAAGAGTGAAACACATCCAATTGCCGGGATTAATTTCACCAACTTCCAAGCACTCTTTTACTGAGACGAGATTTGATCACTTCGTTGGATCAATCTTTCCTCACAAAAAACTCCCACTGGTGTTTGATGATTCACAATCTTCCACCACATAAGTCCTCACTGATCAAGTTAATTAACGGTGGGTCCACTAAAATTCTTTCTGGTTCAATCCACTCAAACTCTCGCTATGTCTGTGCACTCAACACTTCTATTGTTAGAGTCCGTACATAATGCTTAAAATTTTAATCTGCTAATCCTTGACAATTGTCAAACCCCTTCGTGTTAAGTCCTTATCACTTGATACCAAGAACCCCCATTGAGTGATCGGTACAAGTCAACACTCACACTCCCGCTGTCTACCTGGTCAAACCTTGACCACAACCAAAATCCCCTCTCGATTCCTTTAATGAACAAGAGGTCTACAAATTGAGCGATCAAACCTATAAAAGTTAGGATTGTCTCAAAACTCCTCAATCGGTCAAACCTTTCTACAGTTAGGACCACGACCAAAATCCCCTCTCGATTCCTTTCATGAACGAGAGGTCCACTTTCAAATCGAGTGATCGAATCTCCCTACAGTTAGGGTCACCTCGAACCTTCCTACAGTTAGGATCAAAATCGTAATTCACTCTCGATAAACGAGAAACTCATCTTTAGTTTAGTGATCAAACCTTCCGACAGTTAGGATTATCCGAATCTTTTCGATTCTCGGAGTGGAGATTCCACTCTTAGTTTCACCTTCCCGGATTCTTGAAGTGGAGTTCTCACTTTGAGTTTCCTTTACAACTGGAGATAGAATATAAAATTCTTCCTCTTCAGTTTTGGAAGAGAGAATATAAAAATTTTCCTAATATAAAATTCTTCCTCTCCCGCATCGGGTTTGTCTTTACCCCAAAAGATGACCTAGAAATAAAATATAAAATTCTTCCTCTCCAGCATCGGGGAATTTTATCCCGAATCCTAAGTAGGGATAAGTCAACGCCTAACACGCGTTGCCGATTTAATCTTTCGCCGAGTGAAAAAGATCAGAATCCAAGTTTGGAGAATTTTATCTCGAAGCCTAAGTAGAGATAAATCAGCGCTTAACACGCGTTGTCGGTTAGTCTTTGACCGTAAAAAGGACAAAAACCCTCATATTCGACATTGTGGCAGACCGTTATTAATAACGCCAAAATCCGCCCCTTACCCGCGCGGAAAATTTTATCCTAAATCCTAAGTAAGGATAAGTCAACGTTTAACACGCGTTGCCGGTTTACTCTTTCGCCGAGTAAAAAAGATACCAGAATCCAAGTCTGGGGAATTTTATCCCGAAACCTAAGTAGGGATAAATCAGCGTTTAATTTACCGGTTAGTTCTAGACAACAAAAAAGACAAAAAAGAATAAAAGCCCACATATTCGATATTGTGACAGGTTGTTAATCATAACGCCAAAATCCGTGCTTCACACGCACGGGGAATTTTATCCTGAAATCTAAGTAGGGATAAGTCAACGCGTAACACGCATTACCGGTTTAGTCTTTCCCCGAGTGAAAAAGACATCAGAATCCAAATCTGAAAAATTTTATCCCGAAACCTAAATAGGGATATGTCAGCACTTAACACGTGTTGTCGATTAGTTTTTTACCGTAAAAAAAACAAAAACCCACATATTCGATATTGTGGCAGGTTGTTATTCATAACGCCAAAATTCGTGCTTCACACAGCACGGGAAATTTTATCCCCAAGTCTAAGTAAGGATAAGTCAACGCCTAACACGCGTTGCCGGTTTAATCTTTCCCCGAGTGAAAAAGACACCAGAATCCAAATCTGAAAAATTTTATCCCGAAGCCTAAGTAGGGATAAATTAGCGCTTAAAACGCGTTGCCGGTTAGTTCTTAATCGTAAAAAGAACAAAAACCCACATATTCGACATTGTGACAGGTTGTTATTCATAACGTCAAAATCCGTGTTTTACACGTACGAAGAATTTTATCTCGATCCCTAAATAGAGATAAGTCTACATCTGACCCATGTTACCGGGTAGCCTATTCCCGTAACAATGATAAAACCTACGTATTCAATATTGTAGCACTAAGAGGGTTAACTCTCTTAATACAACGTTACATACGGAACGGACTTGAACAATCTGCATGCTAGCCCGACTCAAACAGTAGTCGGTAAAGGCTCATTAAATCCGTTGATGGCTGAGTGTTTGTCAAAAATCCTATATATGCGAAAGTCACTGATACACCAGCTTCATTAGTTGGTCTCGTGACTTGAGCATCCAACAACTTCAGGATAAGATCTATACATGCAGACGAAACAACTTTAATAGTTGGTCCTGCAACCCGACATTTGGGACCGTCACGCTCCAATACCTTAAGAGTTTAAACTATGTAGACTCCAGCAAACGTATAAGTATAAACTGTGTTAACACCGGTCAACGTATTACAGCGAAAATTAACGCCGGTCAACGCGTTACAGCGAAAGTCAACGTCGGTCAATGTGTTGCAAATGGAAGTCAACGCCAAACAACGCATTGTAAATGAAAGTCAATGTCGGTCAGCGCGCTGATGACTTTGCCAAAATAAGGCGCAAGATAAAATTTTCAGGTCAAAGGATGATTCCAGGGAGTTCAATCACATTCAGATACAAACTCCCGACAAAGATGATCAATTCAAAGTCAACTCAATGACACGAGCTAGGTTCAGAAACTTACACACCAACTTTAGTTTCAGATTTTCACAATGGTCAGACGATAAACGCAGCGTCGGAAAAACTTCTTCTATTCGATAAAATACTGAATAGACTGAAGGCTGAAAAAGTCAAGAATTGAAGTCATTCACAGGTCCTTCTACCCGATCTCCTCGACAAAATACTGAAAAGATTGAACACAATGTCTATCTTATCCAAAGCATTCCAGACTCCTTCATAAAAAATAAGTCTGAAATACTTTGAAGAGGGTATTTGTAGGCGTCTAAAAATACCTATAGGTGTCCGAATACAGCTCGAGACGAAGAGAAGACGATGAACGTCATTATCCAAGTTAGCGAGGATTATCCGAGTCAAATGGGATCATCTAAAGTCGTAAAGAAGCTAACAAACGCACGAAGCAAGTCAACGAAACGTACAAGTCGACTAAATGACAAAAGACACAAAACGATAAAAAATACAAGTCCGAAAAAGTTAGAAAATGCTAAAACAACGAGTCCAGCAAGTGCCCAGACTGACTTAGCCAAGGCCGAGACAGGCCTGGCTGTCTCAGCTAAGACCGAGACAGGCCTGGCTGTCTCAGCTAAGGCCGAGCCAGCTCGACCTGTCACGCACAGGCCCGGGACACCAGGGTCTATCCTGCATCCAACTGCCCGAAAACGTGTATTTTGGTGGTTTCTTCGGGATTTCTTCATTCCTAAGCTTCCCAACTGACTTGATATCATATCTAAGAGTGCTTAGGCCGTTGTCAACTGAAGATATGATCAAATCATTCATTCTTATCCAAATACCCTACATCCGAAGCCCTATAAATACGAGCCTAGGGCTTTTTCTTTCACTGGGGGCGGAGTTTTAATCAAGAGGGCGAGGTGTTGCTGGTTTTGTGAGTCAACCCCCACGAATTTCAGAAGAGGGTAGGTAGATCTTGGCGATACCCTATGCATAAAGAGTGGATTTCGAGAGATCTGAAGCTCCGTTCTCCCCTTCCTTGAGATCAGACATGGACTTGATCTCGAGAAGAGTCGTAATCTCGCTTGGTCGAGATTATCACTTCAGCGATTGCTTCCTTTGTGAAGTAAGAGCTCTGATTAATCATTCTATCAACTGGATCCGATCCGTAGGCGGTCCACGGATAAACCCCGGCACAGGCAAAGATCTCACGCAAACAGAGACTAATAAATAGGATATGCGTGTTGTTTGAAAGAGATTGTAATTTTTATTTTTATTGTATAAAGATCTTATAAAAAGACCAATCTTTTTTTGAATTTGTTGTAACGATCAAAGTTGTAATGAGTTATACAATAAAAAAAACAATTTCTGACCCAAATAGACTTTCATAGGACTGTGAAAAAAAACAGAGGTGAGTCCCTAGAAATTTTTGAAATCCTCAAAAGAACATGAAACATATGACAACTTGCATATAACAGAATGGGGAAGAACTTCATGACTAGCTTCTTGAGAAGATTTTACGTCTTACTAAACCACTGATTTAAGTAAACAATGGATCTACATGAGTTTTCTATATAAGTCCAGTATTTTCACCACAGAAAAAGGTAAAATAATTATAATTCAAAGAAACAGGATCAACTATTACAAATATTAGGTGGGTCTAATAGGGTATCAAGAAAGGTATATAGTTATCCATAATAAAGGTCAATTTCCACTTTTGTTAAGAACAGAATCTTAGGGAAAAACTAAACAGTAAAGGGCATATCTGCCTCGTGCATAATGCAGGCCAAGATATTGGCAATCATGTAGAGTAGGCCACTGAACGCTAGAACAACAATGTGGTGAACCAGCAACAAAATTATAGAAGATGGCAGAAGATGGTATGCTAAAGTGCTAATTAAAAGCTCCAAGCTATAAGGACAATAGAGAGTAGAGCTTGTAAAGTAATTTATAACTTGGTAGATACCAAATAATCCATGTTAGTGACATACCAACTTTTCTTGGTATTCATAACCTCTTGTCTCAATGATGAATTTTGGAGGATTATTCTTCTGAAAGAGACTTCAAATGCAAACAATTAAGCAAAATGGAAAATTATTAGCTTTAAAGTTCAAAGTCATTAAAATATAAAAAAGTATTAGTAGTAGAAAACATTGAAACTTCAAAGACCAGAAAGGTGAAGCAAACTTTCTTCTAAGAAGATAGCAGAGGGGAACAAAAATGAGAATCAAATCTCTCTTAGCTGTCCAAATGAGAAATTTTGTATAGCCAAGATATTTCATCAAATAATAACATGATATCAAAATGACAACCAAACTTCCAGATAAACCCTACACAACTGCAGCAACTTTGCACTGGCAGGACAGTCTTATAAGGAAAAGTTATCTACAAGACAAAGCCAAGAAATACATTAAAAACATAAAACTTGGGTTGAAAATTCCCAAGTTTGGAGATATTTGCGACATCCAGATGCTTATGATTAAAGAAACGGATAATAGAACTAGGCCCACTGTGAAGTCTGTTCGGAGTAAAAATTTGCAGAATCACTATTAGCAATACTGAAATTTGTTTATTCATTAATCATATAATAAAAATTAACAAAAGCTGTGGGTTTCTCGTAATGAACTATAATAACCTGGTGGAACAGCATCTGGGTGCCAGATTATCTCAATAAATTACTGAAGCAAGGTTTCCTTACAAATAGACAATGATCCGCTTCAATTTTCATAATTCAAGGAAGGTATGGTTTATTGTCAAATATCTAGCGGATATTTATGTTATCGGTACATTCAGATATCTTTCAATAGGCAGGATAGAGGATATGAATTGACAGATCCGATTACAACCAACTTTAATTCCTTCTGTCAAACAAAAGTTTAATGAAGGATATTTAATACATATTAATATGTCTTGATGAGAAATACTCACAACATACAGGCAGATAAATGAAAGGGTTTAGTAATCACATACCTGGTGCTGCTCTTTAGAGATTGATGACCATCACAGATCGGTTTAAAACAATTTAGAACAGAAGGGCCTCCATAGAGTATTTATATTTCAAAGGCAGAGTCCAGAAAGTGTTGATTTTTTGCATATCCAGCTGCAACGTCATGGTCAGGATAGAGGCAACTGTTGCTAGCGCCGGAAAGCTCGGAGAAGGAAGATAATATTGAATGAATGTATCACAATCAATAACCATTTACCCAATATACCTCCCACCAAACGAGCACCAAAGTTTGGTCCGGTAAAATTGACAAACTCTCATCAAAACAATAAATTCAATGTGTTTTCTTCATTAGAAGGTGTAATACTTAAAGTTATCAGTACAATCTTGTTTTATGCCCTTCCAGTTACCCTATACAGAAGGAACATCTCTAATCTTTGCTTTACAATATATTGAATTAGGAATCACAAAGCCTCCTTCACACCATCTAAATACACACGGCACTGTATTGTCGTCTTCCCAACCCGAAACCCTGGGACCACAGTAAACCCTACTTTGGCTGGGATTGCCCTCCTATAATCAGCACTTCTTACAATATTCTCCATGAAAACCATAGAGAATTCTGTTCCCCTTTCCACCTGAAATATCTCAACCTCCGGATCATATGCATGTGCCAACTTGTGAAGCGACCATAGCGAGCTGGCCATGTCTACAAATAACTGATAAAGTGGATTTGCAGGTTCCAGCGAGCCCAAAGAACTGTCCAAATTTCCAAAAATAGAACTCTCCGTGCACTTACTGATGAGCTGCACATACTTGCTCTTGCAGAATCTGGCAAAACCACAATCTGGGTTTCTTCTCACAGACTCTAATGGATCAACTGCCAAATTCTGGATGAATTGCCTCAATGAATTTCGTCTTTGATCGCTCCCATCACTCAAATTCAGATCAATCTCGCACTCTTCACTGCAAAATGTATCGGAATCGAATCCATCAAACATCCCTAAGCAAATGTAGGATAGGATGGCATACCGTTTATGTCCTGGTTTGGCATAACAAACATCTGGGTAAATCAAATCCACTCCGGAGTCGAAATCCCAGCCCGACTTGTTTGTTAACCTAATCAGCAACTTGCTCAATCTATGCATGGACCGACAACAATCCTTAACCACAGAATCAAACAACCCCACCGACAGCAAAGGCTCGACCTTGTCAACAGTCGGCAAACAATTACTCTTGAGCTTCCTGGTGAGCTTGGAATTCACGGCCTCAGACTCCTTGAGCCGCTGCTTCAACGCAGCAGTCTCGGCATCCTTGCGGTCGATGTCGGCCTGCAGCCTATTGAACACTGTCTCGAACGTCCTAAGAAGGGTTTGGTTCTCTTGAACCTGGGCTTCCCAAAAGCCAGGGTTTTGATAACAAGAGTTTGAAATAGAGCTAAAATTAGGGTTAGGGTTAGGGTTATAATACTCGCGCTTGAGATCGGAGATCCTCTGGAGGTGGCAGACGGCGGCGCGATCGGCGGGCTGAGACGGCGTCGGGATCGAAGCGGGGTAGTGGGCGGCCTGCGAGCTAATGCAGCGTAGGCGGCCGCGGTAAAGGAGGCGACGGCCGGCGAGGACGGAGACGGGGCGACGCATCGGGCTGGGCCTCTGGCGGGAGCGGATCAGGCTGAGGACGACGAACCCTCCTGACCCGTAAATAGACCGGTCTCAGGCGGGGGGCGGATGGCATGACGGAAGGCGGCTCTTCAGTTCTCCTCCTCAACCCCTATCTTACGCTCTCGCTCTTCTTCCCTCCTCCTTCGCGAAGATTCGGATGTCTTGGTCCTCACCACTAGGGGACTCAATCATATCCCGATTCAAGCATTTTGTGATTGATCAGAGAAAGCAGCATTTTCCTTCCCTTCCGTTCCCTTCCTTTCTTTGGGTCCAGGTCGAAATCGATCGAGGCAGAGAATTCACCAGGGAGCGTTAGAGAACTTGAGGACCGAGCTATAATAACTAATGAGGGATTGCCCTCCTGTCTGAGAGAAGAAGTTTCTTTTTTTAACCTTGCTTCTTTGCCTTCGGAGGGTTGCTGCTTTAGTTTAAAGGAGAGCGTTTAATTAAATTTCCGTGCATTTGATTTATATATATAGTATTATGTATGATATATATATATATATATATCTATATCATTAGTTATATATATATTATATTCAATGAGAATTTAAAAGGATCATCCTTATCATAGGAGGATGAATTTCCTCCTTGACGCCTCTAAATCACATGATTGGAGCGACAATTGTGGATGATAACTGCTCTCCGTTGGGGACTTGATCTAGCATATTCTAAAACCCCCAACAGCACAAGTTGGGGTGAACCCGTCAGTCGTGTTGATCCTTTCTCCACTCGTATCAATTTTAACGGTTCTTGATGATAATAGAACTTCTTCACAAGGCTCGATGGAGGGGTCAACGACGAGCATTCACCCCAAACTGACTGTGTGAGTGGGTTTAGATATGTGATCAGTTCAACGGAGCGGATCATCCACATATCGCCTCAATATTGTGATTTTAGACGCGTCCACGGAGGAAAATCCTCCAAAATAGACTTAAGTATTACCCAATATTAATATCTATATATATATATTATACTATACCATAATATATCTAACTTTAGTATATATAATACTTAGTATTATAATACTATACTATATATAGGTAATATATTATATATAATATTGAGATTAATGGGTATCCTGTCATAGAGGGGGGAGATTTCCTCCTATGACGCCTCTAAAATCACATGGATTTGAGCCGACATTGTGGATGCATCCGCTCCGTTGAACTTGATCTACATATTCTAAAACCCCAATACACCAAGTTTGGGCGTGAACCCTCGTTTGATCCTTCATCCACTCGTACAATTTTAACGCGTTCTTGACATGAATAGAACTTTACATTGCCTCGATGGCAGTCAACAACGACGATTCACCCCCAAACTTGGTGTGTTGCGTTGGTTTGTAGAATATGTTAGCATCAAGTTCACGGACGGATCATCCACAATATCGCTCAATCATGTGATTTTAAGAGAGCCTTATCGTCAAGAGAAATCCCTCCTATGACAAAGATACCCGATTAATTCCGTATATATATATGTCAGATATATATATAATATATATATATATATATATATATATATATATATATATATAATATATAGTATATATATATATATTTTATGTACTGAAGAAGTTTCTTTTTTTAACCTTGCTTCTTTGCCTTCGGAGGGTTGCTGCTTTAGTTTAAAGGAGAGCGTTTAATTAAATTTCCGTGCATTTGATTTATATATATAGTATTATGTATGATATATATATATATATATATCTATATCATTAGTTATATATATATTATATTCAATGAGAATTTAAAAGGATCATCCTTATCATAGGAGGATGAATTTCCTCCTTGACGCCTCTAAATCACATGATTGGAGCGACAATTGTGGATGATAACTGCTCTCCGTTGGGGACTTGATCTAGCATATTCTAAAACCCCCAACAGCACAAGTTGGGGTGAACCCGTCAGTCGTGTTGATCCTTTCTCCACTCGTATCAATTTTAACGGTTCTTGATGATAATAGAACTTCTTCACAAGGCTCGATGGAGGGGTCAACGACGAGCATTCACCCCAAACTGACTGTGTGAGTGGGTTTAGATATGTGATCAGTTCAACGGAGCGGATCATCCACATATCGCCTCAATATTGTGATTTTAGACGCGTCCACGGAGGAAAATCCTCCAAAATAGACTTAAGTATTACCCAATATTAATATCTATATATATATATTATACTATACCATAATATATCTAACTTTAGTATATATAATACTTAGTATTATAATACTATACTATATATAGGTAATATATTATATATAATATTGAGATTAATGGGTATCCTGTCATAGAGGGGGGAGATTTCCTCCTATGACGCCTCTAAAATCACATGGATTTGAGCCGACATTGTGGATGCATCCGCTCCGTTGAACTTGATCTACATATTCTAAAACCCCAATACACCAAGTTTGGGCGTGAACCCTCGTTTGATCCTTCATCCACTCGTACAATTTTAACGCGTTCTTGACATGAATAGAACTTTACATTGCCTCGATGGCAGTCAACAACGACGATTCACCCCCAAACTTGGTGTGTTGCGTTGGTTTGTAGAATATGTTAGCATCAAGTTCACGGACGGATCATCCACAATATCGCTCAATCATGTGATTTTAAGAGAGCCTTATCGTCAAGAGAAATCCCTCCTATGACAAAGATACCCGATTAATTCCGTATATATATATGTCAGATATATATATAATATATATATATATATATATATATATATATATATATATATAATATATAGTATATATATATATATTTTATGTACTGAACATTAATTAATCTAATGTGTTAGTTTAATAAACGGTTAAAAATCCGTTTAAAAATGAGCTGGTGGATGGTGGGGGCTTATTAGTTGGATTTGGAAGCTGTATATATCTATTCCTCTATGATAAACTCCCCAGTATTGTTTGTTATTGCGCAGAAGGGACCAAACGGTACGTCAGAGAAACACTTGTTAATGTAGCTGTTGATCTTTTTTTTTAATTAAATATCTCTCTGTACTAATAACTTTTTTGATAGAAAGTTTCGGTCACCCTGCCAGCGAAGGCTGGCATCATATGAGATTGCAAGGTATTCTTGGCACGGTACTCTAATCACTAACGTAAAATACCGACAAATTAAAAACAAGAGCGAGGCGTAAAAGTCAATAGTAACAACAACAATAATAATTTAAAGAGTTAAGTGAACCATCTTGCTCGTCGAAAACTAAGCTGAGCACACCAGACACGGCTGCTGATGATAGCACTGCAGTGCAGGCTTAGCAAAGAGTGGTCGTCTCCCTCAAGGGATGAGGTTGAAGCGCTGTATATCCCATTAATTAAATTAAGTTAAATAATATCGCATCCATCCAGCAATCACACGACAAGCTTTCTATCTCTGGTGGACTGAAAAAGATGAGCACTAATTGACAGGTTTTGCACTCATAAAGAGACCCCACCGTGTCTATGGCTTGTCCGATGGGTACACATTAGAGCCCTTGTTAACGTCTAAGCGTTGCCTAAATAACAAACTGTTTGTTAAAAGAATACCACATCAAAATGCCATAAAGTTACTCTTGACGCACAAATTATGCGCTAATGAAAATTCATATAACTTGTTACGGCTGGGGGCTCATTTCTTCTGCCATTTGCATTCATTTACAACGCAGATCATATCTTAAACCACTCGGACCCATAAAGCCCGCTAGTTTGCACGATCAGTAAAAGGATTGCTTCTTTCAGAAATTAAGTATTAATTGTATGCCATATTGGACTGCTGTCGTTGTTGTGCTTGTTGACCGTGAAGGAAACTTGGGTTATTTTATTCCTAATAATAATGTCTAATGAGTTAGTTACAGCTAATGACCCCCATTAGAAAATCGTGCCTTGGACCTATTGATGAATTCTCACCTACACTAACTAATACTAATATAATAATGTCAGAAGTAACATGATGAACCTACTGCATAATTGCTTGCACCAAAAATAAGCTCAAAAGTTGGAAATGAGTTCCTCAAAAAAAAAATTCTTTTACCTGCTATCAGAATCAGGTTCAGTTACCTGTTTTATCTAACTAGCAGGTACCTTTCCAATTTAAAACAATATATATCAACAAACGAACACCTAGTTCCGAATTGAAGAATCAAGCAGCAGACAGAAAATGCAGATACAGATTATTATTACCCCTGCTTTCACTCTAATACTATATTGTCAAAGGAACGCATGAGTACTCCTTGGAGATTAGTGTTTTTTACCTCGAGGAAGACCCTAAATCAAAATTGGAGACGCTTAACGCAAGAAGATCCTGAAGCAAATACAAATTTCACCTGCGTTGTGCTTCATGTTCCGCTATAAATGAACTCTTAAAGAATAGGAAAATGCTAATTAGAAGACCAGTTGCTTTGCCCATAAGCATCGCCCAAATTGACTCTATTTATAAAGTATAAACATAGGTCTCACCACGATTTAGGGGATAAGGTGCCAACATTAAAAACTAGCTTAGGTTTACTTGCAGAACTAGTGCAGGTACATGTTATGCCAAAGAAATATTAAAAAATACATTGGCGCAGTTACAGGTTGTTGAATGGAAGATTACAATAATATTTGATACTAACAAAAATAGCTAGGAGATAGATGACTCATATTTCCGACTAAAGAGAAAAAAACATAAGAATTTTAAGAGTTGCAGCCGATTGCACCATTGGATGTGGTACAGAGCTGGCAATCAAAGTAAGTTGGCCAGGAAAAAAGTCTAAAAAGTCTCAGATCCAGTACAAACATAAGACAGGTCATGCATTGATGAACAGCAGTGTATATGATACAATGAAAATAATAATTGAAAATAACAGGAAAAGAAACTTATTTGAGAGCTTGAGGGTATAAGCTGGATCTCCAATCAGACGAAAGCCTCCCGCAAATGAGTGGGCAACTTGAGTTCAGGGTCATCCTCACCCAGAGGCGAGAAATAATGCTCAACCATATCATCTGATACATGCTTCAAAGTTGGAGGATCCCACTGCACATACAAAATTCAAAATTAGGCCATGGGGGACAAAAAAAAATTCACATAAAAATCAATAAGCATGGAACTTAATACCTTTGGAGCCAGGTCCTTCTCAACTAATCTTGCCCGAACACCCTGCAGAAATCCAGAAGCAGGTTAGAGCCCGGCTAGATGTGAACAACACTTTTTACAGCTGATTTTAAAGAGCAAATGGGTTACGTACCTCACAGAAGTCGGGTGAGGCCTCTTTTGAAATTCCATGTAGTGTCATTCGGTACTCACGAACAAGGCATTCATCAAGTGTCTGATATCTACCTTCTCTTATCTGTAAATTAGACAGGACAATTCGGCATGCAAGTCCGCAATGAAAAGAATAATAAAGTAACAAATCAAGTTGATTGACTTACAGATCTTAGGGAAACCTTTAAACTCAATGGAGAAGCCTCTTTGAGTTTCTTCAGTGCAGAATTACACCAGTCTTCATTTGACTTAGCTGCCTCTTCTTCCTGAAAAAAAATATAAAGATCAGATGGGAAATATGAGAGTTGTATTCTTGCTGAAATAATCAAAAAGGTAAATCAACTGCAAACGATTTATTGATATTGCAAAGCAAGATTTTGTTCATTTAGGTCATTGCTTCTGTTGATATTATAAATCCAGTAAGTATGAGCATGAAAATGAATTCTAATTTGCATTTGCTATTCCCCCTCAGCAATTATTCCTACCCCTCAGTGATTATTCTTACAGTTACAGAAGCGATAAAAAAAAGAACAAGAAACTAGTTAACTTTCATTTTAATTTTACTCCATGCACTTCATTATATAGAGTTCACATTCTAAAACGTGTCAGGGATCCATTTCTACCCCACCGTATGCATCTGAACACATATTAATATCCCGAGAATAATCATCAGTTGAATGTTGAGATTTAGGACAGCTGAGGGTTGATAACTAAACAGTTAAATGTGGATCAATACACAGCTTTACGCACCTTTGCAGACATGACATGAGTATATCCTCATGAGTACATCCTCCATAATATATACAAGACTGGCTAAAACTAATAACTTTGTTTGCTACATGATAACTGCAAGAATAAAAGAATATGTATGTACAGGTGATATACCTGAGTTACATGAAATAATTAGATAGACATGGTTTATATAAAAGATTGTCACAATGGATATACTCAATCATTCCCATGCTCATCCTAACTCCTAAGCTTCATGAAATCCTGTTATGTTCTCATGCTCGTCAAAAATGCTCTGTAAGTCAATATAGTAGAGTGATGGCTCACCAGAGCGTCAATAATTTCCTCAACTGTTTCCCGGCCAAAACATTTATCAATTACCTCTAGCCTGAACAGAGAGAAACGAAAAACATTTAACAGACAAAAAAAAAATTATATATATATATA
>NC_033803.1:101142-101608 GCF_001876935.1 Asparagus officinalis
AACAAGTCAAAAATAATTAATTTGAAAAAATAAAAGGTCAAACCAATGTAAACATACCTAGGGAACTATTGCTAAAATTACAAGACAGCAACAGCATTCTCTCTTTCAAGTAAAGAAGGTAGAATGTAAAAATTACATCAACTATGTGCTTGGACAACTAATATATTGCCTGTGCCAAAAAGGCAGAAGCAAGGCACTTTACAAATGCTTGAATTGTCCAGATTTTGTCGATAAATGATTTGATAAAGCAGATATTGGCATCTATAAATGCAAGAGTAGATTTTGCCAATGAACGAGAAGATATCCCTATCATCGCAGTCTTGTGGGTGGCACTGAATAGACTTCTGTTTAATGGAGAAGATCAAAAGAAAACATATATGTCTTGACATATATTTGTGATGACAATATACATGACAGGAATGGCCTGATCATCTACTTATTTTGAGGGGTCCAGCTTTACCAACCC
>NC_033803.1:101613-137416 GCF_001876935.1 Asparagus officinalis
CAACCCCCCCCACCACCACCACCACCACCACCACCCCACCCCCAGCGTATTTTTGTTCTATTATATCAATAAAAAAATACAAGTCCATCCGGAGACCTGGGCGAAGTTCCGGACAAAAAATCTACTTATTTTGATGATATACTACCAGAAAAAAAGTTAGCAAATTTGGCGATATGAATAACTCTTGTTGAAAAAACCATAGATGAAACTGATGTAAGCACATAATATTGTTTGGATATAGGCTTGAAATTTTCTTTGGGTAGTGATGTCCACTGCGACTCTAAGGAAGTGTACCAGGTTGGTTACTGAATAGCAGCTGGAGGTACATACAAGCTCCCAACTGAAAAAAATAACAATAAAAAAATAAAAAAAATAAAAAAAAAACTGAGAGAGTTGGTGCCTAATCCCTCTCTTTTGAACTGAGAAAAAAGATCATATTGNAGTCTGCAAGTTAGTAATATTCTAGCTGCGTGTAGTTTATATTTTTGTATATAAACTCTTAAGCTGCCTGTCTATGTGTACTTATGTGTATGTAAATATAGTATAGGATAGTATTTTATTGTTCAAACCAAAAAAGTTTTCTCCCACCAACCAAACTACATGGTGAGACACCTCAATGAGTGACCCACAGTTCATATATGGATAAACTATCATCCAGTGTAAAAGCTTCAAAGATGTCAACCATGCTTGCACACACACATTAAAAATTGCATGCTTTATCAAAGAGCCATAGATTTTGCAAAATTTAGATGAACCATTAAAACACATAATAGGACACTACATACATTTTGCAATGTGTTTGTCTGTCAAAAGGCAAAACCAATAAGCTACTACTAGAAGTTAATACAACGACCTGGATGTTTCAAAGAATCCTAAAATAACAACCAAAAGCTGCAGTCATGGCAATGTTTTAAATATCGGCCGATAAACCGATATTATCGGCAATTTATCGGTTTTGGGAGTTTCCGCTGTGATAAGTTCGATTCTAAATCGATTATTGTTTGTGGATGTTTATAGCCGATAATGCGGCAATAAAGTGAGTTATCGGCCGATATTGTCGGCCTAAAATTCGAAATTATCGGTCATTAGCTTGAGTTTTAATTTCGGGCAACAAGCACCTATTCAATGCACTTTAAACCCGACCCGACCCAAGTTTTTACTACTGGTTAATGATCCTTGTAGAAAAGATTAGATTTAGTTTCTGCTTTAGAAGAGATTAGATTTAGATTCTGTTTTAGAAAAGATTTGATTTAATTTCTGTTTTCCAGTTTTAGTTAGGATCCCTTATTTGAAGGAATTTTGTTTCCTTATTTGGTGGACTGGAATGCCGGCCACATCTTATATATATTAGGCTGTAAATATTTGATCAATAAGAAAAAAGAAACTCAGTTTTTCTTCATGGTATCAGAGCACATATCTATGCCCTAGCCATTCTTCTTCATTCATCGCTATCTGGTCACCTCCTTCATCTGACAATTCTTGTTCTTTCCCATGACCAAATACGGCATGGCTTCATCTTCCTCAGAAATCACTTCTAGATCCGAGGTCAATTGCCCCGTCCCTGATTTCCCCTTGAATATCATCACAAATCATAAACTCCATGGCCAGAATTATCTCCAATGGTCTCAATCTGTATTCATGTATATTTGCGGCAGAGGAAAGGATGGACATCTCACCGGCGAGCCTGTGGCTCCGGATACTAAAGATCCCAAACATGGAACCTGGAAGACTGATGATCATCTTGTTATGTCTTGGCTGATAAATTCCATGACCACTGAAGTTGAAGAAAACTTTCTGCTTCACAAGACAGCCAAGGACATATGGGAGGCTGCACGTGAAACGTACTCAAGCACAAGAAAACTTTCTGCTTCACAAGACAGCCAAGGACATATGGGAGGCTGCACGTGAAACGTACTCAAGCACAGAAAATACCTCTGAACTGTTTGAGGTTGAAACAAGATTATATGACCTCAAACAAAGAGATATGAGTGTCACACAATATTTTAACATCCTCACACGCTGCTGGTTGCAATTAGATCTGTATGAGGTCTATTCCTGGAAATGTGCTGATGATTCTGCTATGTATAAGCAAATTGTTGAGCAAAAAAGGACTATTCGATTTCTTCTTGGTCTAAACAAGGATCTAGATGAAGTCAGGGGAAGAGTCATGGGAATCAAGCCATTTCTTAATCTTAGAGAGGCCTTTGCAGAAGTTAGAAGAGAGGAAAGTAGAAAGAAATTGATGCTGACAGAAAATAAACCTGCAGTGGAAGGCTCGGCTTTGTTCACCCATAATTCTTCTCAACCCAATAAGTCTGGAAAAGGGCGGCCTTGGTGTGACCATTGCAAGAAACTTGGTCATTTCAAGGCTACTTGCTGGAAACTACATAGCAAACCAACAGATTGGAAGTCATCCCATACTCGGTTTGAGAAAGAAAACCGTGCAAATGTTGCAGTCACCACAGAGAACAGTCCTTTCACCAGAAAGCAGATTGAAGCACTGCAGAAAATGTTGAGTCAAGCGTCGAGTTCTGGACAACCATCTCAAGCACCTGCCGAACCACCCACTAGTCTCCTTGCACACCAAGGTACCTTATCCTATGCCTATATTGTCCAAAATAAATCCTTAAAGCCATGGATAATCGACTCAGGAGCCTCAGATGACATGACTGGAGACATCAACCTACTCAAAAATTATCAACCGTGTACTAGCAGTTCTGGAGTCCGAATGGCTGATGGCTCTTTATCACCAGTGGCAGGAATCGGATCCGTTCAATTAACAAAGGACCTTCTGCTTTCTCCTATCCTTTATGTTCCCAAATTGAACTGTAATTTAATTTCCATCAGCCAACTTACTCGTGACCTCAATTGTGTGACTAAGTTTTATTCTAATCTTTGTGATTTTCAGGTAGTGGATTTGGGGAAGGTGATTGGCAGTGCTGAGATGCATGGTGGCCTATATTTGCTCAAAGAAAATAATTTCCTCGATAGACAAGTTCAATCGTCAAGTTTTGGTCTTACATCAAATTCAGTCAAGTGTGTTTCAAATTCTGTGTCTGTTTCCAATTCAAGTTCAATTGAAAGTCAAAGTCAAGTGTGTTTCAAATTCTGTGTCTGTTTCCAATTCAAGTTCAATTGAAAGTCAAGTTATGTTATGGCATTTTCGCCTTGGTCATCCAAACTTTGGTTATTTAGAGAAGTTGTTTCCACATTTATTCATCAATAAAAGTTCGAATGTCTATCAATGTGAATTTGTCAACTTGCAAAGCATACTAGAAATATATATTCCAGTTTACAATACAAACCTTCACATCCATTCTCTGTCATTCATAGTGATATTTGGGGACCCTCACGTATCAAAAATATTACTAGGGCTAGGTGGTTTATTACATTCATAGATGACCACACAAAAACTACTTGGACCTTTCTCATGAAAGAAAAATCAGAAACATCTACAATATTCCACTCCTTCCACTCCATGATTTCTACCCAATTTCAGAGCAAAATCCAAGTTCTTAAGACTGATAATGCCAGAGATTATTTTAATTCTATTCTTGGCTCTTATCTCTCCAAACATGGTATCATTCACATCAGTTCTTATGTTGACACCCCACAACAAAATGAGGTGGCTGAAAGGAAAAATAGACACTTACTAGAAGTTGCTCATGTCACCATGTTCACCAACAATGTTCCTAAATATTTTTGGAGGGAAGTCATCCTTACTGTCACCTACCTCATCAATAGGATGCCTAACCGAGTCCTGAAATTTCAAACCTCTCGTCAGATACTCCTCAATACCTATCCCAATATCCGCTCTTTTTCTTCTGAACTACCACTCAAAGTGTTTGATTGTTCCTCCTTTGTTCACATTCACCAACATCAACGTACCAAACTTGATCCAAGATCCTTAAGTGTATCTTTATTGGTTATTCCCCCAATCAAAAGGGATACAAGTGTTACTCTCCAATCACTCGAAGAGTATACAACTCCATGGATGTGACATTCTTTGAAAATCGGATACAAGTGTTACTCTCCAATCACTCGAAGAGTATACAACTCCATGGATGTGACATTCTTTGAAAATCAGTCCTATTTTCCCAAATCTGACAACTCGAAGAGTATACAACTCCATGGATGTGACATTCTTTGAAAATCAGTCCTATTTTCCCAAATCTGACAATCAGGGGGACAACTCAAGAGAATATCAGATTTGGGATCTTCTTCGAGACACTAATGATATATCTACTCAACCAAAATCTGTCTGTCATTGAAACTGTCCCGAAAAAACACCAGTCCCTGCTCCTGATACTCCTGAAACAGCCCCACTTGACTCAAATCACTCACAACTTGACACTCACAATCCTGAAATAGTTCCACCCATGTCTATTCATGTTCCTGAAACAACCTCACTTGACTCAAATCAGCCACAACTTGACAATTCTGAACTACGTGTCTATAGAAGGAGAAGACCTACTGAGCATAAACAGGACACCATTCAAACTCAAGATTCTCAATCATTGGAATCGGGTCCTCTTGCATCTGACAATCATAATGGTATGAAATCCTTATCATATGATGCTTTTGCTCCTATGATTGATGACTTGAATCAGCCCATTGCTTACAGGAAAGGGGTTAGGGGGTGCACTAGTCATCCCATTGAGAAATATGTAGCCTATGAAAAATTGCTTCCTCCATACAGAGCTTTTGTTTCAACTATTAACAACGTGCAGGTGCCTAATTCAATACAAGAAGCTCTAAGAATTCCAGCATGGAAGAAGGTAGTGGAAGAGGAGATTCAGACTCTAGAAAGGAACAATACATGGACTCTAGTTAAACTACCACAGGGTAAGAATCCAGTTGGCTGTAAATGGATATTCATAGTGAAATACAAGGCAGCTGGCAGTGTTGAAAGATTCAAAGCTAGACTTGTAGCCAAAGGCTTCACACAATCATATGGGATTGACTACCAGGAGACATTTGCTCCGGTTGCCAAACTCAACACAATTAGAGTTTTACTCTCTCTTGCAGTGAATCAAGATTGGCCTCTATACCAACTTGATGTAAAGAATGTCTTTCTTAATGGAGATCTAGAAGAAGTTTATATGATTATTCCGTCAGGAATGGAAACCAGTTCAAACAGCAGGTTAGTGTGCAAGCTGAAGAAGTCCTTGTATGGTTTGAAGCAGTCTCCACGAGCTTGGTTTGATAGGTTTGCTAAGACAGTGACTGTTGATGGGTATCACCAGTGTCAGGCTGATCACACTTTGTTCATCAAACGCAAACCAGGAGGAAAGATTGTTATTCTCATAGTATATGTTGATGACATCATCCTGACAGGAGATGATTCAGAGGAAATTGTCAATCTCAAAAATATGTTGGCTACAGAGTTTGAAATCAAGGACCTTGGGACCCTAAGGTATTTTCTAGTCAATCTCAAAAATATGTTGGCTACAGAGTTTGAAATCAAGGACCTTGGGACCCTAAGGTATTTTCTAAGCATGGAAGTGACTCGGTCTAAAGAAGGAATTGTCATATCCCAAAGAAAATACATCCTAGATTTACTAAGTGAAACAGGTCTACTTGGAGGTAAACCTGCAGACACACCTATGGATCCTAATAAGAAGTTGAATAGGAGTAAAGACATCAGTCCCGTGAATAAAGGAAGATACCAAAGACTAGTTGGTAAGCTTATCTATCTGTCTCATACTAGACCGGATATTGCATACTTAGTCAGTGTAGTAAGCCAACACATGAATGATCCAAATAAGGACCATATGGAAGCAGTAAATCGAATCTTGAGGTACCTGAAGATGACTCCAGGGCATGGTCTACTATTCAGAAAGTCTGAAAAACGAGAAGTAGAAATATACACTGATGCTAGCTGGGCAGGAGAATTAACAGACAGAAAATCAACTACTGGTTATTGCTCATATGTCTAGGGTAATCTTGTCACATGGAGAAGCAAAAAGCAAGTCGTTGTCTCTCGTAGTAGTGCAGAGTCAGAGTATCGTGCTTTGGCATTGGGAATATGTGAAGGAATGTGGCTTCAAAGGCTTTTAAGAGAACTCAAGGTTCAAACACAGAATGCAGTGAAGATGCTTAGTGATAGCCAAGCTGCTATTAGCATAGCCAAATATCCTGTTCATCATGACAGGACAAAACATATTGAGATCGACAGACACTTCATCTCAGAGAAGATCAACAATGGGATTGTTCAACTCAGTTATGTTTCAACAAGACAGCAGATTGCTGATGTTCTCACCAAAGCACTTCCAAGAGCTATTTTTGATGAATTGAACTCCAAGCTTAGTTTGTATAACATATACAACCCAGCTTGAGGGGGAGTGTAGAAAAGATTAGATTTAGCTTCTGTTTTAGAAGAGATTAGATTTAGATTCTGTTTTAGAAAAGATTTGATTTAATTTCTGTTTTCCAGTTTTAGTTAGGATCCCTTATTTAAAGGAATTCTGTTTCCTTATTTGGTGGACTGGAATGCCAGCCACATCTTATATATATTAGGTTGTAAATATTTGATCAATAAGAAAAAAGAAACTCAGTTTTTCTTCAATCCTAAACATAATTATTTACATTTTGGTATGTCTATATTTCATTAAGTTCGGTTAAATTACATTCTAGAATATTATATTATGTATATCACCATCCGGTAATGTCACTCCGATAAACACTACTTATCCCCAATATATCCCGATATATGCTATCCGATATGGATTTTGACCGTCTGATAAATCCCTGAAAACCAATATTTAAAACCTTGGTCATGGGTCTAGAACGATCTTCAGGCATCAATAGTATAATTGCAAGCATGCTTATCACGTACTCCTCCTATTATACAAAAGTGGACTAGCTAATCTAGGGTAGACAGCAAAAGTAATCCAAGACTTTCACTATAGTTTAGACTTTTGACCGTGAAACTTTTGATATTCAAAGAATCAAAAATGAAGGGCACTACAATTGACCAAATTACAATTCATTTGATATGTTCACTGAACAGAGAAAAGGATGCATGGATCTTGCTGAATTAGCCTAACATGATATTCAAAGCAAATGAAGTTACCTATGAACGATGCTCTTTTTGTCTGGATAAACAATATCACCATATTGTGCAAGAGAAGAGTCTATGACTGAAGGATCATCAGTAACCAACTTGGCAAGCCGTTCATCTATCCAACTAAGTCTCTGTTGAATGAAAATGCTATTGTATCAGCATAATACAAAGTATACTTGAAATGGAATTCCAAAAGAATAGATGGTCAAGAGAAACTAACAGCACTCATTGAATAATGTGTAGCAAGGCCGATTGCCAGCATGTCCACTCCATCAAGCCTTTCACCCGTTAGAGCTAAGTATTCACCTGGAAGAATAGCATTATATGCATAATCTTCATTTCATGAAGGATAAATGAAGAAGGGAAATAAGCAAGTTAGCCAAGCACACGGTTATGTTGAGAACCCAAGCACTACACTTTACGTAAACTATCTACCATTTGAGAACCCAAGCACACAGTAAGCAAGTTAGCCTTAACACCGGCCTTTTTTTATTTTTTGGGTGGCTTTTCACATGAACAAACAAGCTAACATGTGTAAAATGGATGTCCACAGCTTGCTCTCAAATGTCCAATCAATCCAGGGTCTCCTAGAGCAATCAACATGAAAACCTTACTACCTACATAAATTGACTAAGAAGTTGGCAGATCAATTCCCACAACATTGACTAGATATTTTTCAAGAAGTTGAAATATATAATCACTCAACTCATTGACAAACATGTTTGTTTCTAAAGCTCCTGCAAATTCAGTATAAGCCTGCACTCGTGCATGTTTGAATTAACTTCTCTAGTAGAGGAAGAGAGGAAACAATACTGGAGATAAGCAAATCACTTGGAGAACGGAATTTAGGAAACAAACCCTTTCCAACTGTGAATATGATGAATACAACAAACTTGAAGATTACTTCAAATTTAACTGAATTCCAGAATAACCACTTTCAGGTGAAACAAAAATGTAAAGGGCTCCAAGGAAAGAGCGAGCAGTACAGCTAGACAAGTCACCAAGTCCAAGTTCAAAGGGAATACGACACATTTAATCTGACAAAAAAAACCACAGGCTAATTGAAGAGCAAGCACGGATATTTAAACCAGTCTTTTACATGTAGCTACTGATGACAGCTCCCAATCGCCTCGAAGATGTCCATAGACATTCTAAAAGAGCAAGCGAGATGATAAAGATTGGTTTTATCCAATATATCAAATTGCATAAAATCCTTCCAAAAAGTGAAGGACATAATGGAACAAACCTCATACTGAAGGGCTTACCTACATGACCAGTTAAATGTGAAAGGTAAAAGGAAGCTGCAGCATCAGGATGGAAGCCAATATGAACTTCTGGAGTGGAGAAAATCTGAAATTACATAAAAGATGCAAGATACTCAATAATACTCGATTAGCCATATATGCTTTCAAAATAGTGCACCTATGCATAACGAGAGTAAATTAAAATAGTACATGTAAACATAAATATTTTCTGTATAGCAAAGATATTTGGTGAAATGAATTAGTTTGTAGTAAATTTTGGCTGAAAATTGCACTTCCACATGTTAATATACTTAATGGTAGTACTGAACGACAAAGAACACTGCATTCGGATAAGACAATCTTTTCCAGATAAGGTTCTGAAGTAAAGGATAAAAGCTATACGGCCACTGTTATCTTTGTGAGTATTGTTCTCATGTGAAACAAGTGATATACTATTCAATATATGATCAAACAATATATTTAACTGAAAGGGATGGGGAAATGTTAGAAACTATTAGAACTCCCCCAAACCATGAAACAAGTACACCAAAGAATGTTTTTCACGCCATAACCTATAAAGCATTACTAACTATTGAATTATTAATGAAAAAAAGGGAGAGTCGAAAATGATATTCATACGTTCAAGAGTAATACGCCTCGTTTGGTATGCAGGAATCGAGTGGAGTGAGAATGGAATAAAACAAAGAATGGAATGGCATTATTATGAGAATGGAATGGCATTAATGTGAGAATGGAATGCTCATTTCCATTCTCACGTTTGGGTGGAATTAGCGAATGAAGTGGGAATGAGCATATTTGGAAGTTACGTCTTTTTTTTTATTCTCACTTAAGTGGGAATGTTCATTCTCTAACATCTCATTGGGAATGGTCATTCCCACATGGGAAATTACGAGAAGTGAGAATGAGGCTTCTAGTTTCCA
This sequence comes from Asparagus officinalis, assembly GCF_001876935.1. NCBI lineage: Eukaryota > Viridiplantae > Streptophyta > Magnoliopsida > Asparagales > Asparagaceae > Asparagus > Asparagus officinalis. The sequence goes on from NC_033803.1 coordinate 110,865, forward strand.
AACACATGATGCGTTTGGTACGAAGGACTGCGAAGTGGTAGAATAGGGGTTTACTGCAATGACCTCCACAGTACATGGGTTTTCTACACTTCAACTGTAAAAAAATTAAATTTTTTTGACAACAAGCACTATTAAATCCATGCTCAAAAAAAAACCCCCCCCCCCAACCCCCCAAAAAAAATTTAACAATAGTAATAACGCTTATTGGTTACAACTTTTAATGGAAAAAATATATTTTGGTGGATCCATCCTTTTATATGCACAATGGTGTTTTTAATATATGAGATTATTAAGGGTGTGTTTGATAATCGAGGTGTTTGTTTTTGTTGTGTTTTTTAGAAAAACATCATGCCATGGTGGTTTTTTTTCAAACATGTTTTGAAAACACCATTTATAGTTATTATTTATAAAACGGGGCGCACTGCGCGGCGGCGGCATCCGGTGCGCGGGGCGGCGCGGACGACGATCGTTAGTGCCGGCGGCGACGGCGGCGGATTCTGCGGCGGCCGGCGGTGTGGCCGTGCCGGCGGTATGTGGACGACGGACGACGATCGTCAGCAGGCACGACGCACGAGCGGGCGGGCGGCAGGTGATGCGGTGGCTGTGCGCAGGGGGGCCAGCCTGCCAGGCGGCGACGGCGTTCCTGCGGACGGTGCGCCTGCCAACGGGCGGTATAGCCCAACTGAACGACGGGCGGGAACGGAGCAGGCGGCGCGCACTGCGAGGGCTGCGGCAAGGAAGCGGATCGGCAACGGCGGCGGATGCGGACGACGGACCGGCTCCGGCGGCGGCGCGGCGCGTCGGAAGCGGCGCGCGACTTAGATGAAAAAACGGAATCTCAAAACACCATTTTGGTGTTTTGAGAAAAGTGTGTATTTTTTGGATTTTGTATAAGGTCAAGTCAAAAAAACACCTTAGTTGCCAAACGTATTTTATTGTTTTTTTTTTAAAAACAAAAACAAAAACGCCATGGTTGCCAAACGCTCCCTAAGAAACACGAAGTAACATTGTCTATCAAAGTTAGTAAGAGATCATGATGATGTTCTCTCACGCAATTATATAATCCATACAGTTTTGTCGGTCGCAATGCGGAATGTCCCAGGAATCGAAACTCCTGCACCTCCCCCCATGGTAATTCCATCTAGAATAGCCACCTGCATGAAACAACAGAGCAAACTAATAAGAAAGCAGCATAATGGGCAAACAATCTAGATTACTGCAAATAATCAACAATAAGCTTCAAATACAAACTGTCTTGACAAGATGGTAACAAATTTTAATAGCTAAATACAATGGTGACAGAAAAAGTAATCAAGAGTAAAAAAAACTAGTAATGACCACTATAATACTTATTTTACAAAAGATGTGACCATAACGTCAGGGGCATTTTTAACTTAGTAGAATGTCACTTGATAAAGATAAAACTACAATACAAACATATGCTTTCAGAAACAGTTTATTGGTCAACTAGGATTATCTTTTCTTGCTAGGAGGCTTGAGCATCCTAAATGGCAAGAGCTTTGATGCTTTAGTGCTAAACAACATCACTTCAGTTTTGAAGTGGGTGAGATTGAAGATATAGAATACACATAGGAGTCTTATTCTGTAACAATTGATTGTCAGCAATGTACAGGTTATTAGGTTTAGATTTCACTAATTGTTTAAATCCTTTGGATCTATTTTAGGTTAATTTTTTCTTATCTTTAAATAGGATGATAATATGTTATTACCTTGTGAATAAATCTAGATATTTACAGTGGTTTGAGTTGAAAGGAAAAGAGATCGAGAATGAAATTCGGGTGAAAATAGAGAAGTGGTTTGAGTTCTAGATATTTACTAATTACAATGGCAGGGTTTAAGTTCGAGTTTGAACCTGCATGCAAAAGTTTTCAGGTACAGACAATCTCCAAACTGATCGTGTGCTCCTTTAATCACTCATGTGGGAGCATAACCAAAATGGCATTAATCATCATTTACCCACATTGCGTCTGCATAAGGCCAATTCATGGCCACATACATTTATATGGTCATTATGTGGCCCCATTAACCTTGGTTTAGTACACTGAAGGAAACTGAATACGTGCTCCTTTAATCACCCTTGTGGGTGTATAATCTAAATGGCTTGATTACATCTTTCAGGTACTTTTTTGACTGCGTAGACCAATTTTGGGACGTATAGTTTATATGCTCACTTACGTGGCCCCATAAACATTATTTTAGAACATTGAACTGGCCATATAAGGCCATTTCTGGACCATATACATTTATATGGTCACTTATGTGGCCCCATAAACCTTGTTTTATGACAATGAAAGGAAATATCTACTAGGAAATGTGGTCGTTTGACGAAAATGGTGGAGACACATGTTCGCAATAGAATGAGAATGGAGTCACATCATATCAAATAATTAAAAGAATAGAGATAAAAAAGTCAAGATGATAGGAACAACCCCCGCAAACGATATGGTCTCTAAATATCCTTTACTGCTGATATATTTTGGGTGATATATCCCCAATATGGCCGTTATATCATTTTATATGGATTGTCACAAAACCTGTAATAATTCTAAGTTTTCTTTAGATAGATATATATAAGAAAAAAATGTAGGGGTTTAATGTAAATTTTTATTAGAGGGTTTTAATAGCAAAAAGGGTCTTTATAAATACCCCAAAACCCTACCCAACTCATTAATTCCGTCAGCCGCTTCTCCTCTTTCCTGTCTTTGTTCCGCCTCTCACAAAAAAAAGAAAAAAATACCAGACAACAACTTCAGAGGGCAGTGGGGCGTACCTGGGAGGAAACAAATCAAGGTTCACTTTTATCTAATCCTCATCTTAGCATCACTAATTAGTATTACCAACATGCTTACACGATGCATAAGAGGAGCAATCTTAATTGATCTTTTTTTGTCTCTTTGTGTAGATCAGTCATGATCCAACCTAGTTTTTAATAATAATAATAATTCTTTTGTTATGTACGTAATCACCAACCTGAGACCTAGATATTCGACCTCACTTCCCCAACTTCAACTTTTAGATTTTTATAGATGATGCCACCAACCTGAGACCTAGATATTCGACCTCACTTCCCCAACTTCAACTTTTAGATTTTTATAGATGATGCTGACAATGATACTCCTCTTTAACAGACCTCACTTCCCCAACTTCAACTTTTAGATTTTTATAGATGATGCTGACAATGATACTCCTCTTTAACAAGAATTATGAAATAAATATTAATCATGCATTTAATTTCCTTGGTTGAAGGCATTCTGATGTGTAATTATTTAAATAGAAGAAAAAATAAATAAATAAAAAAAATAAAGGTATAGTTATAAGTTGGTAGGCTATGAGTCGAGGGCATATAATAGTAAAGATTATTGTTTATACTTATTCTTTAGCGGTTTCGAGTGGCACCGAGGAGGCATCGTGAGTGGTATTTCGGTTGTCTTTCGGGTTTGGGGTAAGTGATGAATTTGTACATTATTCGCTGCGTATTTGTCATATAAAATTATATTAACTATGTGTAAGTTTGTTCTGATGGAATATATTCGTTTGTATGGTTGCTCGCATACTAATTGTTGATTGGATTAATACACGTGGTTATTTAGTATAAGTCTATGCTTATTTTCTTTGCCAATTGTTATTATTGTCTTTGTCAATTGTTATATCTTTTTATATAGTAGTAGGTTGAAATGCATATGGGGTTGATTGATTTCACTATTGGTTGGCCTTTGGCCTTTTTGTATAACGTATTTAGTTTTACGGACTTCGTTTAATTTTCTTAAAGCATATGCATCTCAGGTCAATATACCGATATATGTCGGATGTAAGCAAGTTATTAAAACAGGGCTCAATATGCCTCTATGAGGTTTCTATTTTAGCGCTAAGAGCCCAAGTTTGGGTCTCATCGTCCTGACCATCGGCTATATAATAGTGGGGTTTGCCAAGTCGATCGGAGTATCGAAGTGTTGATCACATTGAGACGTGACCTGCTTATTTCCATTGCATGTATATATTTTGAAAATGTTGTATTATAATTTTTTACTATTTTAGTATTTTGTTTATCAAGTCAATTTAAAAAAAAAAAAAACAGTGTCTAATGTATGAATTTATCCACTTATTGAGTTGTGAACTCATTGTGTTGTTTTCATTCTTTTCAGAGACTCGGGATTAGGTGGAATTGATGATTTGTCTAATTCTTTGAACGGAGCAAGGAATATAATTCGAGATTGTTATTGTTTTCTAGGTGAAGGTTAAATAAAGTCCTTGATGTTTAGTTGATAAATTGAGAGTTTTGTAATATTGAGATTCTCTCCTTTAGGTCGAGTTTTATTTCAAGTTGATGAATATTTATTTTTATTAAGATTATTGGAGTAGTGTTGACTTTTGGGATTATAGAGAATATTTATTGTTAGTTTTAGCTCGATGAAGAGTTTTATTGGAGTAGTGTTGACTTTTGGGATTATAGAGAATATTTATTGTTAGTTTTAGCTCGATGAAGAGTTTATTTTGATGGTCTTTTAATGAATGCATTATAGAGAATATTTATTGTTAGTTTTAGCTCGATGAAGAGTTTATTTTGATGGTCTTTTAATGAATGCATATTTTGGAGGATTTTTTCACAGTTTTAGTCCGGCTCTAATATTTCTTTTAGGTTCGGAATTTGAGGTCGTGACAGATTGGTATCAGAGCCTAGGTTGATGGTCCTAGTTAGAGTTAGAGGAAATAATAATGATGATGGAATATGATAATTTATTTTTGAAGTGTGGTCGAGGACAATATGAATGTTATCAGATCAACTTTCGGGTATAGAAGTATATAAGTTTAGAACCATGGATCCCATAATTTCTTTACTTTTGTTTTCTTAAAGGTAAAAGGCTTAGTCTGGGTAGTTTAAGGCATGTCCAATGTACGTGTTTCATGAAAATATTATTTGATTACTTATGCTTGTAATGAATATGATATGAATTGATTTAATAAAAATTAATATGATGAAAATTTTTGTACTAAACATATTTATCTTGGTAATATTAGATTGAGATAAGTCGTGGCAAGAGAGGTTCTAGTGTTGCAACGAGGCGCTCTTCTCCTAGACTTGAGGCTAATGCAGATGTTACGCTTCCTTCAAGTATACCCCAATCGAGTAAGCGTCCCCGGACTAGGGTTGGTGGAAATGATGATACAGGTCAACAAAAATTGAGATCCCTAATGTTACAAATGAGGCTCATGATGGGATTGTCAGGGGAAGATTAGGACCCCGAACTCGTGGGGGTATGGCTACCCGTACTGCTAGGACTGCGAGAGGGATTACTAGAGCTTAGTGGGGTGTTGAAGGACCCGCTATTTTATTGAAATGCAGAGTGGTTTTATGGAGAGGCAAATGGAGATCTTTAAAAAGCAATCAGAGGCAACTGAGAAGCTGAGTGAAGCACTAAATATACAAAAGAAGACTAAACCTATTGGCAGTGATTTTGAAAAGTTCAAGAAGATGTTTCCACCATCTTTTCAGGGAGGTTCTGATCTAACAGTGGTACAGGAATGGCTGAAGAAAATGGAGAAGTACTTTAGAGCTTTGAGGTGTTCAAAGGAACAAAAAGTTCTTTATGATACCTTAATGTTAGAGGGAGATGCAGAGATTTGGTGGGAAACTAAGAAGGCCAATTTATCACTTGAGGGGAAGGATATTCCTAGGAACATATTTGTTAAATTATTTAAGGAGAAATATTTTTCCTTGTATGTTCGATCTCGCAAGAAGAGGGAGCTTATGAAATTGCAGCAGGATGATATGACAGTGGAAGAATATGAAGCTAAGTTTAATGAGTTATCTCGATATGCACCTGACTAGTCGCAGAAGAATTTGATAAGATAGAGATGTTTGAGAATGGACTGAGGCCAGAAATTCATCAGAATGTTACAGTAGTCATGTCAAAGACTTTTGAGGAGGCAGTAGAGCAAGCAAAAAAGGCTGAAAAAGCAAGTAAGGGAGAAAAGATTGCAGATGAACCAAACAAAAGATGGGACCAGAAGAAGAAGAGCAGTGATGAGAATAATCAGAAAGATAAGTTAGTTTTTAAGCCTTTTAAGAAGCCAGCATTTCGAGGGTCAGGAGCTCCAGTACAAAGATCGAGCCAGTTTGTGCAGAGAACAGGTCTTCCTATTTAGAGGCATAATGGACAATGTTATAGATGTGATAATAATCACGAAGGCCGTTATTGTCCTTTATTTCGAGGCTGCTATGAGTGTGGCAGGCAGGGATATATTGCGAAGGACTATCCTATAAAAAAGGGACCCAAGACTGATGATCAGAAAGCGAAGCCTATACCTGGTGATGGTCAGAAATCTAAGACACGAGAGAGTATTTGCTTTGACGAAGCAGGATGCTCTCGCATCTAACTCTGTTGTTGCAGGTGAACTCATTATTTCCTCTCAGCTCGCACATGTATTGTTTGATTCTGGTTCTTCTCATTTATTTATATCTCATAGCTTTGCTAGTAAGTTGGATAGAACTCCAGAATTTTTAGAATCTGAGCTATCAGTTTCCACTCCATCCGATGATTGTATGATCACTAATCACATATTTAAGGGATGTGAGGTCATAGTGGGAGATTAAACTTTACTTACGAGTCTTGTGTTACTTGATATTCATGATTTTGATGTCATTCTTGGTATGGATTGGCTTTCTACTTATCATGTATCTCTAGATTGTTTTCAGAAGCGAGTTTCATTCAGAATTCCTGGGGAGTCCGGGTTTTGTTTCGAGGGATCGGGTGTTAGTGTACCTTCATGTGTTATTTCAGCTATGCGAGCTTGTAGACTTCTAAGAAAGGGTTATCAGGGTTATCTTGCTAGTGTAGTTTGTACCAAGAAGAAGGAAGTCATTTTGGATGAAATTCTAATTGTTCAAGAATACCCTAAGGTTTTTCCTGAAGACTTGCCAGGGCTACCACCTGACATGAAGATTGAGTTCGCTATTGATTTAATTCTAGGAACAGGACCAATCTCAAAAGCACATTATCGAATGGCACCAGTAGAGGAGTTAAAGACTCCATTGTAGGAGTTGTTAGATAAGGGCTTTATCAGGTCGAGTGTATCTCCTTGGGGTGCTCCAGTACTTTTTGTGAAGAAAAAAGATGGGAGTATGAGACTTTGTATAGATTACCGAGAATTGAATAGGGTGACTGTGAAGAACAAATATCATTTGCCTCGAATTGATGATTTATTTGATCAGTTGAAGGGCGCCCAGGTGTTCTCAAAGATTGATCTTCGATCTGATTATCACCAGCTCAAGATTAAGCCTGAAGATGTGTCGAAGACTGCATTTAGAACAAGATATGGACACTATAAATTCTTGGTGATGCCATTTGGATTGACAAATGCTCCAGGTGTTTTTATGGACTTGATGAATAGAGTATTCAGGTCTTATCTTGACCAGTTTGTAGTTTTTATTGATGATATTTTGGTCTACTCTAGAAGCCGTGAGGAACATGAAGAACACTTAAGAACTATTTTGCAATTACTCGTGAAACACAAATTGTATGCAAAGTTAAAGAAGTGTGAATTCTGGTTAGAGAATGTCTCATTTTTGGGGCATGTTATTTCTAAAGAAGGGGTCTTGATTGATCCTTCAAAGATAGGCAATTGTTGATTGGAAGAGACCTAGCACCGTGACCGAGATACGAAGCTTCCTAGGATTGGCTGGTTACTATAGAAGATTTATTGAGGGATTTTCCCGCATCGCAGCACCTTTAACTCGATTGACTCAGAAAGGGGTCAAGTTTTAGTGGACAGAGAAGTGTGAACAGAACTACCAGGAGTTGAAGGATCGATTAGTGTCTGCACCTATACTCACGATCCCTTCTGGATCAGGTGGATTTTTGCTACAGTGATGCTTCTCATATTGGTCTTGGTTGTGTTCTTATACAGAATGGGAAAATAGTAGCATATGCATCCAGATAACTTAAACCTTATGAAAAGAACTACCCAACACATGATTTGGAGTTAGCTGCTGTTATCTTTGCATTGAAGATTTGGTAACACTATTTGTACGGGGAGACTTGTGACATCTACACAGATCATAAGAGCCTTAAATACATTTTTACACTTAAGGAGTTAAATATGAGGCAAAGACGATGGTTGGAGTTAATGAAAGATTATGACCTTAATATTCATTATCATCCTGGTAAGGCGAATGCGGTAGCTGATGCTTTGAGTAGGAAGTCCAATGCTAGTATTGCCACTTTGATCACAAGTCAGAAGCATATGCTGGAGGACTTGAGAAGACTTGATATTGATATTCGACTTCGAGGATCTGGAGTGATGTTTGCTCATCTTAAAATTCAGTCTGCTTTGATTGACAGGCTTGTGGCTGCACAAAATGATGATCCGGTTTTTGTAAAAATTAAAGCAGATGTAGAACAGGGACTTCAACATGATTTTGTAGTTCATGATGAAACTTTGAGATTTAAAAACCGCTTATGTGTACCTAATAATCTGGAATTAAAGAAAGAAGTCCTAGAGGAGGCGCACTGTTCGGCGTATACAGTTCATCCCGGATCTACAAAGATGTATAGAGATTTGCGAGAAATATTTTGGTGGAATGACATGAAGCGGGATATTGCAGAATTTGTGTCTAAGTGCTTGGTGTGCCAACAGGTCAAGATTGAACATCAGAAGCCTAGCGGACTACTTCAGCCTCTTCCAATTCCTGCGTGGAAGTGGGAGGAGGTAACAATGGATTTTGTGACCGGTTTTCCTAGGAGTCAGAGTGGTAATGACACTATATGGGTGATTGTTGGCCGGCTTACTAAATCAGCTCATTTCTTGCCTTGTAAAATCACACATTCTCTTGAGAAACTTGCTGAATAATATGTTAAGGAGATTGTGAGATTGCATGGGATATCGGTGACTATTATATCAAATAGAGATTCGAGATTTCGTTCTAGATTTTGGCAAGGTCTGAATAATGCTCTGGGAACACAATTGGGTTTTAGCACATCTTATCATCCACATACGGACGGGCAATCGGAGAGGACTATTCAGACATTGGAGGATATGCTTCGTGCTTGTGTTTTGGATTTGAAGGATAGCTGGAAAAAACATTTACCTTTGGTGGAGTTAACATATAACAATAGCTATCACTCTAGTATTGATATGTCCCCTTACAAAGCACTGTAAGGTAGGAGAAGTAGATCACCTATTTGTTGGGATCAGGTAGGAGAAAGAAGGCTGCTCGGTCCTGAGATAGTACAGATTACTACTGAGAAGATTCAATAGATACGTGAGAGGCTTCGTATAGCTCAAAGCAGGCAGAAGAGCTATGCCGATAATAGAAGAAGAAAGTTAAAGTTTGAAGTCGGCGATCATATTTTCCTTAAGAGTATCACCTACTAAGGGAGTGATGAGATTTGGAAGAAAGGGCAAGTTGAGTCCGAGATATATTGGACCTTTTGAGATTTTGGAGAATGTTGGAGTTGTAGCATACAAAATTGCATTGCCTCTAGAGTTGGCTAAAATTCATAATGTTTTCCATGCATCAATGTTGAGGAAATGTGTATTTGATCCGAGTCATGTATTGAATTATGAGCCTCTTGGGATCAGAGAAGATTTGACATATTCAGAGTATCCAGTTAAAATTTTGGACCGAAAGGAGCAAGCTTTAAGGTCAAGAATTGTTAAGCTAGTGAAGGTTTTATGGAAAAATCATTCAGCTGAGAAAACTACCTGGGAGCATGAAGATGAGATAAAGAAAAAATATCCTAATTTATTTGAAGACTCAGGTATGTCCAAGTTTTGAGGACAAAACTTCTGTTAAGAGGGAAAATATCCTAATTTATTTGAAGACTCAGGTATGTCCAAGTTTTGAGGACAAAACTTCTGTTAAGAGGGGTAGTATGTAATAATTCTAAGTTCAGGTATGTCCAAGTTTTGAGGACAAAACTTCTGTTAAGAGGGGTAGTATGTAATAATTCTAAGTTTTCTTTAGATAGATATATATAAGAAAAAAATGTAGGGGTTTTAATGTAAATTTTTATTAGAGGGTTTTAATAGCAAAAATGGCCTTTATAAATACCCTAAAACCCTACCCAACTCTTTAATTCCGTCAGCCGCTTCTCCTCTTTCCCGTCTCTGTTCTACCTCTCACAAAAAAAAGAAAAAAAAAACAGACAACAACTTCAGAGGGCAGTGGGGCGTACCTGAGAAGAAACAAATCAAGGTTCACTTTTATCTAATCCTCATCTTAGCATCACTAATTAGCATTACCAACATGCTTACACGATGCATAAGAGGAGCAATCTTAATTGACCTTTTTTTTTGTCTCTTTGTGTAGATAAGTCATGATCCAACCTAGTTTTTAATAATAATAATAATAATAATTCTTTTGTTATGTACGTAATACACCAACCTGAGACCTAGATATTCGACCTCACTTCCCCAACTTCAACTTTTAGATTTTTATAGATGATGCTGACAATGATACTCCTCTTTAACTAGTATTATGAAATAAATATTAATCATGCATTTAATTTCCTTGGTTGAAGGCATTCTGATGTGTAATTATTTAGATAGAAGAAAAAACAAATAAATAAATAAATAAAGGTATAGTTATAAGTTGGTAGGCTATGAGTCGAGGGCATATAATAGTATTGATTATTGTTTTATTGTTTATACTTATTCTTTAGGGGTTCCGAGTGGCACCGAGGAGGCATCGTGAGTAGTATTTCGGTTGTCTTTCGGGTTTGGGGTAAGTGGTGAATTTGTACATTATTCGCTGCGTATTTTTCATATAAAATTATATTAACTGTGTAAGTTTGTTCTGATGGAATATATTCGTTTGTATGGTTGCTCGCATACTAATTGTTGATTGGATTAATGCACGTGGTTATTTGGTATAAGCCTATGCTTATTTTCTTTGTCAATTGTTATTATTGTCTTTGTCAATTGTTATGTCTTTTCATATAGTAGTAGGTTGAGATGCGTATGGGGTTGATTGATTTCATTATTAGTTGGCCTTTGGCCTTTTTGTATAACGTATTTAGTTTTATGGACTTCGTTTAATTTTCTTAAAGCATATGCATCTCAGGTCAATATACCGGTATATGTCGGATCTAAACAAGTTATTAAAACAGGGCTCAATGTGCCTCTATGAGGTTTCTATTTTAGCACTAAGAGCCCAAGTTTGGGTCTTATCGTCCCGACCACGAGCTATATAATAGTGGGGTTTGCCAAGTCAACCAAAGTATCAAAGTGTTGACCATATTAAAACGTGATCTGCTTATATCCATTGCATGTATATATTTTGAAAATGTTGCATTATAATTTTTTACTATTTTAGTATTTCGTTTATCAAGTCAATTTATTTTTTTCTGTTTTGCAAAACCAGTGTCTAATGTATGAATTTATCCACTTATTAAGTTGTGAACTCATTGTGTTGTTTTTATTCTTTTCAGATACTCGGGATTAGGTGGAATTGAGGATTTGTCTAATTCTTTGAACGGAGCAAGGAATATAATTCGAGATTGTTATTGTTTTCTAGGTGAAGGTTAAATAAAATCCTTGATGTTTAGTTGATAAATTGAGAGTTTTGTAATAATGAGATTCTCTCATTTAGGTCGAGTTTTATTTCAAGTTGAGAAATATTTATTTTTATCAAGTTTATTGGAGTAGTGTTGACTTTTGGGATTATAGAGAATATTTATTGTTAGTTTTAGCTCGATGAAGAGTTTATTTTGATGGTCTTTTAATGAATGCGTATTTTGGAGGATTTTTTTCACAGGTTTAGTCTGGCTCCAATATTCCTTTTAGGTTCGGAATTTGGGGTCGTGACAAAACCACATACCTAAGTTCGGCAATTTTTGGGTGAGATACCATGATTTTTATATCAAATGACATTTTGGCCTCAAAAAATCAGAGAAATGTTGCAACATTAATTTTACTTTTGTTTGTTTTACGAGGTTGATTAGTGATTCTAAATATATATTATTTACATTTTTTATGATTTAGATTTCATTAAGTACGTTGAGATTACATTTTAGTGCGTTATACTGTACATACAAACATTCATTATGGCATTCCGGTGTTTACCGCATATCCCCGATATTTCCCTGATATCTGCAATCCGATATGAATTATGGCCATCAGATATTTCTCTGATATCCGATATTTAAAATGTTTTGGTGTGCTATCTTTTGGCTTGAATTGTTCTGTACGTGGATACAAATTATTATATGAAAGGTCATTCATAAGCATATATGAGCATAATTGACATGAACATGATTGTGTTTTGTGAGATATATGGATTCAATTATGCACAGTGTATACTAAACGTGATTATCAGAAATTGTTGTTTATTACACACTTTGCTCACACTCCTCGTTTAAACAAGAATGCATTGGAATGAATTTTGTAAATGATCACTATAATTAGTCAAAATCCTGTGATCTACTTCAGATCCTTAGGGTGTGATTAATTATGCATCTTTAACTAATCTCACGCATAAGGATCAATGATCATATTCTCAGACTACTAGAAAAAAAAAATAATAATAATAATAATAGTAAAGTGAAATAACAACTTACAATATACACGAGAACTAAGAAGGTGAGTGCTTTAGATCAAACAAACTATTCAATGGCTGTACAGCTCATGGTCAAGCATATACACTTTCAATCATATCATAAGTGAATATCATAAGCGAATACAGTGCCAGACCTGTAGAATTGGGAGGATGGACCCAAGAGTAATAATATGTGGATAAATAAACTCAAAACAAATATTTCACTTTTTATAATATTTTCACACAACTATCTCACATGCAATCCACACATTTTTTATCTCTCACTTAGCACTCACGGAGCACTCATAGGACACTTTATTTTCACCAACTCACATCTCTTAATATTCTCTCATATTTAGCACGAGAGCATACCTACCACTAGAGGGTTGCTTTCTCTTTTATAGGTGTAGCAAGTCGGTGCTTTAACTGACTAAACTAAGTCGGTAATGAATCCCCTTCACCAAGTAACCGAATCGCTTACGTCAAGAGGTTATGTACCGAATTAGAGTAAGTCGTTATGATTGAGAGAAGATTAAAAATTAAGGTCGGTATAAACTCCGACTTATTGTGCCGACTTAGAATGTCTGTGTTGATCTTTACCAAGACCTAGCTCGGTAAGTTGAGAGGCCTGGTAAAAATACTAAAGCAAGAAACTAACATAGGAAATAGTGAAGAGCAGATGCTTTAAATGTAGTATAACTCACATGTGGCTTCAAGTATGTGCCCAAAATGTAAATAAACGAGTACACTTCCTTAAAGAAATCCTTGCACTCCTTCAATTTTCCTGCATAAATTACAACATAGGAGGTACTTCATGCAAACTGATTGATAGACTAAAAAAATGCACATACAAACAAATGATTTGAATATGATCAATTACATCAAACTATGTCCTGAGGTTACCTGAAGGGATCAAAATCATAAATAACCATTCAAATGTTTAACCATCAATTTGTTGAACTGTACATAAATAAGTAAATTGATAGGCCAAAAGCATAGAAGAAAATTTGCAAACCGCATTTGAATATACATAATATTATCAAAAACATAATCCTATATAATCATTCAATGTTTAACTGTCAATTTCTAGCACAACTATACATCAATAAGTAAATTAATAAGCCAAGTGGGAAAAAGACTTCCAGAGAAAAAAAAACTTTCCAAACCACATTTGAAGCAGGGAACACATCTGATATCCATAAGAAGATCATCAAAACTATTGCAACAAGATATGACTTTAATGCCAATTTTTTGTTGTAAGTTTCTTAGTATATGAAATTGAATCGAATTCCCTTTAATTGTTATTATGTTGTTCTTCTCTAAGAATTAACACCACTTTATCTTAGAAATAACATCTTCAATGGAAGACCTCCCTACATAAGACCAATACAATTTTAAAAATGTGTTTATTGTTTTTTAAACATGCCATCAGCTATTCACTCATAAAATCTCATTATACAGCATATTACCATGTTAGAATGACATGATTCCACGATTTCATGTTCAGCTTCAAATGCATCTGCTATTATTACATATAGATACCATTTCTCTGAATCTCTGTTCATTAGGCAATTCTAGCATATGTTTGTAGAATAGTTTAAATATGAAACCTTCATATCCAAGACAATAAAAAAATGAAAATGAATATATGGTATCCTAAACCTCTCCCAGCTTTCATTTCTTAATTCACTGACTCCAATTTCAAAAACTATAGGTCGTAAATTGGAATGATTGCTTTGACTCTACCTCAAATGCTCGTTTAGGATCTTATTTAAACAATTTATCACAAGATCCTTTAACTTTATTCTTTTTCGTTTCATTGGACTCTTACATCATATTCTTTTCACCAAACACAATATAGGTTTTTGGTCCTATTTTTCTCACCTTAGCTAGCTTACATGTGTCTTCTCCACTTCCGTAACTTCTACTTCACATACAAATCATAAGCTTCACATGTATCCTCACCAATTGCTTTTCTTTAACTTTCTTCTTTGGTAAGTTAATTCATTTTCAAAAATATCATCTTCCTTTACTTTAGTCAATTTTTAGATAAAACCATGTTAGATTATAGTAAGGATGCTTAGATTAATGTCTTCTTGAATGTTAGATCTTTGCAATATAAAATCAAAGTACTCTTTAAAATGATATGCAGGCAATGAGAATAGTCTGTTTTGAATAATGAATTATGAAAATCCAGTCTGAATGAAGTCTAGTAATTTGTTTTCTTTCGGCAATTTTGGTTTGTATTATGCCCCTAGGAATAAATGAAACTCGAACGGAAAACTTATCAGCTGCAGTTATAATCCTTCATAGTGCGCGCAGTTTTATTTCTTTGTTATTTTGATCATGGATCTAATACACATATGTAGAGTATGTTTCTCTATGTACCAACAAGATTTATGGTCCTGTCGCAACTCTCTATTCTCAGTTTTTAGTAAGACAACATGATGACTATGTTGATGCAAAGATCTGTCATTACTGACGCATGAAATATCACAAGGCCAAAATAATCAAAAGAAATTTTTAAAGGTAATACGACAATATAGAAACATCCAACATCGCCTAAGACTGGTATATCTAAAATCCTCTTGATACTTAAGTAAATAAACACAATTTTATAATTAAAAAAACCAGCAGGTCAACTTCCTTATGTGCAGTATTCATATGTCTCTAAATACAGGTATATTTAAAATCTCCAGATGCTCAATGGCAGAAACTCAAACAAGAGTTGGCTTTCTCCAAACCATCCTCCATTGGTTTGCAAAAACATGTGCAATACAATATGAATAGCAGACAACTATAACAGACAAAAACAATGTTACCTTTAGACCGAAAATAGCGTCCATGTTAGGTTAAGATACAAGGGAAACAAAGCAAACCAACCTTGATTGATCAAATGGTAGAGACCGACCACATCTCCACCTGCACAGAACGCTCTGCCACTGCCCTTCATAAGTTTAAAGGCTAAAAAAAGTTAGCTCTCTTCAAAATGCTCAAACATACGGTCCAATTACTGACATGGTACCAAATTGAAATTATACCTTCATCATAACAAACCCAATGTCGGAGTTGTCCTCCCATGACTCGTACAACTTCTTCAGGCGAATCGCCTGAAATCGTCATAAAGATGTCGATTTGAGAAATAGGGTCAACTAGACAAATAATCAAACACCTTATCGGCATCAAAGAAAAACAAACAATACCATGTTGGTCGTGAGAGCGTTGAGGGAAGATGGTCTGTTGAGGATCGTGGCACGGGCGCTGGCTTTGCCTTCAACCAGAACCTGGATCCATCAAATAAGTAAATAAATAAAATAAATTGAAGAGAGAAATGGAATTGGAAAGAGAAGTGAGAGACTGACTTGGTTCTGGAGATCATCGTCTTGGTCGGCGATCGGAGCGGCCGAGAAGCTCCAGTGGTGAGAGAGAAGGCCGAGCGTTTGGCGAGATCGCCTCAATAAAGACGATGCCTGTAGGCTCTGCATTTCTCTCTCTCTCTCTCTCGATCGACCTTGAAATTGTCTCTTTCAAGTTCTCTTTCAAGTTTTTACCTTTGGCTGCTGCTCGAGTGTGATAGGGTTTTGAAATGGAAGTGAGAGCCCGAATTGCGTTGACTGATGGGGGATCCACATAAATGCATTCCGGACCAAACGATCCAATCGAATCCGATAGCAAAGTTTTTGTATCTGTATTTGTTAATTCGAATGTGTACTCTAATGTTCATGTATTTAGTTTTTCGAATTCGAACTCGAATACTTGGTATTTGATAAACTAAATACGAATACTCACGAATATTTATCGAATATCAAAGTATATTTATTCCGCTAAAGAATTTAATTTTCAAGTAGTATTAAAATTAATAAATAAAAAGTATTCCTTTATAATATATGATGTGTATATATTTCAAT
The DNA here is from genome assembly GCF_001876935.1 of Asparagus officinalis. Lineage (NCBI taxonomy): Eukaryota > Viridiplantae > Streptophyta > Magnoliopsida > Asparagales > Asparagaceae > Asparagus > Asparagus officinalis. The sequence goes on from NC_033803.1 coordinate 127,329, forward strand.
TAAAATTTAATTAGAAAATAGATTTAAGATTAGTTAAGTCTCAAAATCTGTATATAAAACTTAAGTAGAAACTGTAAATGGGTTAAAAATACGACATCATATATGCAATAATACAAATAATAACATGTGATCAATTTTAAAGGAATATTTAATAGACAAACGAATCGAATATACATCTGGTCAAATTCTAATCGTTAGCAAACTTGAATACTAAAAAATATTTGTTTAGTGTTAAATGAACTACCGAATCGAATATGACTGAATAGTTATTCGAACACTTATCAAACTATTTGTTAATTATTTGGCTCATTTCCACCCCTACAAAAAACGGTACTTCACTGCGTATGTTTATGGCTAAATTTCAGAATTGCCCCTTAACTTTAAACCGTTATGAGCTAGACCCCCATTAGTTTCAAAACATCAGAAACACCTCTTAAGACTAGGGGCTATCAGAAAACTCACTTTAACTTAAGACTTAATAATAATAATAATAATAATAAAACTATCATGACAACATCAACTGTATTTTCACATGGTTGGGTAAAATTATGTTGTGGGGTATTTTTTTTCTATTGAATATCGTGATTCATGATTTCAGAGGGTTTCTAAAAAAATCTTGAAGTTAAGGGGCTTTTCTATCAACCCCTAAATTTAAGTGGGATTCTCTGATATTTTGAAAGCTATGTGGGGTATCCGGTAGCCGTCCATTTATTTATTTATTTTAAATTTTAACTATTATTGTTGTCGTTGTCCTTATTGTAGAAGTTGAGAACTTGGGATACTATAGTGAACCACAACCTGGGTTCAATCTCAAGTCGGGTTCAATCTCAGGTTCGCATGGAATACGACTTGATTCATCAACTCCAACGACCCAATTTAGAATTCAAACCAGTTAATTTTTTGAAAAAATACAACTCTTTTCTAAAAGAATAAACAACAAGAACACGAGAAATTAAGCAAATAAAGCATGCATACCTTATTGCAACATGATTCTCAAGGTTTTTTTTACCATTACTTATATCAACTAGCATATTTTTTTAATTTGACTCTTACAAAACCTCTAATTCTTACATTTGAGAATCGAACCTAGAGCATAACACATACCCTAGCACACCACATACCCTAGCACACCCTATAAGCCTACCCTTTAGTATTTGATTCCTAATGAGTGGCACGCTTCTGTACCCACCTTGTGAACTAGAATGAACCGGGTTTCATGCAACTATGTTGTTGTTGTTGATGATGAAAATTGAAATGACGAAATAGATATTTTAATGTATTTATAATAGTAATATTTTTGAGGAAGGACTCTATGTTATGCTTCGTGGAGTACAATTCATATCAGGATTCCCCACCACATAGAGTGATCTAATCCATTAAGGAGGGGTGGCAAAATACCTAGACTGTTCCCCTACCTCCCAAGATCCGTACTTTTTCTTAGCAAGGAGTCGGTCATATTTAAATATTGTAGTACACTAGTATCAAGTATTTTACACACACAATACACCTAGGGTTAACTAACTCGATTACACCCACCTGTACAAGTACATGTTTGAGCAACAATATTAACGATCAACATCATTCATTGTAATCTATGCGTTCAAACTTCATGGATATCAAAAATCACAGACAAGATACTTCTAGTTTGTACATCAAATGGCCTAAAAATAATTTGCCTGTAACGGTCTAAAATGCATGTTATTTTGAGTTGGTTGAATTATAGGATAGAAAATATCAAACCACATGATATTTGATCCGCACTCGTTTGATGACATGTAGATCACAATGAACGGTGCTGATCGTTAATATCGACACTCGAATATGTATTTTGCGCTAGCTCACGCACACACTCATAAAAAAAGGAGAGTTCAAAAGTGCACTCTTAAACATTCGACGTAGGACACACCTGGGAAGCAAGCCAAATAATGTACACAAGAAAGACAAGGACACACGTGGGGAGACAAATAAACCCGGGGCGCTAGCTCACGCACACACTCATAAAAAAAGGAGAGTTCAAAAGTGCACTCTTAAACATTCGACGTAGGACACACCTGGGAAGCAAGCCAAATAATGTACACAAGAAAGACAAGGACACACGTGGGGAGACAAATAATACCCGGGGCGCTAGCTCACGCACACACTCATAAAAAAAGGAGAGTTCAAAAGTGCACTCTTAAACATTCGACGTAGGACACACCTGGGAAGCAAGCCAAATAATGTACACAAGAAAGACAAGGACACACGTGGGGAGACAAATAATGCGTACAAGAAAGACATGGACAGGGGAGTAACTAATGAAAGAAGATTACGTAACGCGAGTAGCTGGAAAAGGAGGAAACATGGGCATTAAGCCACGTCCTGATCTGAATTACTCTTCATCTATAACAAATCAGTCATTCATTCAGATCAACATCAGTGACATTGGCTGCAAACAGCGAGAACAAAAGTTCGGACATCATACAATTATGTTCTGGCTGCAACAAGAAATGATGACAAACGATAAAAAGAAAAGGAAAAGATACAGCCAAATTATTTGCACCTTTTACCCCCTGTAAATAAAACCTGCTTGCCCCTCTATCCAAATCCTATCATCTGATTTGTGTAATCGTGGAACATCATGGAAGAGAGTGGCAGGCATATACTTTATCACAGAGCAGAGGATCAAGCTAAAACTGTAAAACAGTAAATTTTAAGCCGGAACATATGATTCCAACAACAATTTAACCGGAGACGGTGACTTAATCTCAACAATGAGGTAGGTGAATTTCCACTTGTTGTCGGAACTGTCCTTGAACATTTCTGTATACACCTTGCCAGCACCATGAGGCCCTCGAATGTAGAAATTTACCTGCAAAAACATCAGAAAAGCTATTATGTTTATACTTTATACACTCAAACCAGGGAACTCTACTGGCTCAAGCCATATTAATATATGTTACTAGCATGGCTGCAAACTTATGGTTGAGATTTCATCAGTATTAATAGCTTAGACATTACATGAAAAAATATTAGATGGATTTTGCAGGAAGAAGGGACAGGAGCCCAAATGTTATTACTTATCAACTATTTTAAACAGATACGGGTGCAGGTACGGACACGGGTGCAGATACAGAACACGACAAAATTGTAGAAGTTAGGATACGCGGGCACGGCTACATATGTGCATATTATATTAATAATCTACATGAGACCGACATTGTTTTTCATTTACATGTTATGAGACTAAAATCCTTATACCGTTTTTTTGTTTCTTTTATCGGGTACAAATTGAAAAACTGCTGGGTTTTTTAAACTAGATTCTCAAACGACCCTTCAAAATCAAACTTATGAACTAGGTATGTGCTAAAACGATCCCGTCTCGAGTCCAATGAGTTGCATAATTTGAGGCGAAGTGTACGATATACATTCAACAAGTGTATCACATGTATTTTGAACTAAAAAGGACACGGATACGGAAGCCTAGATGAAGTGTCCGGTAACCTAGCTTATCAAAGAATTACTCTTTCTCAGTCCTGACTAGTTAAATAATTTACCAACAGTTGCAATCATATCTTAGTTTGAGAGCATAACTCTTATCCCATGTTTTATGTTCTTTCCATAGTTTGTAATTTTTTTCCTAGTACTGCTAAAACTAATTAGCATGCAAGAATATTCCAATAACATATGAAAATCTGAGGAAAAGAAAATGGGAGGTTCATACTTCATTTAACAGGAAAAGACGACCAAAGATTAAAACAAAATAAATACTTCAGTAAATTTTACTAAGTTTCACCTCAACATGCTCAATGCCATCTTCGTCAGTCCAAACCCTATTAGGAATGCGTTGGCGAGCAGCACGATTTCTGCTTTCTGACCCATATCCAGTAACAGGAGAACCAATTCTGACAGAAACCTGACAAGGCCAAGAAGAGAATGTCTGCGACAAAAGAAGATAGATACATTAAATTCTTTGAGAGCCTACTTTAGCTTATCACTAACCTGACTATCATGTTGAATCCTTTCCAGAGCCTTCCCGAAAATTTTGTACCTATATAGGTAAGGAACTGCAGTTAAATAAGGAAACGCTCTCCAACAACAGCCATAAATAAAAAAGAGAAATATTACTTTTTATAAGAACAAAAATAAACTATATGTAATAATGAATACTAGGCAACTAAAGAAAAACATAATTATATGAATCTTTTCCTGTATTTACATCTCAAAGCGGCCATCCAATTCATTATAAAACCAGTCATTGGGACCACAAGTTTGGCTTATTCCCCTATATATCATTGTACAATCCAAAGGTATGTGCAAGTGAAAAAAATCATAAAAAGGCAAAGAAAAAGGCGGGCCATAGAGTAGATGTTCATCACAGCACTAGCTGCTTGTTTTCCCTTCAGCCAATCTCTGGAACTTGACATAAACTCTAAAACCAACCCTAGTGCCTTTTGAGTTTTTAAACTAAAATTCCGAACCTCCTTTAGCCACACAGTTTTAAGGTTCAAGATCATGTCAACTCTCCACTTATCCCGATAGACATTACACAAGTGAAATCAATGATATGCAATTTAAAGAAAGAAGTGAAGGAAACATACTCCTTAGGCTCGAAGATTAGCTCCTTGAAAACAGCATAAGCAGCAAACCCTGCAACTCCAAGACCAGCAAGTATTATAACACTGTATGAAGCACCTTCTGTGAAGGTAACTGGCTTTTCAGGAATATGATATGTGGGAGCATCAAATGGATCATCAACGGTGGATATATCTTTTCTAGTCCCCTGTATAAAAATAGTAAAATGGAAATTTTGTCTCCTTCGAAATGTAAATAGCAGTTAATGTAACATGATGATGATTATGAACAAAAAAGTAATACTTACACAACATGAAAACTATAATAAAAAAAAGTAAAGTATAGACTCTCAAATCAACATCGTGCAGTGATACAGTAATTTGAAAGATGGATTCTCTATCAAAAGTAATTTCTTCAGACACTTCTTATGTGATAATCCATTGACCTGTAAGTTTCACAATCATGACAATCCATGGTTGCGGATTCTCAAAAACATTATTGAGACCCGCAAAAGCAGTTCAAATTAGTAGGCTTGGTATAAAACAGAGTACACGTGGTAAACAGTGCTCTAAACGAAAAGCCGCGCCGTAAAAAACTTCTCAACCGTCTGATCTTTCATCCTTATATCAGGTTTGTAAATCAAGATGAGTGGAGCAAATTGGACATGCATTGAACCACAAAGTTCTCATGACCATTAGATTGAGAACTGACCTCAAAGGACCATGGCATGCCCCTATATATCTATATACGGTGGGGTTTAAGGTAACTGCACACAGCACACGTAAGTTACCCAGGGGTTAGTTGCTGAACCTATTTAAGACTTGAATCACTAATATGGAGGCAGTGCTGGAGGCAATGATCTGATCCTCTGCTCTTGTTTTTTGCAAGGTTTTAAATGTCGGCCGACATGTCCGACATATCGGCCGACATGTCCGACATATGAGCCGACATGTCCGACATATGAGCCGACATGTCGGTTTGAGGACTTGAGCGACACGATATAGGCGTTTTCAACTCGTATGTCGGTTTTCAGGACCAAATTGGAAATATCGGGGGTCATATCGGGCATATAGTCCGATTTTTCAGCCTTGAAAAATTGACCAATATGGCCCTATTTTTTAGATCTGTTTTTTGTTATCAGGTTTGAGTTTAGTGATAAAAATCCAAGCTCGTTTGACCCGTTCTCATGTTTAAGAGTTTCTTATGAACCCGATAGAAAGAAAAGAGAAAAATTAGGTGTACAGCAACCGATCAGTCGATCACTCCTTTCGTGAACGACGACATCCTTCCCCCACCTCCATCTCGGACCCCGGTCGTCCATCTCCTGTTGCGCCCCGAAATCCGATCCCCAACCGAACTCGAGGGCGGTAGGGTATCCCGTCGTCGGGATAAAGGGAAGAAGGTGGTCGGTGACTCATCCGAAGGACCCCGAGCAGACAAAGAAGAAGAGCCCTCACACTGTCTCCTTGCGACGTCGGAATCCACCCATCGCCGGTGCCGCCCCTAGAATTTATAAAATATGCTTATATCGAATTTAGGAACGCTTAGATTACATTTAGGATATGATATTATACATATGTCACATGTGCACCACCAGATATGGCAATCCAATATTTAGTCTATGTCCCCCGATAAATCCCTGATTTTCGCTATCCGACATGGATTTCAACAGTCTGATATGAACCCGATATCCGACATTTAAAACCTTGGTTTTTTGTGACGCTACTCCCTCCCTCCCTCCCTCCCTCTCCTCTTCTTCTCTGTAAGACTATAACCTCATTCTCAACAACACACGGATGCTCTTTTGTCAACCAAGTCTAGCAATTCCCAAAATCCAACCTGGAAATGATGATGTGTTTTACTGGTTGTTGGAGTTATTCATTCTGAAGGTGTTCAGAACCAATTGAAACCAAACTGAGCACAACAAAACCAAAGCCCAACACTAACCTAACCCAACCCAACCCAACCCAACCAAACAGTTTCTTCCTCAGAAAATAAAGGACTGTGAACACGAGGAAATGCAAACATATTTATTCCTCCACCTCTGAACAGCTCATGCGAAGTAAATAAAAATGCCGGTATCAAGGTCACAGGCTCACATAAGTGCAGAGCTAATTGCCTTTAAAATCACAAGAATAAAATAAAAGACTAAAAAACATTAAACCTCCTGTGATTTTGGCCCTGACGATTGTGAACTATCAGATGCTATTGTTCTGACTGAATGACAAAGCATGCATTGTTTTCCATATTGTTCCCAGAGTGTAAATGAGTCGTCTGTCAAATCAGTCCAAGTCAGCGAAATTCTAGGGCGCATATAACATAGCATATTTATGCAAATAAGAGAATTTTTATAATGAAAAATGATGGACCAGGTCCATCATTTGATTCATTTCAAAAAAAAACATAATATATAATATTAACTGACATTGGCAATTAACCGCTTATAAAGTTTGAGTGTAGAACTGACCTTTAACGGTCCTCAGATCCTGCAACAGGAAAGAAAAAAAAGATCAGACATCCTTCTCTAGAAATTGTATGATATGGTGAACTCATTCAATCTAATGGATGCAAATAAACAATTTATACCATGTAAGGTGTTATAGACTTATAGTGTTCCCACTCGCCGAAATACAATTCATTGACAAATGAGCGGACCGATGTACTTCCTCAATCAACGCCCCAATCAAATTGGTGGCCCAAGCCCATCAGAGAGTCTGACTTAGCCGACTGGACGAGTCGATATTTCTCATGTCGACTCGAAAAACGATACTAGTCGGCCCTCTCGTCGAAGACGACTCGCCAGGAGTCCACTCGACCATTCGTTCAACGCTTCACAAGACCGACTCGAAAGACGTTACTTCACGACGAAACAAAAATATTTCTGCTTCGAGCTTATCCTCGCTGACAACATGTCCATGTTGCATTTAATGCTTGACAGGCATCATCATGTCTCTAGCCCCAATAGTCTTTATGACTCATCGGACCACGTGAGCCACCGACATCCCACCACTCACTTCCCCCTTAATGACTAAGTGATATTCCCTCCAGTCGCCAGCCGACACCTATAAAACAGAAGCTGAGTCAGCCGCTAGCGCTTGTTCATTTTGCCGTCCTATTGTGCTCGACCAAAGTGATCAATCTCCCGCTTATGCGCTGAGTATAAATACAAGTACTATTCTAACGCCCAGGGGGTTCAAAAATCGGGTCCCTTAACACATGCATTGCTAAATAACCAGAACAGATAGTTCTTTCTGAACCTCATTCAAGTTCATCAACTAACTTGATCGTTAGAGGTACAACGGGGGAACCAATCCCCACTCTCTCAGGAATTTCTATTTGTGCAAATTCTTCAGACACCCAACTCAAGAAACAAACATAAAATCAGAGAAGAAAGCGGTCCCTCTTTAACACTCATCAAATCGATCATTTCCTGGATCCAATTGACTGTGTGATCACTAGTACATCAACATAAGGGAACATAAAACTGATGCTTATAAGCTGTCCAGCAACATAAGCTCCCGGCCGTACGTTTAATTTTTTGAAGATAGAGAGAAACAAAAAATAGATAAAGGGTAAACAAGCGAGCGTGTGCAGGTGTTTGTGTGTGCTCTCACGTGTGTGCACCTTTACAGCTGCATTTATTCATGTGTGCATATATGCATGCATTTGTCTATGAAGAAATGTGCATCTGCCATAAAGTCCATACCTTAAACGTAGTCATGCTTGAAGAAAAAAAGCGCATTCCAATTTTTGGACGTATATCTGAAAACATATGTCGCACACAAATTAGCAAGGATCTGATTACCAGATTAAAGGTGATAAGAAAATAATTTGTTGGCTCAAAGAGAACAAACAATTAACAGCCAATTGTTCAGCATGCTCAAAATAAAGGACCATATCTAGCAAAAAGGATTAAGCTCCAAAATTTTGCATTTTCATTTTAGAATTTGTTATGGTTTGTTGGAGAAGTTGAGCATGTCACAAAGGATAAATTGAAAATATTCCGTTTCGTGAAACATGTGCACGAGTTCCCCAACCCGCCTCTTTTTGAAGTAAATTTGTGCGCTTTGGTTCTAAATATTTTGTAAAACCACTAAAAACAGATAAATCATAGTGATAATGAATGCAAATAGGTTTTTACCAGCGTTAATAAAGATTGAAGAAGAAGCAGCAGCACCCTCGGAACAATAATGGGCTACCTCCCGCTGCCGCAGCAGGAGATCCCGAGCAATCTTGAGCTGGAAAAGAAAGATCAACGATACATTCCTTTCCTCAAAACATCAAACAAAATCTAGAAAAAAATTGAAAAAAAAAACAAAGATTCGGCGCAAGATTTTTGTAAGTAGCTGGCGGTGAAGGGAGAAACCTACGTGTTGACATGCGATGCTCGCGCCCCGTCTCATCCCGTCGATTTGCCCGGGATTTTACAGAGGAGGGGACTTGCTAGGGTTTATTAAGGGGTCTGGGTTGAGAACAGAACGATGACCGGCGAGAGCTTATGTAATTTTTTTTTTTCGTGAGAATTTAATTTTAATTAATTAAAGAAGACTAGATGGAAGCCCCGTCGGATCTGATCCGGGTTGGATAGTTGAAGATCCAACACAAAACCAAGCTTTATTATTTATTAATAATAAAGAGAGACTGTAGCGGCAGTCGGATCCTTGCGAATGGTTTATTACTTGACCCGACCCGTATGACGCGATGTCGGGGGCTATGCGGCCGACTCCAGCCCCAGACACGCACGCCCCCGTTGTGCATTAAGACAGGCCTTGCACACCAAAAAGCAGCAGTCGCCAAAGGCCCAAAGACTAGCGACCCATACGCCAAGCATCTAATATCGTCTAGCTAGCAGGCCTTCAAATGATGGTTGAATTTAATTAATTAATAATAGATACTATTATTATGGAGAAAATATTTTGCTGAATATCTCTCTCTCTCTCTCTCTCTCTCTCCACTTCTCTTGATAATTAAGTACCCTCTCATCCTTGTGATGAGAAGTAGATAATGAAATGATCGTGCCAGCAATAGAGATTTTTTTTTTTTTTTTTGAATTAGAAAGTAAATGTTAACAGGAGATTCCAGAGACCGGTTCTAAATGTTTGACGATAGTTGAATAGGGTCATTAATTTGTTGATTATAAAATCATCTTCAATAAAATATAAACATATGTTTTACAGGGATATGATTTTCTTCCCCCCTCCTTTTGTGAGGATGCATGTACACCTTATTAATTAGAGGAAAGTCATCCATCGCTTTAAACTTCAGTGCAAGTAGCTAGGCAACATTTTCTTATAATTAAGACTCGATAAGCTCCTGTACGTTTCTGGGGAACGAGTGTTGCAGATTTCCTTGGTATGCGAGCCGGGATGCAATGACATTAAAAGCATCAGTAGGGTGGTAAGGATCCCAGAAAACAAAATCTCTCCGGTCGTGGCACTTTAGAGGTAATACTGGAAGACATATGATCTGACCCTTTGCTCGTCCAGCTCCACAACACGCCTTGTGTTGGTATTTGAACCCTGTACGTATAACGGTTT
>NC_033803.1:137427-142503 GCF_001876935.1 Asparagus officinalis
AAAAAACGAACCATTGCTTAATTAGTTAATGATACCAATCAGTACCTAATAAAAATAAATCATACAATAAAAAGTTTCCACGTTCAGTCCTGGCCGGGGGGAAATAAATAAGGTTTAGAAAAAAAAAAAAAGAGTACGTACCATAGCTTGAATAATTAGTGATAACGTCTAAGGTTGAAGAATATGTATCCCAGTAGAGGAAGTACGAGCCATCGAGATCAATATTCAACTGGTCGAGCATTGCCTTGAGTTTGGAGTTGAAGACTGATGCCAAGTGGTTTGTTGACTCAACACATGACGACGTATTCCCCGAGTTCCCTATCTGCTCCGGGATGCACCCAAGCGGTCCGAGGCCAGTGATTAAAAATTTCCTCCCTCCTAAATTATACAAATCCTGAAATAAACACAACTTAAATTTTTTTTATAATAATATTTATAGGAAAAGATACCCTTTAATTGGGTTTACTAATCAATGTTTTTCCATAAGAAACAGAGCAGTTCGGAATAGTAGCCACGCTGTACGTTTACCTTGAGTTGCCTGTTGAAATGATGCAGGAGTAGGTCAGGTTCGGAATAGTAGCCACGCTGTACGTTTACCTTGAGTTGCCTGTTGAAATGATGCAGGAGTAGGTCAGCAAAAGTTTCAGGCGTGTATTTCTTAGGTTTATTAGAGAGAGGGAGCAGGTAGTTGTTGAGATAGTCATTGTTGCCAACACAAACAAAGTACAGAGAATTCTTGAGGTAATCTCCAACATCTCCTCCCAGGAGAGAGTTTAATTCTTCCAACGTCTTCCCAAAATTTTGGATTTGTTCGTCCAGCGGGAATAATTGTCCCTGTTAACAACACAGCACAACGCACGAATGAATTTTCATCGGATAGCATGATTAAAGGGAGAATTTAACAGACATAAACTCCCCTTACGTACAAATAGAGTTCCTGTTTCATTAAGAATTCCAGACGCAGCGGATGCATAATTTACTCCTTGCAATATTTTCGAACCCACTGTGTTTGGATTATTATATGGAGGGATGAGCGGTAGTCCCATGCGAAAGCCTGCAAGAAGAACTTTTATGTTAGCAAATTAATTTGTTCCCTTTTTTTTTTATTATTATTTTTTATTTTCAAATTGACCGTTGATTATCTTTCATATAATTAATTCATAACTAAATTAATAATATACAAAAAGAGGCACAGGTATGGACATAAGCAACTCGTGCAGTTCATGTAAATTGGTATGTTATTTTGCTCTGCTCTGCTCTCCGCTACGCTCAGAGGCTACACTTTTGAGAAAACTAGTAAAAACGACTTGACTCCATATGTGGGCGCCGGAGCTCTAACAACGGAGCAGGAAAATCACATATCGTTGGTCCTTAAACTCACCAAGTCAATATATACGCTACTATTATATTATTTTGAGCATCGATTAAGTCCTTACCCAAGTGATCTGCAACGGTACCGCCATTACAAAACCTCCCCGTGACTCCTTCAGGGAAATCAACGCCGTTAGGTTTGTAGTTAGCCTTTGCTAATGTTGTCAGGTTGTTGTTGTTCCCCGGATCCACCAACGAGTCCCCAAACACGAACATGGCCGGAACCTCAGCTCCACCGATCACCGAGCTCATCAAGCTCATCGCCAACAACAACCAGATCCATCCTCCTACTTTGCGCATCCTTATAAAAATCTTGAGTTACTTGCCAATGGCCGATGAGTATGCATGCATTTAAATACGAAGATGTACGTAGATGTTGATATAGACTTGTGCGGTAAACAATTGGGCGCAGGTTGCGGTCCGTGGAAGCACAGGAGCGTTAACAGAGCCAACAACGATATGGTCAGTGTTCCCATTAGATTTTTATGGAGACACTCCGTGGGAAGTTGAAGTGTGTGGAAAACTATTGCATATTTTGGCTGAATTTGTCACTTCTGGGTGTCGATGGAGACATTCGATCGATCGTGAGCTAAAAATCTCAGTTGCACAGGGGGTATCTGTTTGGTAATTGCGTGTTGCCACCCGAGACTGAGAGCTGAGGACTGATTCTTACCATATATCTAACATGCATCCTGTACTGTCGGCTAAATTTTTGTCCTACAGTTTACATTACTGATGATTGAAAAGCTTCCCAGCCAAACATTCCTTTCCCATACAAACTTTCTTGCAGAACTTTTTTTCTCTAAATATTAAAGAAACGGCTAAATACTCATATTGGTATTTTAATTTCATCCCATTTACCAAGAAGGTATTTTAATTAGGCAAACCTACTTTAAGGCATTTTAATTGATTCAACTTACCAACAATGCCATTTTTCTCGTCAGCGACCAGTTTTCCGGCGAGAGCTCGTCACGTGCGTGATACGTGATGACTTAAACTATTTTTTAGCTGCTAATGTGGCATGAATCTATCCTATTTTGGGTGAATTTGGATTTTAGAGGGTTAATTCCCGCCTTTAAACACTGCCACATCAGAAAATTCGTGCTACATCAGCAGCTAAAAACAGTTTAAGTCATCACGTGCCACGTACGTAACGAGCTCGCACCGTAAAACTGGTCGCCGACGAGAAAAAGGACCTTGTTGGTAAGTTAAATCAATTAAAATGCCTTAAAGTAGGTTTGCCTAATTAAAATACCTTCTTGGTAAATGGGGTGGAATTAAAATACTAATATGGGTATTTAGCCTTAAAGAAACATTCTTTTATATGTCACATTTTCCTTCATACTATTAGTAATAGTACGAAGGAAAATGTGAACTTAACATGCTTTAAAGGTGTACATCTGATTACTACATTTTTAGACTATAAAATAAGCAGAATATGACTTCTTGAATGTACATATATATGCAATAATAATCGAGAAAAATATTTGGGGAAAAAAAATCTTCATAATATGTGAAGAGTGGGATTTCAATTAGAAGCAACGCTATCAAGCATCATATACCTAATTTTGGGCCCGAGATAACTTTTTATTAGGAACGCCAGCTAATTTAGGGAGGTTAATACTCGAGATGATGGATGGATGGATGTATTTGTGCCAAAATTATTTTTCCTTGTAGGGAGAGAACAAAGAATTAATGCTAGATGGTTGGTTGAATAACCTAATAATTAATTTGGCAGTATTTTAAACACGTAGCGAGCTCGTGTTGTGTAACTTTAGGCATGCGTAAATAGTCCACAACTGGATAGTTATATGTGAACAAAAGATAGAGCAGTAATTTGGCTTGAAAACTAAACATGGAATCCCTTAAACTGGCATTAATTACAACCCCCAAGCGATTGGGTTTTTGTTGAGTCTGTCTCAGGTTTATTATAGTTGATACTATTGGATAGTTGGCCTTTTTTTTAAAATAAATAAATAAATAAATTAGCAGGTATTTCAGATAGATTGGTTCTGAATTTGTAAGACCCAAACCTTACTACGTTGGGCTTGGATCTTCAACGGAATAGCATCATAGATTCCACAGTTTGCCAAGGACATGGGCAAAAGGGTCCACGACTCCGCACCACAACATTCCCAGTTGCATGGGGTGCATGTTTGTACATTACTTGCATGTTTATGTACGTGGTGTATAGCTATACCGGTCTGCATGTTTGTATGCACACATGCATATATGCATCTTCCGTATGAAAACAAATACAAACGTATGGGTACCAACTACTAGTTACCATTATACTTTTCGAGTTACGGAGAAATAACAGAAAATCGATCATACCTCTGTACAGTTGCATAATTTGTTCACATATATTTAGTGCCGCGTGTAATTTATAGTGGGATTGACCACTTGCAGCATAATACTGTCAGCATAGGTAAATAAATGTGTAAAAACTGATGAAAAATATGAGTAAATGTGAGTAGAGCTGGATAAGGTACTGAATAAAATTTACAAAAGGAGGTGCAAGAAAACAAGAACAAAACTATAACAAGCCGGAAAGCACTGAGACACACAACGTAGAATAACGCAGAGATATTCCACAATGTTAAATAAGGCTCAGGTTTTAATTTTTTTCCTCATTCCATGCAAGATACCTGACAACAGTGCCAAATAGATCTCAGAATGATACCAACAGAAGAAACCAAAAGACAATATTGCATTCATAAATCAATAAATATGATCCAACAAATTGAAGAACAAGGCCACAACTTCAAAATCTGACCCAAATAAACCAATGCTGATTTATTTGTTAGACCTTCCAAACTAAAAATTCAAAAAAGAAAATTAAGTGACTCCTGTTATCTACATGTATGTGCCAATTGTTGAGAATCTGAGATGTCGTTTTTGGCTCAGAAACCTGCTTGAGTCAGTCACTGTTTTCCTCTCTAGTGCACCACCAAAGACCAACTGGGAGCTCGCCGATCTCCTTCCCCAGTCACTCACAAAGGGGATCGCACAAAGGGGTTGAGAGCACAAAGCTCACAGGAGCACAAAGTCGCAGAAAGGGGGAGATCGCACACAGCAGAGGGAAGTTCAAGCTCAGATCTTCACCTCACCACCTCTACTTCCTCTTCATCCCTCTCCCAAGCTACTACCAACCCATTACCCATATATAGGGATGGGGGCAGCCGACAAGGGAGAGGAGCTAGGGAAGAAAACGAAGGAGGGAGCCGACCTAGGGATGAAATCACAGCGGCGGCCATCAAATCCAGAGATCGCGAAGACTTCCAGAGATCGCGAAGACTTAGGAGGAGGTGAGAACCATCGGGTAGGTGAGGGAAAATAGAGGGGCTAGGGCACAAGTGGGGGAGCTGGGCATTTAGTGGAATGGGCCAACTTATTGGGCCAACAAAACAACCAACAATCTCCACCTTTGGCCCAAGGTAGTGCACATAGGAAAAACACGGAACTGCAGGACTCATCATCGCCAAATTATTACTTGTATAATCACAAAGAAGATACAAGCAATGGTAGAGAATACACAAAGTAAACTCTAGATCACAAAGATCGGGGTAAGATCACCAAGCATACCAAGCCCACAAAGGACCGAACTCTACCAAACGGTCATCGAGTTCAAAGAGAAAAATCACAAAGCTACTAACAAGCACAAAGCAAGTTAATAGGCCACAAAGGCAACACACAAAGCAAAAG
>NC_033803.1:148158-158596 GCF_001876935.1 Asparagus officinalis
GCGGCGATCGGCGGCGGTTTTGAAGCACAGCGACACTAACCTTGCTCTGATACCACTGTTGAGAATCTGAGATGTCGTTTTTGGCTCAGAAACCTGCTTCGACCAGCGGCGATCGGCGGCGGGTTTGAAGCACAGCGACACTAACCTTGCTCTGATACCACTGTTGAGAATCTGAGATGTCGTTTTTGGCTCAGAAACCTGCTTGAGTCAGTCACTGTTTTCCTCTCTAGTGCACCACCAAAGACCAACTGGGAGCTCGCCGATCTCCTTCCCCAGTCACTCACAAAGGGGATCGCACAAAGGGGTTGAGAGCACAAAGCTCACAGGAGCACAAAGTCGCAGAAAGGGGGAGATCGCACACAGCAGAGGGAAGTTCAAGCTCAGATCTTCACCTCACCACCTCTACTTCCTCTTCATCCCTCTCCCAAGCTACTACCAACCCATTACCCATATATAGGGATGGGGGCAGCCGACAAGGGAGAGGAGCTAGGGAAGAAAACGAAGGAGGGAGCCGACCTAGGGATGAAATCACAGCGGCGGCCATCAAATCCAGAGATCGCGAAGACTTCTAGAGATCGCGAAGACTTAGGAGGAGGTGAGAACCATCGGGTAGGTGAGGGAAAATAGAGGGGCTAGGGCACAAGTGGGGGAGCTGGGCATTTAGTGGAATGGGCCAACTTATTGGGCCAACAAAACAACCAACACCAATAAATGGCCATCATCATTCCTAAACTGCTGCTGTTGTCTTCCATTTCACCAAGGACTTGAGGAATCCTTTAACCTGTATCATACCAATCATTAATCCGCATCACAGCGACTTTAATACCAAACACAAGGATTAAAGAGAGAAAGAAAGAAATTACCTCAGATGGGTCTCTAAGAGAGTAGGAGGCATTACTTTCTTTTGGTACAGACGATACTAAAATGCCATAGCCACAATTACCCTCTCTAAGAACCTGCTTGGGCCAGTAGGTAAACTAGTAAGGGGTTATGACCGCCCAAGAAATGAAAATCTTAAACAAAATAAATTACAGAACACGATCATTTTAGGGTAAATTTCACTAAACCCCAATAAGTTTGGGCCTCTGATACTTGACCACATAAAAGTTTGAAACTCTCAATGAACCCACACTTATTTGCAGTTCAGTGAGAGTTTCAAACATTTTGGGTGTTTAGTAAAAAGTAACCATCATTTTAACATATTACTCTGCTCTAGCTTTAATAATACCTTGAATGCATCCTCATCAGTTATGTCATCTCCAACATATATAGGGAGCACATCATCGCGATTATTCAGTCCAAGTGATTCAAGCAAAAACTCAACGGCCTTTCCTTTGTTCCAATCAATCACAGGCCGGATCTCTAAAACCTGCAGCCAACAAGGAAGTGTATAAAATGAATATATATGGTTCTGCCTTCACAAAGAAAACACGGTACAATCTGCCTAATCAATTGCCTCTTATTACCTTCCGACCATGTGTCAGTTTCAACTTTGGGTAGCCCTTTAGGATATCATGAACAATTTCTGCAATCATTGGCCAAAGCTGGGAGACACAAATGTAAGTTATGGAAGCTGCACAGTCAGGCTCGGAAGTTGTTACTGCTAAACAGGCACTATGGATTTCAATTTCAACATTATAAAAGTCACAAGCCTTTTAAGTGTACCTCTTCATCTACTAGGCGGTAATGTACGGAGACACAAAACTTGTTGTTCTCTACTGTTGCACCTTCAATATCGTTAGTGTTCTCGACAAGGGATCTAAAAACCTATTGATGAACCAAAGACTCTATTTTAATAACTGACAGAGGAGAGTATGGCCTGAAATCAGACAATATGAAAAAGTTTATACCTCATCGATCATTGGCAAAAATTCACTTGCAGGCTGGAATGGAATTACCTCCTTGCCGTGTAGAGTAAAATAAGAAACAGATGTAAGGAAAATGATGATATAATCAAATTTAGCAGCCTCAGTTATAGCCACCACTAGGTAATTATCCTAAAGAAAAACTATAGTAGGTAATCAGTATACAGTTGACCATGAATCTTGCTTCAACTATCATATGTTGATCATAGTTCGATAATTCAGATCTTTCTTTAAAATGTACAAGAGAGATAGGCTATTTTAAGACCAGATTTTTTACTCAGTATAGAAGGACTTGTGGCTTTCAGTTTATAGGGAAGAACAGAAGTCTGTAGTTTGTAATAATGACCAAGGATGCTAAAGTGAAAACAATGCAGCTTACCTGCTTGTCAGTAGATCTAATAGAGTTTGGATGGTCAGTAGTGGATTCCAATTCTCGTAATGGAACCATTATGTCCATTCCATGACTACCGGCATAATGGAGTTCTGTTAGTCCTACAAATTCACAGACCTGAAAAGAATGTGGATAGAAGATTATAAGAGCAATTTAACCAATAAATAAGAGGTAGGCAAGCCAAAGTACTAAGGAATCAATCACCAAATAGAGTCAGTACCTTATCACGTGATCTTCCACTGATAATAGCCGTTGGAAAATGTTTTGCAACATTTCTCACAGCAGTCCGCATCTGAAAAATAATTGTTAACATGAGTTGTGGATGATAACTCTTTATTACATTAGTAGCAAGGATTGGAAACAAAAGTGAGAAGAAAGATGTTTTTTCTCATACCGCACTGGACATAAAAGCATGGTCAGGGTTGTCCACAATAGGAGAAAGTGTTCCATCATAATCCAGAAACAATGCTATCTTCTTGTACTTCGCATAATTTGTGATTTGTTCAAATGATGTTAGCGCAGATGGATACTTCATCTACATTAAATATGTAGTTCAATAAAGTTAAGTTGGTCTCAGCTCCTATGCTAGAAATGGCTTCAAATGTATCACTACACATATACATTTTGAGGAATATTATTACACATAAAATTTTTAAGGCATTAGCAGCTTTCATGCTCCAAAGGTAGGTTCTTACCACCCAGGTATGGTATGAGGTCTCTGCTTCTTCTGATTCAGGCTCAAAGCCGAATTCCTTGTTCAGCTTCTTTTGAGGAGGTGATGAGGCACTTACACGAACATCGTCAAGTTTGCTGGGAGCAGGCTTTCTTCTAGGAGTTGTTAAATACATGCCAGGAGAAGAATATCCTGTGGTTGAT
This sequence comes from Asparagus officinalis, assembly GCF_001876935.1. Lineage (NCBI taxonomy): Eukaryota > Viridiplantae > Streptophyta > Magnoliopsida > Asparagales > Asparagaceae > Asparagus > Asparagus officinalis. The sequence goes on from NC_033803.1 coordinate 151,291, forward strand.
GCTGAATAAGGCACCGAACTAGAGGATAAACCCAGTCTTGACTTGTTCATGGGGACAGAATCAGCGAGAACAGGGGACTTGTGGGTTGATTTTAAATCCATTGGTTCCGTATCCGTTAGAGCGTCAAGTCAAAAATCGAATAATATAGTATTTTCTTACTTCCCAGATTAAATAAATTTCAATGTGATTTTTTAAGGCCTTGGATATCTACCCAACTCTTTTGTCAATGAAGAACCACCGCTTCAATGTTTTTTTGTCACTGCAGTGGTGCATGCAGTCCATTAATCGCAGACTTCCTGAGGACTGATAGCAAATGATAGCTAGATGAGGCATATGAGGAAAAGAATATAAAACCTACATAAGATAAAAGATCAATTTGATGAGTACCTTCTCATGGGCAGCAGTCAAAACCATTTAAAGTAAGGTGCTCAGACATTTGCTCTCAAGGGTCACGCTACAAAATTCCAAATCCAGGCCATTCCTCCAGCATTACTCAACTATCTACTGCATAATGCAACAAAAAAAGGGGATATATAATGCAAATAAATTAAACTTCAAACAATCTCTTTGAATAAATTGAACTTCAAACAATTAGAAAAAGATAATGCAACAAAAAAAATGAGGAATATATAATGCACAAATAAATTAAACGTCAAACAATCTCTATGAATAAATTGAACTTCAGACAATTAGAAAAACATGTCATTCTCTAAAATGCAAATAAATCTGTGAATAAAAGAACAAAAAAAAAAGACATAATCACCAATAACGACAATCAGGAACCTTGTTGGTTAAGAGGGATAACAAAATGAGTGCAATACAGGAATGGTGGTCATCATCACAAGACAGGAGAGATGAAAAAAGAAGAAAACTAATTCTGAAAAGGAATATCTAGGATTTATATACAGCAACGTTCGAAACAAAGCAGTTTACAAATGGACATAAATCTCAACCACAAGAACTATATGCATCACAATTCCATAACGGATATTTACAATTACCAACATCAGGGAAAAGAAAAATCATGATATGAAGTTCCAAGTATTGTTATCAAGCATAGTAGCGTGTCTGATACAAGAATGTAAAGTTAAACAGGCTTAGGAGGAAAAATCAGCTCTAACAAAAGGAGAGAGCTCTAACTAATGGAGAAAGGTTGACTTCCCACCTCGTTTCCCCACCTTGAGGTTTTACCCTCAACAGGACTAAATATGTGGATCTGAGAAAAACTCAAAACAATATGATATTTAAATAAAAAACAGTAAATACCTCCTTAAAAAAGGGACAGAGAGATCAGTCTTGCATTTCAACAGAGATGAAGATATATCTCACAACTAAATGGTCAACGGATAAGTAATTTATAGTGATTTTACAAAGCAATGAAAAAAAGTACTCAGCAAAAGGTTTTTGTTGGTACACAAAAAGAAATTAAAAAAAGTTCACTATGACATTGATGCACGTTGAAGCATGCCAACCCCTCACCCAAATAGGAGAGAATATCCTCTCAATTTACTGTCTGGATGCATGCCTCAAAGTCTCAGTGCATGCAAGTGCTTCTCTTTCCTGAAAATAATTATGCTGAAATAGTTCTTCCATGATCACTACCAGTAAGCGCATTTTTGCAATAATTTCCAGAAAAAATGATTGTTTATGATAGTAAACATCACAGGTTCGACTCAGGATGTTATCCGTCAAAATCATTCAAAATTCTGCAGGACCTTATCCGTCCAAGTCATTCAAAACTGGACCAATGGACTAATAATTTAGACGCTGCAAGTCAGATACAAAGGTAATACATTAACTTTCACCTGAGATTAATTTATACAAACACTATAAACAGACTGATTAATTAACATCAAAACGTGGTCCTGCCTAGAAGGGCTCAGATCAGAACAATTATAGCAGCACTGAGTAAAAAATTGCAAATGCATGCTTAGGCATATTTGGGACATTGTAATTAATTAACTATCACAGCCATCCCCACTTCAGATCCTGAAACCAAAATATGAGTTGATTATACATCTATCACAACTAAAAAGAACCAAATTCTCCAAAACAAGTTTAAAATGCCAAATAACACTTAATACATGGTGATAATAGGTACTTACGAAAAAAATATAGACTCAGTTCAGAGATCAAAAGAAGACAACATATCATGTACATCTATGGCAAATTATTATGTATCAAATGATTAAAATTATACGTATATAAATGATTAAGTTTCAATAATTTCTTAAAAAAGGTTTCAATAAGCATTATAAATGCAAAATTTAAAACATTAGGACACCCATGCTGACAGCAAATTTGGAATCATATTCGCAATATGTTATCTTCCTGATCACGATAACGATGATGATGATGATAGTATAGTAGTTGTCTGTAGGCATTAATGTGAAAACATGACGCAGGGACATATCATTAAATTTTATTATATAAAAACTTCTAGGTCCAAAAACCTGAGAATAATATATATTACATGCAATACCTACAAAAAAAACATTAAAAGATTTGACAGCTATTTAATTCCAAGAGTGAGTCAAGTCTGAAAAGGAAACTTGTTTACATTACATGGTAAAAGGAAAATTACACAGACAAATTTAGGGGGTGTTTGGTTCAATTTCTACAAATTATAGGAAATGTTTTTCATCCAAAATATGATTTTCTTGTATTTCTTAAAAAAATTATATGAAAAGTTTTGAGAAGTCAAAAAGTACCAATTTTCTTATTTTTTTACTTTGCTTGTTTGGCTCAAAACAACAAAATGACCCATAACTTTATAGAAAATAGCAAGATTTCCTATAATTTATAAAAATTGAACCAAACACCCCGTAAATTTATAGAAAAGTATCAACTTTATATAAAAGTGTCAATGTGGTGTCAGATATCTAGGTCATTTCCGTCCATTTTGAGAGGAAATTGATTTCTGTAAATTTTGGTACTTTTTTGTACTTTACAAAAAAAATTCTATAAATTCTTTTTGAACCAAACACAGTTTACAGAAATCTACAGAAAATTTTAAATTACAGAATTGTCATTGTCAGACATTTTGAAAAAACTTTTCTATAAAATTGTGCAACCAAACACCCCTAACCTAACAATGTGTTTAAGTGTGGGAAAGAGAATTTGACAACTAATTTGTTTGGGATCTCTTTTTAATTTTTCATGAGAGGGGTAACGGAAGGGAGAGAAGGGAAATTTTATACAAGAATCTTATCCACCCACCCACCCACCCCACCCCCAAAAAAAACCTCGCTTCCCAACAACAGAAACAACAAAAATATTTATAGTGTAAAGGAGGGAAATGGGAAATGGAGGAGAATTAATCATAAAAGATGTTTGACAGTCTATGATTAACAGTTGAGATTTAGTTATGACCTCTCCCTTCCATTCTCTTAGTTAGGGCACATAATCATGATAAAACAAGTTTCTCACCATTCCCTTCACCATCACAAACAAGATATTATATTTTCTCTCACATTTTCTGCCTTCACTTTCCCTATTTAATCTTTCCTTTTCTTTTCTTAGTAAATCCCAAACACAGTGTGAGTAAACACTAAACGAGAATTAATGAGGTAGATATCCTTCAAATATCATTAAGCTTATTACTATAAGTAAACAAACAAAGAAAAGAGTCATAAGGACTGTAAAAAAAGATATGTTAAATAGAAAAATAAATGAAATGAATCGCATTAAATATTGAATTCAATTAGAAAAAAAAACTTGAGACTTATTTTACTCGCAAAAAGAAAAGAAACTACTAAAAAAGACTAGAAAAATGCCTTAAGGACCCATAATATGGGACCAAGTGAGGGGACAGATGAGGTATCCCCTCGTTATTGCATAATGAGATGGTTATGTCAGCTCATTATGCAATAAGAGGAAGACATCTCACATGTCCGCTCCAATGTTCCCATATTTTGGATCCGCGTAGCAACGCTCAAAAGACTAAACAAAGAGAGAGATAAAAGGCGCCAGTGTCGAGAACAGACAAATTTCAAGATCAAAACAAAAAAAGGGGCCACTTTAACAGGGTACGGGCCCAGTAACCTCACTGCCATTGATGAAATGAATAATATGATAATGATGATGGTAATGATAATGATGATGAAATTTTTTTTCTCATTTCAATTACTGTTCACAAACTAATATATATATCCCTATAAATATATATCTATATACATATAATATATTCATATAGGAGAGTAAACTTGTGTCAACTTAAAGTGGAGCGTCCCACTAAGTTTCTTAGCCTATGATTGATCACTGATTGAGCATTTTGTGATGATCTCCCGTCCGTTAAATTCTTGATACATATTAAAATCTCTAATTATCATCATGAAAATTTGGGGTTGACCGAGTCATTCGTTTTGAACCCGAATCATGTTCGAACTTTCGACTATAGAATTTTAACGGTTTCAAATGAATTAGAACTTTTTTACATAGTGCTCGACGCCCAGGAGAGGATAATTCAGATACCACTAGAGACAGGCTTCCAACACAAAGTTTCGGTGTGAGATTGTGAGTGATTCATACAGGAAGTAAGCACTACAACAGACAAGTGATAATAACTCATGGCTAAGAACTCTAGTGGAAGAGTTATCCGACGATGAAAGTCGAAACACGGTTATTAACCTAATACTACTATATAACTTAATATGATATTAATATATAATATATATAATATATTATAAGATATAATACATTATATTCCAAATACAAAGGAAACCAGTAGGCAATCAGTTTTACCTCTACTATATATATATATACTATATATTATATATATCATCATAAATATTATATACTATATTATTCTATATATATCATCACACAAAAGAACAGTACGGCGTCGTTCGATTCTCATGTTGTACTAAGTTTGGGGATAGTTCCTGCATTACTTAGGGAAAGGATGGTTATTGACTTTGTTAGTTATCCGTATCGGTACGATAACAGCGACGCACATGGATGAGTGGATCTTAGATTCGATTGTTCTTGGTCATAGTTGTCCTACCTTACATATCGGGATCGAAAGTCGTTAGCCTTCGTTATTTCGCATCTTCTTGTCTAGCTCCATCCGGTTCACATCCAACCAGCTTATGGAGTTTAAGCCAAAGATTGATGGTAATGAGGCTTGTTCCGCTCATTTGATTAGGTATGCGGGGTGAAAAAAGTAGATCGAGTCACTGAACATTACATCACTTATTGAGTATGCCTGGTTAGGATTTGCATATGATTCGGACAGTGATAGCGGCATTAAGATGCACCGATCGGCCGTCATTAGGACTCTTGACAAATCATTAGGTAGTGTTCCATTTAAGGAGACAATCCCTCACTCCCTCGTTAGGCCCCCACGCCATTTTTGCTCGTCTCCGGTGCAATTTGTTCAGGTGACGGTGAGTTTCAGGTTACACAAGGCTCTTATCTGGTTTGAAGGAAAGAAGATCCGCAGCGCGTTGTATGTTTTGTGGATCTCTACCATAACGCCCGATTAGTACGTGCGACCCTACTATATGAAATTCAGAGCTCGATACTTAACCATACTCTTACTTCTTCATTCCAGATTATGGCAATACCCGACGACTTGTTCATCCGATGAAAAAAAAAGTGATGCATTGGTCGAATTGAGCCGCAAGAATGACTCTTATTGACCAAATACAACACGACACCTGGCAATATTACTCTTCTGAAAGCATTGTATTTTGGAAAAATATGATACTCAGAACATAGAGTTTCAGTCTAAATCACGATTACCGATAGTGCATTTGCCCAACTAAAGTACTTCTGAATTATCATCTGACAATTCTACTCAGATACTCTGAGGACCTCTCCCTAATAAAACCCTGAACCTCCAAGTTGCACTCGAGGGTGGTAGCTCAAGAAGTGCATTCAAATGATATTTGTTTTCCGAAAATCCATTCATCCCCACTCTTTTCCCTAGCCAATTCCTCCAAAAATGAAATCCTTAATGGGATAGAATTTCAGACCAACATCTTGACCCATGAAGCCGTGAAATTGCTCCAAGGATTCCTACCCGGACACTCAATGCCGAGAGTACAGCGATAAAGGGGAACTGCGACGGGGCAAAGAACACCGTATGAATTACTGTTCTTCGGTTGGGAGGATGATCACGAAAGGCTCCATCCGACTTACCAAAAACCTAAGTGATGACTACCTACGATGGGCTCATTTTTTGAGATATAAATATGAGCGCTTCCGTGACTTTCACGCAGTGAAGTTTGATTGAGAAGCACCAGACTGGGCAGGCCTGATTAAGCAGGCTTAACCTGATAACTCTCAATATACTTCGAGTCTGAATTTTGTGAGAAGTAAAGATGGAATTTAATGCAATTCTACCAGAGGAGGAATCATGGTCAGATCCACCTCTTCCAGGCTTAAACTGGACAAGGGCTGAGCCTGGCGGAAGAGCACGATCCCGTAACCAGCCCGGGCTTCTTCTGAAAAGGTATGCTTTACCCTTTCTGAGCAGTGGCATGCGGCCAGCGATTGAAGACAAAAACTGATTGCCGAGTAAACAGATATAATTTGGTTCAGGGCATGGTAGTTTACAGAGGGTTGCACCAGAAGTAGAAGAGAACCTAAACGCCTGTCCTGATTCATTGGCAGAAACCAAAGCCTCGTTGTATTGTTTCCTGTTATCGATCAACCTCTGAAGTTCGACACGGAAAACACGAAAAGATGGCCCAAACTATACTTCTAGGTAGAAGCGTGAATAGGCTCTGTTACTCCATATTATTATGAGTCAGAGAATGGGTGGCAGATAGCCATTGACTTTATAATCATTCGTCATCCCTACTCCTATTCAGCTGTAAACACTCAAAGGGTTTAGTCCAGTAAGCCTATCGACTATTCTACCATCCTCAACTTCTGGTTGCCCCCCCTGGAATCACAGTTACTCAAGGAAACTTGAGACGCGCGAGCGACAGAAGCTGCATATTCTCCAGGTTATTTCGGAGTGTTAAGGGTTTTAGGCCACCTTTGTGGTGGCAAATCCGAAGCTCCTTAAGATTATATCATCAAACCATACTTACTTAACGATATCTAACTTTGCCATGATCACCGCTATCTGTTCCACTATGACCTAAAAGAATAGTCTATCTCTTTCTAATTTTAATTCTTAGTTGATGAAAAACGGCCAGTCACTTATGGAACGACATCATGGTCGAGGTTTAGAAATTCGTGATTTAGCCTAATTCTACAGAGCCAAGTATATAAGATTAATACGATTGCACTATAGGCTAATTAATTGATCATTTTTAAAATTCCTCTCTTTTTAACAATTCTCATAATTCAT
>NC_033803.1:158621-159522 GCF_001876935.1 Asparagus officinalis
AACGAGAATAAAGATACTGCCTTAGTCTACCGTAAAATCCCTCCATAAGGGGGGAAATCGTCTTTTTTAATTCAAATCCATCGAAGCTTGAAGAAATCGGATCCAAGACACCGAGTTAAGCGGCTCAAGCTCGTGTAAATTATCCAATCGAAAAAGAAAGAGAAAAAAAATAATAATAAATTCGAAATAAGGGTCCACCTAAGAAAATAATCTTGACCACATTAATTGTAGATGAATAGACCGTAGATTAATTACCTGAAGGATATGGGCTTGAAGAAGGATACTGCAGATGGATCGTCACAATGCAGAAAGAAAGAAACCCTAGAAACGGAAGCGCGCGCAGAAATGAAATTATTTGAGCCTTCTTAACAAAACCCTAGAAAATCACGGGGGGTTAAAAATGGAGAGGAGGGAGAAGATCGAGGGTGGTGGTGGCTTCTCCGTATTTATAGCGAGGGCGTGGGGGGCGTACAAGGTACCGTGCTCCACAAGGCAACTCGGCTTCTCCTTATTTGGGAGCCACTCACTCCTCTCCCTCTTTCCATCCATTTTATTAATTCCAGCAATTAATTAATTAAAAATAAAATAATAACGGAAAACAAAAATCGCTTTCTCCATCTATCTGTGTCATACATCCACTACTTATAACTTCTACCGCGAAGTCGAACCATCGCACTGATTATTACTTGTCGGGGTGGAGGGAACCGGCACGTGCCGGTGGCATAGGACACGTGTCACAGCATGCGACGGAAAACAAAAATCGCTTTCTCCATCTATCTGTGTCATACATCCACTACTTATAACTTCTACCGCGAAGTCGAACCATCGCACTGATTATTACTTGTCGGGGTGGAGGGAACCGGCACGTGCCGGTGGCATAGGACACGTGTCACAGCATGCG
>NC_033803.1:159532-165056 GCF_001876935.1 Asparagus officinalis
TGCGGGCCCACGAACCCCGGGGGGGTTTAGTTTGCGAGAGAATCAGGTGAAACGGTTGGGATTGTAGGTGACGTGTTAAGAGATTCAGCGCGGGCGTTAGGGTTTTTTTTTTTTTTGCATGGACCCAGCCCAACAAAAAGTATATACCCGGTGCGGGGGCTGGAATCACGAAAAGGGCAAAATATATATATAGTGGTGGCGTTTCGTTTTCTTGCAGTCCTCTTCTTCTTTCGGCTGCCTACTGATGGGACCCCACTTGCAGGTGCTAGTCGCTTCCTCCGGGAGCTGACCCCCTCCGCTGCACCCAGCACGAGGTTTCCCTGCACCGCGTTTTTGCCTTTATCTACTTCTTTATTACTAAAGGAGAACAATAAGAATGAACAGTAAAATAAATCTTCATATTAACTGCTAATTATGGTTCTTAAACTCCCACGACTAAAATATCCACGTATTTTCCTATCATTTTCTCATAACCGTCCATTTTCCTATCATTCCACTCTCCACTCCACGATGTCTCCCTCCACTCTCCCACGATGTCTCTTCTCTTCTTCTTTCGAACTGCAAAAAGAAAAAGGGGAACAAAGGTGAAAATATCCAGATCTCTGCCCTCTCTCTCGCTGTAAAGATCCCACCTTTTTATCCCATCTCCGATCGCCGCCGTTTCCGTCTCCGACCGCCGCCGCAGCGACTCTGGAATCAGCGCTGAAGCAAGCAAAGAAAGCCTCCCTCTCTTCTCTTTCCTTTGCTCCGCCTCCAAAAAACTTCTCTCTCATTATTTCATGCTCTCTTCTCTCCAAGCAAACTAAAGGATCTTGAGGTAAAATTAACAAACAGCCCATTTCTAAACAATAGTAATTCTACTTGATTTAAGAGGTGTTTTTTTGTTTCTGGGTACCATCAATTTCAGTTTGTTACGTCTTTTAGTTGTTTTTTATTTATGGGTAAAGTTTCCATTGTACACTTCATTATGTTTCGTTCAATAATGAGTATCAGTTGAGCAATTTCTGATAGTTTCTGTGTTTTTGTTTGGTTACTTCCTTCGATATTGTAAAGTTTTGATTTTGCCGGTTGTTTCGTGGTAATTTCCTATGATTCGACCAATTTTAGTTTTTTAATATGTTTTCTGTCATCAAATTATTATTTTTATTTGTTGTTGATTTATAGCGAAAGTTTCTATGACAAAGTTTTTATATTTGATCTTAAAAATATGCTTTAGTCCACTAAGTTTGATGAAATGCATGAAAATTTATTGTTTTTGTGGTTGATGACTCCATTTTATGCTGTAAAGTTTTGATTTTGCTCTATTTTCCTTGGATAATTTTCTCGGGCTTCCACATATTTTATTTTTGATGTATTTGATATCATCAAGCTTTCGTTTTTTTATTGCTTCTAATTTTTGGGTAAGGTTTTCGACTGTAAATTTCATCGTTTTTGGATTATTGCAATTTTTTTATTTTTCTTGGTTAATTTACTTGGGTTTCCAACAATTTCAATAATTTATGTATTTCTGTGATCAAGTTATCATTTTTAATTGTTTTTTGATTTATGGGTAAAATTTTCTACTGTAAATTTCAAAATTATTTTTATCTTAAAACGTTTTTTAGTAAAGCAATTTTTGATGGGATTGACCGAAAGGTTGTGCTTTTTTGTTGTAAATTATGGACATAATTTTTATTAGTTCTCTTGGCGTTCCTTAGTAATGGTACATTGACTGTAAAATTAACCATAAAACTAACTGTAAATTATGATGGCAGAAAACGGCACTTAATATCAGTTTGATGACGAAGACAACTCGTGGTTTTGGCAATACATTTCACAAAGAGGCTTTTATTCGATCTGTGTCATCAAATGTGGATTTTCTATCAAATCGATTCACAAACTATAAAATCGGAGGAAATAATGTGATTATTGATCTAGAAGTTCAATCTAAAGTGCCTTCCCTTATAAGGAGATTGTTGGTAAAGAAACTGTGCAACTGGTGGAGCAGCAACATCGCCTCTCTGTTCGCGACCTCACCAAGAGATTTGAGAATGGATTGGCCACTACTGCAAAGTTATCTGATGAGGTTTGCCCTGAACTCAGCAGACTTGCATGTAGAAAGTTAGTGTAATGAAGTTTAATTCTTACTTTAATGTCAAATTCTTACTTTAATGTGCAAATGGACTGGATATGTATCAGACATTATAATTATCGTATATGTATTTGTTTGCTGATCACGGGTACTAATACAAGTACCGGTGTCTATACCTGGATTAGAGACGATTATTCATGTCAAGAAAGCCTTAGAAGTGAAATTGGTATAAATTATTTCAAAATCTAGGCTAAATTCACAAGTCTATCTTTTAATTTGCTTTGCTATAATGTATTAGTTTTATGTGTAGCTAGAGTAGCAGACTGAAGTCATTAATCTAGCACTAGGCATTTATTTGAAATTTAACGTAATTTATTGGTTGGTATCCTTATCAATAATGAATAATCTCTTTGTCAATATTTTATGACAAGTTTTGAATTTTATTGTATAGACAATTGTTACTTTCTTTTATTACAAATTTTTTTAAAATAATTGATTGATGATTATTTTTCTCTTGTGAATGATCCTTTATTTCAGAGATTACGCTACAAAAAGAGTCTATTATTTTTAACTTCTATGACTATAGAGGTAATTTTTATATGTATGACAATAGAGGTAAATTTCTAATCATGTGTTTGTTTCAAAAAAAATACCTAAGAAATTGGATATGATTAATGATTTATACATATATACGTATAACAAAGAGAACAGAGAGTGTTACAAGTAAAATGACAGCCCGTGCTTTTGGGGGGTTCTTTTTTGTGTGGTTTAGTTTTGTTTGATTTTGTGCAGTTTTGTTCCCTTTGCATTATTATTATCAGAAGCATTCGGTGAATTTGATTCTTCTTGCATTTCAACTTCCGCATTTCAACTTTCTTGATTCTCTGTGTTTTCTTTGGCTATTGCTGGTATTTTCTTCATCCTTCTTGATTCTATGTGTTTTATTTTATTTTGTTGTTTTATTTGAATTTTCTTCATCCTGCTTGCAGTTACAATCAGAGATTTTTGAGATGTATGGTGATTAGTGAATAACTGTAAGAAAGAGTGGAACTGGGTTCTTTCAAAATTACAACATTCAAAATTTGATCTATTGTGCTGAGCAATTCCCCACAACCATCTACCATGCTCAAAACTTCCACAATCAAGTTGGCCATGTTGGTCATCATCAGACACGTTGATACACTTTGCCACTCTTCTTGGCCACATTACTCAACTTCTCCACAAGAAGATTTCAGTTGATCTGCTTCCACAAATTTGAAGTTTATACACTGCTTTCCAATTCAGTTTATACAAGTTGAAGAAATATTTACAAGTCAGTACGGAGTTCAAACACTTGCTTCTTCATCAATTTCCTCAACAACATTATAGTTCAAGATAAATCTTATTCAGGTTAGTATCAATTTCAACTTCCGCAGTTCAACTTTCTTGATTATCTGTGTTTTCTTTTGCTTTTGCTCACTGATCCTCCATCCGATTTTAATCCTCCCTTTTGGTGCGATATTTCTGATTCTGCAATTTCTGATGATGAAAGCATCTGAAATGCACGAATCTCTGCGAACAGGGTAATTTTACCTTCAAATTTATTTTTCCAAATGAAGTTTTTCATAAGAGATTAATACTTCTTCTCCCCGCCGTCGCCGTCAGACGTCAATGATCCTCCCTCCGTTATTGAATCCTCCCTTTTGGTGCGATATTTCTGATTATACAATTTCTGATTAGGAAAGCATCCAAAATGTTCGAATCTCTGCGAACATGGTATTTTTACCTTTCTCAATTTTATTTTTCCAAATGAAGTTTATCATAAGAGACTGATATTTCTTCTTATTCCTATGCTAAAACTTATAAGAAGACCAATAAAGCGAAGATGGATCTAGGAACTCCATGTCGGAAGTCAGATCATTTGAAGGGAAAGCCTGCAGATTTTTATGCCTCATCTCCCGAAGGTTTTCTTTAAGTAGAGCAATGGTTTAATTTTGTAGTACTTAAAAATATGCTGTAAGATTTATAATTTTGGGAACTTTTGTTGTTTAGATTTATATCTTGAAAGAAGTGAATGTTCATTAAGCGTGAAGAAGAGACGGACAATTTTCTAATTTAGAGAGATGTAGAAGTAAAGAAAGGGGAAGTATCATGATCCTGTTTTGGGATTTTTTGCCATTTTTGCAGGTTCTTATTTTTCCACTCTCAACTTTGCAAACTATTACTGGCGTTTACATTTTGGAGTTGAAATGATTTCATATTAACTGTATAAATGTTCTCTATTTGTGTATTTTGTTGATCTTAGTCTAGCTTATAGAAATGAACAAAAAATAATGCATTTACCATTGATTTCATATAAGACATCAAATATTCTCAATGCTCATATCAAGTATGTTTAAGATTGTGCACAAAAATAATGGGTAAAGATGTCGTGCTTAGCACGGGATGAATACTAGTAGACAATTAAAGTTGAAATCTCTGAAAAAATCAATGACCTCTTTACGTATGACTATTTGATCCATTTAACCTTTGTAGAAATATGTTTGTTATAGAATAATTGTTATGCCGACGCAGAAAATACCATCTTCCTTATGCCATTATTCTAACCTGCAATCTGGGTATCTGCAAAAATTTCATCGCTGGTGCCATTATTCTACCCTGCACTTTGAGCATCCGATAACATCAAGAGAGAGAATGGTAGTTTTGCAGATCAGATGGCATCCAGGGAGGGAGGGAGTTTAAATTTTGCTTCTTATCTTTTGAAATTGAGAAAATTTTGTCTCAATTGGGTGCTGAATGTTGGTACATTAAATTTTAGATGAAATTCCAGGAAGCACAACAAATTACCCTACTGAATAGACGGAACAAAAGATAAATCTCTGCAATGTCACCTCCGATTCTCTACCTTCGTAGAACATCACTACTGGTTGGCTTCTCCGTATTTATAGCGAGGGCGTGGGGGGCGTACAAGGTACCGTGCTCCACAAGGCAACTCGGCTTCTCCTTATTTGGGAGCCACTCACTCCTCTCCCTCTTTCCATCCATTTTATTAATTCCAGCAATTAATTAATTAAAAATAAAATAATAACGGAAAACAAAAATCGCTTTCTCCATCTATCTGTGTCATACATCCACTACTTATAACTTCTACCGCGAAGTCGAACCATCGCACTGATTATTACTTGTCGGGGTGGAGGGAACCGGCACGTGCCGGTGGCATAGGACACGTGTCACAGCTTGCGCCGACCAGCGACGTAGCGCCTACGGTGATCGAGCTGCGGCGCACGAGCCAGGCCAGGCACCGGGGATCCACCGCCGTCTTTGTTCGAGGGAAAATATTCCGCGGGCAGCGCTCCTTGCGTGCCCACGAACCCGGGGGGGTTTAGTTTGCGAGAGAATCAGGTGAAACGGTTGGGATTGTAGGTGACGTGTTAAGAGATTCAGCGCGGGCGTTAGGGTTTTTTTTTTTTTTTT
>NC_033803.1:165066-174299 GCF_001876935.1 Asparagus officinalis
AAATTCGATCGACCGACGGGGGTCGTCAATCGCCTGCAAGCGCCAACCGAGGGAGGGAGCTCGCATGGACCCAGCCCAACAAAAAGTATATACCCGGTGCGGGGGCTGGAATCACGAAAAGGGCAAAATATATATATAGTGGTGGCGTTTCGTTTTCTTGCAGTCCTCTTCTTCTTTCGGCTGCCTACTGATGGGACCCCACTTGCAGGTGCTAGTCGCTTCCTCCGGGAGCTGACCCCCTCCGCTGCACCCAGCACGAGGTTTCCCTGCACCGCGTTTTTGCCTTTATCTACTTCTTTATTACTAAAGGAGAACAATAAGAATGAACAGTAAAATAAATCTTCATATTAACTGCTAATTATGGTTCTTAAACTCCCACGACTAAAATATCCACGTATTTTCCTATCATTTTCTCATAACCGTCCATTTTCCTATCATTCCACTCTCCACTCCACGATGTCTCCCTCCACTCTCCCACGATGTCTCTTCTCTTCTTCTTTCGAACTGCAAAAAGAAAAAGGGGAACAAAGGTGAAAATATCCAGATCTCTGCCCTCTCTCTCGCTGTAAAGATCCCACCTTTTTATCCCATCTCCGATCGCCGCCGTTTCCGTCTCCGACCGCCGCCGCAGCGACTCTGGAATCAGCGCTGAAGCAAGCAAAGAAAGCCTCCCTCTCTTCTCTTTCCTTTGCTCCGCCTCCAAAAAACTTCTCTCTCATTATTTCATGCTCTCTTCTCTCCAAGCAAACTAAAGGATCTTGAGGTAAAATTAACAAACAGCCCATTTCTAAACAATAGTAATTCTACTTGATTTAAGAGGTGTTTTTTTGTTTCTGGGTACCATCAATTTCAGTTTGTTACGTCTTTTAGTTGTTTTTTATTTATGGGTAAAGTTTCCATTGTACACTTCATTATGTTTCGTTCAATAATGAGTATCAGTTGAGCAATTTCTGATAGTTTCTGTGTTTTTGTTTGGTTACTTCCTTCGATATTGTAAAGTTTTGATTTTGCCGGTTGTTTCGTGGTAATTTCCTATGATTCGACCAATTTTAGTTTTTTAATATGTTTTCTGTCATCAAATTATTATTTTTATTTGTTGTTGATTTATAGCGAAAGTTTCTATGACAAAGTTTTTATATTTGATCTTAAAAATATGCTTTAGTCCACTAAGTTTGATGAAATGCATGAAAATTTATTGTTTTTGTGGTTGATGACTCCATTTTATGCTGTAAAGTTTTGATTTTGCTCTATTTTCCTTGGATAATTTTCTCGGGCTTCCACATATTTTATTTTTGATGTATTTGATATCATCAAGCTTTCGTTTTTTTATTGCTTCTAATTTTTGGGTAAGGTTTTCGACTGTAAATTTCATCGTTTTTGGATTATTGCAATTTTTTTATTTTTCTTGGTTAATTTACTTGGGTTTCCAACAATTTCAATAATTTATGTATTTCTGTGATCAAGTTATCATTTTTAATTGTTTTTTGATTTATGGGTAAAATTTTCTACTGTAAATTTCAAAATTATTTTTATCTTAAAACGTTTTTTAGTAAAGCAATTTTTGATGGGATTGACCGAAAGGTTGTGCTTTTTTGTTGTAAATTATGGACATAATTTTTATTAGTTCTCTTGGCGTTCCTTAGTAATGGTACATTGACTGTAAAATTAACCATAAAACTAACTGTAAATTATGATGGCAGAAAACGGCACTTAATATCAGTTTGATGACGAAGACAACTCGTGGTTTTGGCAATACATTTCACAAAGAGGCTTTTATTCGATCTGTGTCATCAAATGTGGATTTTCTATCAAATCGATTCACAAACTATAAAATCGGAGGAAATAATGTGATTATTGATCTAGAAGTTCAATCTAAAGTGCCTTCCCTTATAAGGAGATTGTTGGTAAAGAAACTGTGCAACTGGTGGAGCAGCAACATCGCCTCTCTGTTCGCGACCTCACCAAGAGATTTGAGAATGGATTGGCCACTACTGCAAAGTTATCTGATGAGGTTTGCCCTGAACTCAGCAGACTTGCATGTAGAAAGTTAGTGTAATGAAGTTTAATTCTTACTTTAATGTCAAATTCTTACTTTAATGTGCAAATGGACTGGATATGTATCAGACATTATAATTATCGTATATGTATTTGTTTGCTGATCACGGGTACTAATACAAGTACCGGTGTCTATACCTGGATTAGAGACGATTATTCATGTCAAGAAAGCCTTAGAAGTGAAATTGGTATAAATTATTTCAAAATCTAGGCTAAATTCACAAGTCTATCTTTTAATTTGCTTTACTATAGGATGTCTTTATATCCTCATTAGTTATATATGATGGACTTCAAGTATGTTTAAGATAAATTTATCGTGACAAAACAATATCCTCATTGGTTATATATGATGGACTTCAAGTATGTTTAAGATAAATTTATCGTGACAAAACAAAAAATGAGATGAGGAAAAATTGTGCACAAAAATAATTTGTAAGGATGTCGTGCTTAGCACGGGATGAATACTAGTTATTATAATTCTAGAGGAACGCTTTAAATGCCTGTAGTTTCACCTATTTAGCACGTGTACGTACGTACCTCCTAAATTTGCAATTCATATATAATTCGTCCAATTCCGACTCACGGTTTAAAAGTTATGACATATTCTTCGCAGCAAGTTATGTTTTGAAGTCCGTCTGCAAGACTGGACTTCGTCTGAACATTGGACTTAGGCTGAAGTTCATCGAGCCTGCCAGAGGCTCAGCTCTGCATCCAAGATTCAAAACGCAGAGGTCATGCCCGCGTTCCAAACTCAAAACGCAGAGGTCATGCCCGCATTCTAAACTCAAAACGCAGAGGTCGTGCCCGCGTTCTAAACTCAAAACGCAGAGGTCGTGACCACATTTGAGATTCAAAACGCAGAGGTCGTGGCCGCGTTCCAAACTCGAAACGCAGATTTCGTGGACTTGAAACGCAGAGTTCAACTCTGCGTCCAATGACAAAAAAAAACGCACGGTTCATGCAGAGCCCAACTCTGCGTCTCAGGTCCAAGACGCACAGTTCATGCGGAGCCCAACTCTGCGTCTCAGGTCCAAGACGCACAGTTCATGCGGAGCCCAACTCTGCGTCCCAGGTCCAAAACGCACAGTTCATGCCAAACCCAACTCTGTGTCCCAGGTCTAAAACGCACAGTTCATGCAGAACCCAACTCTGCGTCTGTTTGCGTCAAAAGTTGGTTTTGTCATGGAATTCATTATATCTTCAGTCGATTATAATAAATTCAAAAAAGAGATAGCCTTTTTATAAGACTTCTTTTACACAACAAAATAAAAATTATAACTCTTGGGAAACAAACGCAGGATCGTTGTTTGGATCGCTGCTTGCGTGGGATCTTTGCCTGTGCCGGGAACGCTTTGGTTCGTGGACCACCAAATCATAGATTCTGATTGAATCGTGAGGGGTTTATGATTCTGACTTCATTTATCGAAGTGAGAACTTGAAACGATATCTTATCGAGGTAAGATAGTCGTTCTTCTTGAAATCAAGTCAAAGCTCAATTCCAAGGAGATGCCGGAAGATCAAGAACTCTGCTCTCTCTCTGCTCTGGATTGCTCTGAAGTGCTCAAAATGATCAGCCTCCTCCATAAAAATGGCCTTCAGGGGATATTTATAACCTCAAAGAACAGTTGGCGAAAAACAGGCTCGCGAGACAGCATTTGCTGTCTCGGCTGTCGAGACAGTATTTGCTGTCTCGGCGGGCGAGACAGTGTTTGCTGTCTCGGCCCGCGAGACAGTAAACGCTAAACGCTGTCTCGGAAACAGTAACTGTCAGGTAGTTTTTCGTTTTAACTGCCTTCCCACGTTTCAAACTCCGTTATTTTGGCAGTTATCCACGTGATTCTCGCCCACGACGTTCCCCATGTTCTTTAGCAGTTAATGGACGTGTGTGGCAGTTGTTCAAGGTGGTTTCTGACCATCTGAGAGCTGTCTCACGTGCGAGACAGTAAATTCTGTCTCGCACGGCGAGACAGCAAAGACTGTCTCGCGTGCGAGATAGTCTATACTTGTGTTCTTTTTGACATTTTGGATGATCTCCTTCTGAGCTGTATTTGTATATCTTTCAGTATTTTTTTAACGCCTATGATTTCCTCTTGAGCTGTATTTGGATATCTTTCAGCATTTTTTAACGCCTACAGATACCCCCTCCAAAGTTTTCCAGACTCATTCTTTTATAGAGGAGTCTGAGATACTTTGGATAAGATAGATTTTTCTTACGACCTCTTCAATACTTGGTTGAGCAGATCATGTACAAGAATCCATAAAATGTCTTTGACTCTTGATCCCTTCATCCATTAGTCTATTCAGTTCTTTGTAGAATAGCTAATATTCCGGCACTGCGTTTATCGCTTGACCGTTGTTGAGATCTTGATTCGAAGCTAGCTTTTGTTCTTGTGGGCTCAGCTTTTGTCACCGAATTGAGACATCCATTGAAAGTTCGTTAGGTTATCCTTAAGAATATTCAGATTAATATTCTCTAGAAACTTCCTTTTGAAGGTAGGGAAACAGTTTAGACTCGTATACCTATTGGAGTATTCAGGTTATTCTTAAGAATATTCTGAGTGATATTCTCTAGAAACTTCCTGTTGAAGGTAGGGAAAAAGTTTAGACTCGTGTACCTATTGGAGTAGTATGGTCTCTTTTTTGTTGGTAGAGATGAACCCTCGTTCATGGAACGAATCGAGAGGGGATTTTGGCTTTGGTCCTAACTGTTTAAAGGTTTGACCAAGATGGGAATTTGAGACGATCCTAACTGTTTAAAGGTTTGATCGTTCAATTTGTGGACCTCTCGTTCATGGAACGAATCGAGAGGGGATTTTGGCTTTGGTCCTAACTGTTTAAAGGTTTGACCAAGATGGGAATTTGAGACGATCCTAACTGTTTAAAGGTTTGATCGTTCAATTTGTGGACCTCTCGTTCATGGAACGAATCGAGAGGGGATTTTGGCTTTGGTCCTAACTGTTTAAAGGTTTGACCAAGATGGGAATTTGAGACGATCCTAACTGTTTAAAGGTTTGATCGTTCAATTTGTGGACCTCTCGTTCATGGAACGAATCGAGAGGGGATTTTGGCTTTGGTCCTAACTGTTTAAAGGTTTGACCAAGATGGGAATTTGAGACGATCCTAACTGTTTAAAGGTTTGATCGTTCAATTTGTGGACCTCTCGTTCATGGAACGAATCGAGAGGGGATTTTGGCTTTGGTCCTAACTGTTTAAAAGGTTTAACCAAAAGGGAATTTGAGACGATCCTAACTGTTTAAAGGTTTGATCGTTCCATTTGTGGACCTCTCGTTCATGGAAGGAATCGAGAGGGGATTTTGGCTTTGGTCCTAACTGTTTAAAGGTTTGACCATGTGTGATTTTGATACGATCCTAACTGTTTAAAGGTTTGATCGTTCAATTTATGGGCCTCTCGTTCCTGAAAGGAATTGAGAGGGGATTTTAGCTTTGGTCCTAACTGTTTAAAGGTTTGACCAAAATATGAGTTTTGTGAGGGAAGATTGATCTAAAGAGGTGATTGAATCTCATCTCAGCAAAAGAGTATTCGGAAGTCATAGTAGGAGTTTAGTGTTTATCACTTTGTTCATAATGATCGGGTTATCCCTAAGAATATTACATTTAACATTCTTCCGGGGACTTCCCGTTACATGAATTATCCACCCCCAGCTTTTTTTGCAAAACTGGGTGTAACGAGGAGTACGTTATCCTCAGTCGCATGTTCGGGTTATCCTTAAGAATATAAGATTCTCTAGGAACTTCCCGTTACATAAATCATCCACCCCCAGCTTCCTTTGTGAAGCTGGGTTTACCATTGTATTCAGTTAGATGACCGAGAAGCAGTTTATACTCGTATACTCTTTGGAGTGAGATGGAGAAGCAGTTTATACTCGTATACTCATCAGAGTCAGGGAATACAATTTATACTTGTGTACCCAATGGAGTGATATGGTCGTCTTTACTCGACTTCTTTCGCCGTTATGACGCCGGAGTCAATTAAGGCTTAGATTCTGTTTTTGAGTCCGAAGCAAATTTTGGTGGGATGAAGAACCCTTCTGTAGTATGCACAGTAGTTTGGATCTGTAATCATCTTAACACCTTCCTGATCTTTAATAGGCGGTAAATCGATTTTATCATTGGCGATAAGATATTCCAATATGGCTGGAGCTTCATCATCTTCGAAGGAATACTCCTTTTGGAACCTCGGATCGAGAGTTGCGTTCATAGGAATTGTGGATGCCGTCGGTTGACCTCTCTCAGCTTTCTTTCTTTTAAGAAAGTGTTCAGCTTGTTCACCGTGCATTTTCAAATCCTTCTAAGTTTTGGATGGTACGACCCCCAGGGCTTTTAGGACATCGATGGAGAGATTATTGTGGCATGTTTGCAGGATAAACTCCTCTGTAACAGGATCTCTGCAATTCATTGCCTTGTCACGGAAGCGCTTGACAAAATTATCAATAGACTCTCCGTCTTTCTGCTTCTCATCCAGAAGGGTCCCGATTGACACTTCGGTGTCATCATCGAAGAAATTACTGAGGAACAAATTTTCCATGTCATCCCAGCAATTGATGCTCCCTGGCTTGAGCCGTGGATACCAATCGAATGCGGGCCCACGAAGGGTGCCAACGAATAACCAGACCATTAAAACCTCGTTTCCAGATATCATGTCCAAATGAGACTTGAAATAAATCAAGTGCTGAATCGGCGAACTCTTCCCCTCAAACGGTGTGAAGTTAATCAGATTGAACTTTGCCGGGTACGGTATTGAATCCCATTCCCTTGGATAGGGACATGGAATACCCGTCTTCTTAACTTCTTGAGCCGTCATCAAAGCGTTGACTTTGTTTTCAAGCTCTTTCATTTTCCCGTCATCGTCTATGTCTTCATTCGAATGACGTTGAGGAGAATGAGTTAGACCACCCACTGTGAGAGGTGCCATTGAACTTATTGCTATTGGGAGTGGTATCAGCCATAATGACTCCATCCACTTCTGGATCACTGTCATCCACAACTTTCTGAGTGTGGCGGCTGGATTCAGTTCTATGACTGGACTCAGGGGGTTGAGGCCGCTGAGCTAGCAATTCTCTCATTTGTTGGATAGCTAACTCCATTTCTGTCTTCACTTCAGCTCTAATTTCTTCACGTTGTTTGGCTAGAGCTTCTTGAAGTATTTGAGCAAATTGATCAGAGGTGATCGTGAGTACTTCTCTGGTTTGTCCCGTGCTAGACATTGTTTGATCAGAGGTGATCGTGAGTATTTCTCTGGTTTGTCCCGTGCTAGACATTGTATCATCAGAAGCGATTGCAGAATAAGTGTCCGAGAATTCATCCTCTGAGGACATTCCTTCTTGCATTCTTTTGTAATCTCTGCGTCTGATGGCTCCTAATTGGAGTCGAGACATCCTTTGAGCAATTCTTGGATTGACTCTTCCTCTCGGGGAAAAGTCAGGATTTGAGTCACTTGAATGCCGCTTAGACTTTCTTTTATCAGCCACGTTGATGGTAACTTCAGGGAATTCATCATCTTGGGTAGCTGATTTTCTTTTGCGGAACTGTCTCGGTCTCGGCTTAGGCTTCGACAATACAGAGACTCTTCATGGGATGGCTTCTCGTTTGAAACAGTCACATTCTGATAATGCTGTTTTGACGAGTCGTGCACAGGAACAACGAGAGTTTATCTCTCGAATAACTCTCTTTCGGAAATTATTCACAACCCTAACTTGATAATACGATTCATCGGTATGATTGCCAAAAAATCGTATCGTCTGTTGGTATGATCTCCCAGGTATGACGATATCATTTGGTGAATGCGTCTTCTTCTGGGAGTATAAAACCTTGTTGGCATTCTCAGGACAATTTATTTTTGTCCTTGAGCGATCCAAGGTTATGTCAGGAGTCGCACGTCTAAAACCACCCCCTTGCGGGTATGGAGTCTTAACGGGCTCCGAATGCTGATTTTGCATAAGTCCAGACTTTGGAATCCAAACTTGACGAAGTTTTGGTGATTCTTTGGTCACCATTTCCTTTCTCTTTTCTCGTCTTTGTTGTGAGAGAGCATGGGCATTAGCAGCTTTTGCACGACGTTTTTGTATACGTTCTTTGAGGGTCGAACGAGTCTTTTTGACAATAGTCCATTCATCCGTCGTTGTTTTAGCAGAGATACGAGTGATTGGTTGTTGAGACAACTGAACCACTCGATGTCTCCTCGACTCTAGGTCCGCGTGGTAACGAACCCCGTCGGTTTGTTCCAAGGCTTTAGCCATTTGGCGAGCACGGCGTTGACGTTGTCTCCGACGAGCTCTTTTCGTTAATGCCGGCGGGCTTTGATTCGATGACTCTTTAACTAGATAAGAGCCATTGTGAGCAGAAGTATTGCGAGTGAAATTCTCAGCAACAATCAAGCGAGAGTCTTCATTTTGTGCCTTCTTTGGCATGCAACTCTTCCTCAATTGTGAGATCCTCTTGTACTTGCGAGATAATGAAGATCTTGAAGAGGATGATGAGAGATATTCCTCAAACTTGGTCTGGTCGAATTCGTATTCGACCATGGATTCAACTGGAATCTTGATCGGCTGCGACACGACGGTCTCGGCAGCGAGACCGTTGGCTCCCACTGTGGTCACCAGCTTGTTTGCGTCAAAAGTTGGTTTCGTTGTGGAATTCATTATATCTTCGGTCGATTACAATAAATTCAAAGAAAACAGCCTTTTTATAAGACTCTTTTACACAACAAAAAGAAAATTACAACTCTTGAGAAAATAAACGCAGGATCGTTGTTTGGATCACTGCTTTCGTGGGATCTTTGCCTGTGCCGGGAGCGCTTTGACTCGTGGACCACCAAATCACAGATTCTGATTGAACCGTGAGGGGTTTATGATTCTGACTTCGTTTATCGAAGTGAGAAATTGAAACGATATCTTATCGATGTAAGATAGTCGTTCTTCTTGAAATCAAGTCAAAGCCTGATTATCAAGGATTGGCCGTAAGATCAGCACCTCTGCTCTCTCTCTGCTCTGGATTGCTCTGGATTGCTCTGAAGTACTCACAATGATCAGCCCCCTGGAAAAATGGCCTTAGGAGGGTATTTATAACCTCCAAGAACAGTTGGCAGAAAACAGGTTCGCGAGACAGCTTTTGCTGTCTCGACGGGCGAGACAGTGTTTGCTGTCTCGGCCCGCGAGACA
>NC_033803.1:176086-182562 GCF_001876935.1 Asparagus officinalis
TCGATGTCTCCTCGACTTTAGGTCCGCGTGATAACGAACCCCGTCGGTTTGTTCCAACGCCTTAGCCATTTGGCGAGCGCGGCGTTGGCGTTGTCTCTGACGAGCTCTTTTCGTCAATGCCGGTGGGCTTTGATTTAATGACTCTTTACTTGGCGAAGAGCCATTATGAGCAGAGAGGTTGTGAGTAGAATCCTCAGCAACAATCAGGCGAGAGTCTTCATTCTGTGCCTTCTTTGGCATGGAAGTCTTCTTCAATGGTGAGATCCTCTTGTACTTGTTAGATAATGAAGATCTTGAAGAGGATGACGAAAGATATTCCTCAAACTTGGTTTGGTCGAATTCGTATTCGACCATAGATTCAACTGGAATCTTGATCGGCTGCAACTTTTTTTTTTTTTTACCTTTGAGGGATACATATGTGGAAATTGGAACCACATTCTTAGAAACTGTGGTCGCCAGCTTGTTTGCGTCAAAAGTTGGTTTTGTCATGGAATTCATTATATCTTCAGTCGATTACAATAAATTCAAAAGGAGATAGCTTTTTTATAAGACTTCTTTTACACAACAAAATAAAAATTACAACTCTTGGGAAACAAACGCAGGATCGTTGTTTGGATCACTTCGATTACAATAAATTCAAAGAAATAGTCTTTTTATAAGACCTCTTTTACACAACAAACAGAAAATTACAACTTTTTAGAAACAAACGCAGGATCGTTGTTTGGATCGCTGCTTGCGTGGGATCTTTGCCTGTGCCGGGAACGCTTTGGTTCGTGGACCACCAAATCACAGATTCTGATTGAATCGTGAGGGGTTTATGATTCTGACTTCGTTTATCGAAGTGAGAACTTGAAACGATATCTTATCGAGGTAAGATAGTCGTTCTTCTTGAAATCAAGTCAAAGCTCAATTCCAAGGAGATGCCGGAAGATCAAGAACTCTGCTCTCTCTCTGCTCTGGATTGCTCTGAAGTGCTCAAAATGATCAGCCTCCTCCATAAAAATGGCCTTCAGGGGATATTTATAACCTCAAAGAACAGTTGGCGAAAAACAGGCTCGCGAGACAGCATTTGCTGTCTCGGCTGTCGAGACAGTGCTGTCTCGGCGGGCGAGACAGTGTTTGCTGTCTCGGCCCGCGAGACAGTAAACGCTGTCTCGGAAACAGTAACTGTCAGGCAGTTTTTTGTTTTAACTGCCTTCCCACGTTTCAAACTCCGTTATTTTGGCAGTTATCCACGTGATTCTCGCCCACGACGTTCCCCATGTTCTTTAGCAGTTAATGGACGTGTGTGGCAGTTGTTCAAGGTGGTTTCTGACCATCTGAGAGCTGTCTCACGTGCGAGACAGTAAAGTCTGTCTCGCACGGCGAGACAGCAAAGACTGTCTCGCGTGGGCGAGACAGCAAAGACTGTCTCGCGTGGGCGAGACAGTAGTTTATACTTGTGTTCTTTTTGACGTTTTGGATGATCTCCTTCTGAGCTGTATTTGTATATCTTTCAGCATTTTTTTAACGCCTACCTGTCTCGCGTGCGAGACAGTAAAGACTGTCTCGCGTGCGAGATAGTTTATACTTGTGTTCTTTTTGACGTTTTGGATGATCTCCTTCTGAGCTGTATTTGTATATCTTTCAGCATTTTTTTAACGCCTACAGCGTCCTAGGTCCAAAACGCAGAGTTCATCTCTGCACATCGCGACCTGTGCATTTTCAGCCTAAAACAGGCTCAACTCTGCGTTTCAGGTCTAAAACGCAGAGTTCGGGCCCAGAACGCTGTTTTCAGCGTTTGACTCGTTCAAGCACGATTTGAACGGTTCCAGAACTATTTTCTCCCCACGATTTGAGAGGATCATTACCCTATCATTGAGAGATTTATGAGGGGGCAGTTACACCCTATTAAACCTCATTAAGGAGAGATTTAAGTGGGCGGTTACACCCCTAAATCCCCTATAAATAGTGGGAAACTCAACTGAGTTCGGGGCTTCTTTTTTTGGCTGACTTTTTGGGGATCTTTGATCGGGCATCTTGGAGCTTTCTGCAGCAACAAAGTCCTTGGAGCATTTCCTTGGCTGATTAATTGAACTTTCGGCTCAAATCAACTCTTTTTGAAGAGTTCAAACTCGTTCGGAGTTAAACTCGATCTGAGTTATCAACTCGTCCAGAGTTTCTAACTTGCTCTGCAAGTTCTTCTAAACTCGGTCAAAGTTTCAAACTTGCCACGCAAGTCCTCCACAACGTCAAATCGTGAGGAGAAGACCATGTTTCAGTGAATCAAGACGTTCGGATCGTCAACGGAGAGCAAACTCGACGCGAGCATTCGAGGGAGGCACTCCATCGCCACCGTGAAGAACTCAGAATTAAACAAAGGGGAGAATCCAGATCATTCTCCTCTCTTTTGTAATCGGAATCCAAATTGTAATTGAGATTGAGAGAATACAAATCGATTTTTCTTTATTTCTTTTACTGCAAATTTTCCACAAACAGAAGATACAGTAGCTTATGCATTATCGGTTGATAATTTTGTGCCCTTTTCAGCTATCCAGAAGCTACTTCAGGTGATGACTTCACTAATAATTATGGTCGTTGTGCATACAATTCAATCGACTTATTAAGGAGACCTCTTTCAGTTGGCAAGTTCAAGCCGAGCTTGAACTTGATCAAATTGTGACGCACTTAGATGCCTTGCGGGGCTTGAAGAAGATGGAGTAAATTAGCTTTTTTGAAGTTAAGAATTTTTGTATTTGAGTTAATGTGGAGATTTATTATGGTATGACTCAAATATCAGAGCTAGAAGTAATTCAATCTGGAATCTTCAATCATGATTGCATGTGGTAGTCATTTAGTATATGAGTTGGTGTAGACATCTTATTTAAGTATAAAGTCTTAATCTTAGTGGAACAAGATCTTTTGATTCTAATTAGAACATTGCTAGAGTTCTCATAGCCAAGAGTTGATAGGAGTTGGTTTGTCACGAATTGGACTCACGTTAGAATTGTATTCCTCACAATTTAGTAAAGCTATTCTCCATTTTCGCCTTATTATAAAGGGTATAATATCCACCTGTAGTACCCTTAGAGGACTTACCTATGTGAGAGGAACCGTGATGACCACGGGTTGGGGGAGGATGGGCTAACCCCTAAAAGCTCTCATGAGTCGGTTATTTTGACGGCGGTCATTGACTAATTAAGAGAGCCGGAAGCGGTTTGCGCGCGGGGCCACGGTCGGATCCACGAGGCCAGCTTGTCGTGGACCGTACGCACGAAGGGCCCACCGTAACTTAGGGGCTGTTTGGTTGTATGTTTTTACCATGTAAAAGGATGTAAAGTGTAAAAAAGTGGGTCTCAATGTCAGATTTCATCACTTTCAATTGTTTTTTTGTAGTTGTGAAAATAGTGTAAAGTGATTTTATATGCTGATGTGGCTTGTAAAGTGATTTCATGAGAAAAAGACATGATTTTAGGAGAAAGCTAACATTGAAGTTAGAAAAAAATAATAAAAAATAATTCCAACCAATGTGATCATTTGAGTAGGGACCACTTTTTACACTTTCCAAACAAACAATTAAAGTTTTATTTTGCAAACCAAACAAGTGTTTTATGATTCCAATGGAATCAAAAACAAACAAAGAAAAGTATAAAAGTAAAATTGATGAGGTGGACAACAACTTTTCAAGTTGTGTCATAAATACACAACTTTACCAACAACAACCAAACAGCCCCTTAAGGGACATCCTGTGGACCCCACTTGAAAGTAACAGCTGGCGATGAGTTGGCGGTGATTTGACGCTGTGTCACCGCACAGACTCGGTGCTGATGATGATCCAAATAAATACAGCAGTAATAAGATTTCGACCCGAAGCCGATGAGAAAGTCGCTTTGCGGCCAGATGTTCCAAGCGTACTACGGTACGAGTAAAGCTTTACGCCAAGAGTCGTGCGGATGGAAGTTGTGCTTTTAAGATCTTTTTTCCTTCCCTTTACACATTGAACTGAAGACCTTAATAGCGATTAACGTACGTACCATGGCTGTAATCGAGCTTTTTAATTTTAAGCACGTTCTCTTTAGTAGACGCGTGTAAACGAACAAACTCCTCGGCAGTAGTCCGGTTCTCAAACGAGAGAAACAAATATTTTTGAATGGGTAGAAGCTATATATGAATATTGTGAACGTGGGTACTTGTGCCCATGCTTTGAACGGATGTGGGGGAGGACACAAGCCCTCACTCTGGTATCGGCTGGATCCACAGGACAAAGCAAGTCCCCCCATGCCTTTGTACATAGCACGTTGCCTCCCCCATACTCCACCAAGCTCATTTTGAGCTGGTTCCAGCAATGCACATGGGAGCATTTCTCCTATAAATAGGAGAGATTGTGGGGAGAAATTAGTGTGGGAAAATCTCAAGTGGAGTTTTTGAGAGAAAAAAAAGAGAGGAAGAGAAAACTTGTATAAGTTTGGTATTTTTCCTCCATAGTGAAACCCCCTCCCGTGGACGTAGGCTGGTTTGCCGAACCACGTAAAAATCCCGTGTTTGTATTTGTCTTATCCGTGAGTTGCCATAACTTGTAGGTTCCCTCGATATTTCAGTCCTTGAACTGATGAGAGGAAGAGTGTATACTTTACTTTGATGAAATATATCATTTTCGATTCTTGTTTCCTTTGAGAAATAAGAATTTCACTATCTATTCTAGTTTCCCTTGAGAAACAAGAATATAGATGTTGACTTGTGCTTTTGTGATAACAATAGCCAAGGTTATCTCTCAGGTGATATCGCTTCCGCGGCGGTGGGCGTGACTTCGCCCCAAAAAATATGAAAGATGAGTGTCAACTATAACTTTGAGTTCACCAAGAGATGCCTTGTACTCATAGCCTAATAATAAATTTGAAAATAAGATCAATACAATTTAGTCCTTGTAAAAGGATAATGTCAAGCTATAATTCAAAACGCATAGTGCGACACCGATTGTATAGTAAAGTAAATTTTCATGTTCCAAATTTACTTTCCTGCATACTTTACTGGCAGTACAAAAACAGTATAACATTTATTATAGCATAGCTAGCATTGTCATGTTTGAGACATGTATATATTGATTGATGTTACATCAAAAGCTAATCACGTAAGAAGATGGTGTGTTAGAATATAAAAATAGTCCCCCGTCATCATCACAATTTCAGAATTTTGACGTATTAGTTAGCTAGGAACTTTAACAGTGTCTAATTAATTATACATATGCATAATCCGATAATCGAATATTGGATCACAATCACGAAGCTATTCTAGACCTTGCTTAATTTATAAATAAATAAAATTTGCAATTAGTTTAGAAGTTTTAATCAGGTGTGTATTGACATAATACTTGCTTGAAAGAAGCATTTG
The DNA here is from genome assembly GCF_001876935.1 of Asparagus officinalis. Taxonomy (NCBI): domain Eukaryota; kingdom Viridiplantae; phylum Streptophyta; class Magnoliopsida; order Asparagales; family Asparagaceae; genus Asparagus; species Asparagus officinalis. Next base: position 181,454 of record NC_033803.1, read on the forward strand.
ATCGACTGGCAAAAGATAAACCAATACTTGCCGCTGCAAAAAATATGGTTGGTTCACTAGACTACTAGTGGGAACCATGAACTAAATATAGTTACAAACAATCATGTCATGGATATCAAAGGAGAGAAGCGATCTGGACAGGGTAGAGACGCTAGTTTAAAAGAGAAGGCGCAATGGACCCGAGCCCCAGTGATCTAATAAAAGGTTTCCAAAGCACACATTTGCTCGTCGGTCAATTCCACCAACCAGTGCACGTCGATTAATTTTTTTTAGGTTTCGTCTAATCGAAGTCAATTAATAATAAACAAAACAAAGACATTTGAAAATGGGGATCTTGAACAATCTAGTTTGAGGCCCAAGCACATGTTGGTCTTCTATTGCACATGAACAAAACGCCTACAAGAGCCCGACGAAAAACATTGTACCAAGCAATCGGCCCACCTCACAGCCGCAGGCCTTTCCGATGGGCCCGTCTCAGCCCTGTAAAACCCCGATGTCATCGTCTTAAGAGCAGCAGTACGAATCCGACAGATGGGCCATCTCAGTTCCCAACAATTTAACGTTATAGCCTTGAGAGTGGGCTTTACAAATATAACCCCAACGTTCATTTGACATCACTGCGGGTTTCGGAATTAATATATGCACACAAAAGCAAAGCCAGGGAAAAGTGGGGGAAAGCAAGTGATCGCCAACTGCCTTTGTTGAATGAAAATGCGACGTTCATAATTTGAACGAAAAGGGAAAATGCGGTGATGTGTACTCACAAAGTAGAGAAGACGATCGAGAATTTAGGAAAGGAAAAAAAAGAAAAGAAAAAGCTGTTGTTTTAGTGAAGACGAAGAAGAACTCACAAAGTCTATTTATTAGAGGAGGACCTCCTAAATCTCCGGTAAAGATTGGGTCTACCAAACCACAAAATCGATCTGCTGGGAGCCGAGGAGGACTAAAATCAAGGAGAGGAGGGAGGCAGCCTGCGGTGCTGGAAGTCGTGGATCAGATCCTCGTCCCAAAAGCCCAGCACGAAGTCAGCCAGGGCTTCAAGAAAGATGGCCCCCTGGTACGCGTCGGCGGCCCCCACGAGGTCCCCAAGAACGCTCCTCCTCAGCCTG
>NC_033803.1:183231-184201 GCF_001876935.1 Asparagus officinalis
CGAGAGGGAGAGGGATCGCCGGAGGTTGGGGAGGAGGGTCGACCTGAGGGTGGAGATCCAGTCGGAGTGGAAGTCCTTGAAGGGCCGGAGGGTGCCCGTCTTCGTCGTCTTCTTCTTGCCGCCGCGCCCTGCAGCGACAACAAATTTAATTAAAATTTTGGGTTTTTAACCTAAAATTTTAATTTCGTTGTCTTCGTTGTAACGTAGGAGAGGAGGGAGGTTGGAGGAGAAGGAGATTAATTTTGAGAGCGGGAAGGTTGGGTTGTTCTCGCCTGAGGAGGAGGAGGAGGAGGTTCCTTTCGCCATTTGTCGATCACGCTTCTTGATTTTTACTGGAGCTTCTTGATTTTTATGACGCGAGCGAGCCAAGGGACGGCCTATCGTCCTCCTGCGTCTTCTGGGGTTTTATTAAAGAGCGCGTGGGGCTTGGGATGGAAATTTGCGCTGCGTCCTCCTATGTTACAACGTGTTATATTAAATAGCACGGTGTAGGTAGTATATATTGGGAACCTTTTTTTTTAAGGGGGAGAATAGTAATATTATTAGATTCGACTGATAAAATAGTATTTATCAGTAACTTTTTTTTAAGGAGAGGCACTAGAGGCACCATCTTCACTACATCTCCAATCATACCTTCCCTTGTGCTATAGTACATCGGGGCCCACTTGAGATTTTAAATCTCAGATAGGCCCCGATGTACTGTAGCAAAAGGGAAGGTATGGTTGGAGGTGTGGTGAAAAGTGTGCCTCTATCATTTCTCTTTTTTAAGGGGCACGCTGGTATTCTTCCCTTTCAATATTAAACTATTAGTTAAAAAAAAAAAAGGGGATAAATAAGCTAATAACTGTTTTCGTCAACGACGGAGGAATGAGATGAGATCTGAATTCCTCGTCCCCCTCCTCCAATCGTGAACCCATGGCGACCCTCTCCCCCAGATCTTTCCTCCTCCTCCTCCTTTTAATCGCCGTCC
>NC_033803.1:184889-199272 GCF_001876935.1 Asparagus officinalis
CGAGCTCGTCGACTGCTCCGGCGGCGCCTGCACCCACGACCCCATCCGCTTCATGCGCCCCATGCTGCGGTCCGACTTCTGCCTCCAGCCGCCCGGCGACACCCCCACCCGGAGGTCCACCTTCGACGGGATCCTCGCCGGATGCATCCCTGTCTTCTTCGAGGATATCTCGGCCAGGGCCCAGTACGGGTGGCACCTGCCCAGGAGGGAGTACGAGGAGTTCTCTGTGTCTATCCCCAAAGAGGACGTGGTTTACAACGGGGTGAAGATCGTGCAGGTGCTGGAGGCCATACCGAGGGCGAGGGTGAGGAGGATGAGGGAGAGGGTGCTCGAATTGGCGCCTAGGGTCATGTACAGGAGGCACGGGAGCTCCGATGGGCTGAGACAGAGGAAGGATGCCTTTGACCTCGCCATCGACGGGGTTCTCAGAAAGATCAGGAGAAGGGTGAAGGCTATCTCGGAGCCAGAGTTGCTCTACGAGGAGGAGGATGATGAGGAGGAGGAGGAGGGCGTGTGACTGGATGATTGAGAGACGGCCCTAGCTCCTGTTAACTTATATCCGTTTATTCATTGTCGTGCCTCCTCCTAATTTGATAGAAGTCTTGGTTCTTCGTCTACGATGCTTGCGTATGGAAATATGTAAATGAGGGTGCATTAGGAAAAGCAAGCAAGCTGCGGGTTTCTTCCTTGGTTTATGTTCTTCATCGATTTAGACTGCAATGATATATCTTCCTCATTTCGCATCAAATACCCCGTTACACTGGGACTGGTATGCGGACGTATGAAACGCTTTTCAGTTCTTAGTAACCAACGTGGAATTACTAGTTGCAGGTCAGAGATACCTTTCTTTTGCGAGATGCGAGGTTCCATCAAGATACGGATTCTTCAGAAACAAAGCCGTATGCTCTGACAGTGTTTCCGTGTAAGTTCTGCTAATCCTGCGATGTGTGCATCCTTTTGAGATAAAATTTTCAATTGCGTCGAATTCACTAGCCTCGGATTGTATGGCTATGTTACATAGTATGTTGTTGTGACTTGTAAAGGATGTCGTCAATGTGTAAGTCACTGATAAACTATGATGCACGTACGTTTCACTGCTTGCTTGCGACCAACTTAATACTTGTCCGTTCATTTACACACGTAAGACTGCTAATTGCCAGGGATATACTTGCAACATCAGTGGATTTTTTTGGCACGAGGTGTAAGCAAAAGCATAACAGGAGGATATTGCTGGCTCGTTCTTAGAACACGCTTCGACCATCCGAAATCATCTTTGTAACCAACCATATTCGACCCCTGACTATCCAGTTAATCTGCCGCTTTAGGACTGCTAGCTTCTTTCCATTCCCTTTGACGCTTGTTATGCAGCTTCATTTCTGCTCGGCTTCAAATTGGCAGCCTGGAAATTCTAAGTTAAACTAGTTGTTGGTGCTAACTAGGAAAGGATTTAACCCTTCACCACATGACAGTGTGCTTTCTTATCTTATACCTTGTCCTAAGGGAACATAATTTATGGTATTCTGTTCTGTGCGCTAATTGATATATAACTGCATTGATAATATACTACTCATCCACAAAATTATTACCATTGATAAGCGGTTTAGTTCTTTGCTCTCTCTCTCTCTCAGGTTTTGACTAAATGCACCTGAAGCTATGGATGACTTTCATCTGAATTAATCTGATAGATACAGGGCAAGTAGGATTACGCTATTCATTCTATTTGTGAACGTTGTTTACTTTTGGGATGCAGTTTAGTAGGAGTCTCCTAAAATATCATTTGAAAGATAGCATATTGTTATTGGATTGAAACTCCCTCGCATTTGATTGAAGAACTTTGCCTCTTCGAATTGGCCTCCAAGGAAAAGCCGATTCTGGTCTTTTTGGGCGATTCAGATGGCTGTGAAACTTGCTCCGTTGCAAGTTCTATTTATTTTATTTCGCTTGTGTTTTACGCAATCAACCATCTTTCTTAGCTTGCATCTGGTGTCTTATGCACTCTGGTGTGCAAAGATGCAGCTCCTTTAGGGATACATACTCCTTTTTATGAAGAATTTCCAAAAAAGCATTTACGTGAGCCTTATTCTGATGTGCACAGTTATTTGTATTTTAATTTTTATTCAGGTTTATGGTCGGCTAATTGTAGAGGCTGGCAGATACATCATACCCGACTTATTTCTCTCTTTGGTTCCATTTGGGGTGACGATCACATTTTTTCTTTCTTTCTTTTATTCTTATTCCTTCTGTGAATGTTGTTTTGCACGGTGTTAGGAGGAAACAGTTGATGACTGATATCAATTTGATTCCTGTCGCGTTCTTTATAGTTCCATTGGCATCACCTTTAGGAGAGTGCAAGGTGAGGGAGAAACGTGTACGAGAAGAGGCTAGCTAAGATGGCAGAAATCTCTCACGCCTCTTGTTCATTAGAGATGCCAGTGACTTGCACATTGAGAAGATTTGGTCTGTAAGTGTGTTCACTCACCGGTAGCGAATTAAATACTGGAGGTTGTTTACCTGTTCATGTTGCATACTTGTGAGTTGGATTTTACAAATAGTAACTAGACCAGTTGATGGATGGACAAATGATCTTTTATTCTCAAGCATCCAAATTTATGAATAGAACACATAAATCATGTTATGGAGCAGATCATCCGCAAAAGGGTGAGGAAGACTAATTTTTCGGAAATTGAAGAAAGAAGAGGGTTCGAAGATCACCCGTTTTCCAAGTCTCCGCTCAATGTTGGCCAAGGAGTATCAATGTGGATGAAGCTGATCAGGGATGAGAGTTCTTCTACGGAGGGGAGGGATTGTCGCAAGCCTTCAATGTCCGTTGATACTTCATCAAGGCAAAGCGCTGGATTTCATGTTGCCGAAGAAAGCCGAAAAGTTCACTGTGAGGATGTAGTCTCGCACCTTGGCTAGCTAATACTAAAGGTGAGATGTTCGTCACAAATAGAACAACAGACGGTCGGTTGGATGATGCTACAGGGTCTATTCACGATTAACCCTTCTTATGAATTATGATGTCACTGAACTCATTACGAGTATGTGCATCATATCCCAAATAATGGACGAAGAATGCGGTATGGAAGAAAGAAAATTTTATTCAAGAAGGAAAAAACCTTTTTTTTTTCAAAAAAAAAAGGAGGAAGCTAGTCGAGTGAGCCTCATGCGATCTTCCCAACAAAAGGATACCAAAAGTACATTTTTACAAGCCAATTTACTACTTTGGAACGGATGGATTAAAGTTAGGAAGCAATGAACATGAAAAGAATAATAGAAAAACTCAGTGACATGAGAGCTTATTTAGAATATTCCATCAGTAATTGTTGTTAAAATCTAGAAAACAATCATGAATTTTCATGTTCGATTCTCTTAGAGAGCACATACATAAAATTAATTTCTTAGAATTTCAGAGGCTGTGCATTGGGATGCCCCTTAGTCACACTTTCAAAGATTTAATACTCATGATCCAAAAGGTAGTGTTGATGTTAGGTGATCACACAGTCAATTATATCCGTGGTTGGATGGGATGAAGTTGATGAGGGGCCGTTTCCTTCCCCGATGTATGTAGGAAAAATTGCAATGAACAGAACAAAAGAAAATTGACTTGTATTTCTTTGATCTCGATTACAACTTGATTACAAAAGAGAGGAGAACGAAATCGGTTCTTCCTCTTTGTTTAAAACTGGGTTCTTCACGGTGGCGATGGAGTGCCTCCCTCGAATGCTCGCGTCGAGTTTGCTCTCCGTTGACGATCCGCACGTCTTGATTCACTGGAACAATGTCTTCTCCTCACGATTTGACGTTGTGGAGAACTTGCGTGGCAAGTTGAGAACTCAGAACGAGTTTAGAAGAACTCTGTAAAAGAGTTGATTTGAACCGAAGATCGGTTAATAGCCAAGGCTAGAAGAAAGCTCTGGTGGTCGATCCAAGCCAAGAAAATCCCACCGAACCCTCCAAAAACCAGAAGCCCTTGAACTGAATTGATCTTCAGTTATTTATATATGATTAAGGGGGTGAAACCGCCCCTTAAATCTCTCCTAAGTGGGGTGTAACCGCCCCCAAATCGTGGGCAACGGTTTTAGAACCGTTCAACTCATGTTGAATGAGTCAAACGCCCACGTTGGCGTTCAGGACCCTAACCTCACGTCTTAGGATTGAGACGCGAGGTTGGGTGTTGGCTGAACATTGATGAACGCGAGGGTCGCTCGCGTTTCGCCTGTTTGTAACGCGGGGTTCGACCTTGGCGTTTTGATGTTGAAACACGGGGAGGACCTCCGCGTCTTGCCTTGCAGAGATTATCACCAAGTAATCTCTTTTTGTCATAGCGTTGCAAAGATCATTGTCTTGTAATCTTCGTCTTGGCTCCTTGAGAATATGAGAGTCGTCAGATTGTAACTCCCGATGTTGATTATGAAGGCTGTTGAAGTAGAGCTCTCATCGGTTGTCGTGGGACCTCCGCGTCTTGCCTTTGTCATAGCGTTGCAAAGATCATTGTCTTGTAATCTTCGTCTTGGCTCCTTAAGAATATGAGAGTCGTCAGATTGTAACTCCCGATGTTGATTGTGAAGGCCGTTGAAGTAGAGCTTCCATCAGTTGTCGTGAAGGTCGTCAGATTGTAACCTTCAGCAATCTACGCGAAAGTCTTCAGATTACAGCCTTCTGGAAGTCGTCAGATTGTAACTTCCATCATCGGTGGTTGATGGGGGATAAGCTATCTATTGTGATTTTTAGACAGCCTACAGAATGTTTTCAAATTTTAGGTTTATTTTCTTACTTTTCCATTTGAAATAAAAATAACTTGATTTTTTAAAGGATATCTATAAACTTTCTGATATTTTCTCTATACATAAACTTGTTACTCCATGTCATCTCCAAATGATCTATGATCACATATCATGCTCTTGAGCTATTGTAAAACATGCTTCCAGCTTTGACGCATCAAATTCTATGATGAATTAAGCAGATAATTATATAATGAGAAGCTGATTGACAAGTTGTTGAAGCTGAGGTAGGCCTGCAATTTGAGGGAGGTATAACGGAGCTCCGAGAGGCTGTCCCTTTAGATCCGTTAACTCCTTGTATTTTTTACCCTATAAATATTATTAACATCAGAGATGAATATTTATACATTGTAACCAATTAACGCTAACTTATTATATTATAGTCTTTTGTCTGTTTTATATAATTTAGTCTTCTATTAATTAATGTTATTAGTAAAATTATATGTAGTTCCTTAAATTTATATAGCAACATTAATTTTTAATCTACCATATATTTTTTAGATTTTTATTCCTTAACTGAATAGTTTTAATTTATTGTAATTGCTATTTTTATTCCTTATTATATTGAAAGTTAAATTTATATATTTTAATGAAAGAATATGAAATATTTACTCTTTTCTTTGCCAAAATTTAGCATTTTTATGATTTTGAGCTTTTTAGGGTGTGTTTTGTAATTTTTAAACTTTGATAGCATTTTTTAAAAAATTAAATTTTTCGTTGGGTGCTTGTAGTTTTCATATTTTGAGAGTTCAAATGTTAAGATGTTTCTTGCCTCTAAAATTTTGAGGTTTTTTTATGCAATTACTAAAACATTGGGCTGGTTTTTGAAAAAAATTAAATTTTCAGCAATCTACTGATAACTTCCAGATGTGATGTCTACCGGTTATAAGTTTTAAAATTTCAAGATTTTTTGAGATTTTTAACTTTTGATGGAGTTTTGTTAATTTTTGTAAGTTTGAGATTTTTTACAAATTTTAATTTTTCAAGTGTATTGTAGGCTGTCTAAAAATCACAATAGATAGTCGATCCCTATCAAGCCCTGATAATGAAAGTTACAATCAGACGACTTTCTGATCTTTGCATCTGCAATTCTGCAACCGCTATAAACACGGCCTCATGTCCGAGATGACTGATCTTGATGGCTGCGACAACAGCATGACTAATATGATATTAGCAACTATTAGAGATGCTGATGAGCAGTGTAATGATTTCAGAAATAAAAGGTTGGACTTAGTTGGTGAGTTGCTTGGTAGAGAGCTATGGGCAAATATTCATCTTCAAAACACTATGGATGTTGATTCCCGTCTAACTCCAACAACGAAAGCTACAATCAAATAGCTTTCGGGTCGACAATCGAAAGCGGTAAATAGAGGACCTTTCACGTAGATCGAGAAGAGTTACAATGTTAACGTGACAGGATTTGTGTTGCAATTGGAGCAACTTTGGGGACTTATCATCCTATTGATGAGGATTGATAAGTGGATTTTGTCAGAGGTTTGATGTTAACTTGACAGGAATGTGTTGCGATTGGAGCAACTTTGTGGACTTATCATCCTATTGACGAGGATTGATAAGTGGGTTTTGTCAGAGGTTTGATGTTAACTTGACAGGAATGTGTTCTTGTGACTTGCACAAGATTTTAGGAATTAGCGTCTCGCTGGGGAAACTTGCTAAATGAGTTTATCATCAGGAACAATGAGTTTTGATACCTGTGATTTGAATTTGATTTTGAAGACTTTGCGTCTTGCTGGGGAAGATTGCGATTTGAGCAATTTTGAGGACTTATAATCCTATTGTCAAGGATTGATAAGTTGATTGTTGTCAGAGGTATATTGTTAACGTGACAAATTGGGAGTGATGCAAGTTGAATGCATACTCTGTGGGGATGATGATCGTCAGAAGTGTAATGTTAACTTGACGATGTGAAAGATTCGTTACTCTTAATCCAATGGATTCCAAGTAACCAACCCCCAGTCTTGATTAAGACTTAATAGGGGAAGAAAAAGAGGTAGACAAGGCACATCGCCTAGTGAGGCACTATCCATGAAGTCGAAATAGAGGCACATCACCTGGTAGGCCATTATCTGATGAGTTTGACTATCAGAGGTAACTGTTAACGTGATAGTTTTTGTGGACCCGCCATCCTACTTGAAGAGGATTGGCAAGAGAATTTGGAGGGAATGGACTATCAGAGGTAATCATTAACGTGATAGTTTTGATAGACCCGCCATCCTATTTGAAGAGGATTGGTGGGGGAATTTGGAGAAAGCAGACTATCAGAGGTGATCATTAACGTGATAGTTTTAGTGGACTTGCCATCCTACTTGAAGAGAATTGGCAAGTTGATGGACTATCAGAGGTAAATGTTAACGTGATAGTTTTTTTGTGGACCTGCCATCCTATTGAAGCGGATTAGCAGATTGATGGACTATCAGAGGTAAATGTTAACGTGATAGTTTTGGTAGATTTTGTGGTTGACAGAGGTATTCTATTAAACATAACAACTCAGAAACTTTATTATTCATAATCCAATGAACTACAAATAAACCAACCCCCAGTCTTGAACAAGTACGGGGGAAAAGGAGCAGACATGGCGCATCGCCTAGTGGGCCACAATCTAACGAGCTTGACTATCTGTGGTTGACAGAGGTATTCTATTAAACATAACAACTCAGAAAATTTATTACTCAAATCCAATGAACTACAAATAAATCGACCCCCAGTCTTGAATAAGTGCATGGGGAAAAAGGGTAGACATGGCGCATCGCCTAGTGGGCCACAATCTAACGAGCTTGACTATCAGAGGTGATCATTAACGTGATAGTTATTGGAGACCCGGCATCCTACTGAAGAAGATTAGCTTCAGTGGTCGTAGTATCTTCCCCTTCTGACTGAGGAGATTGGGCTTGGTCCGATTGCTCAGGTGAAGGTTGGGCTTGGTCCGATTGCTCGGGCTGATCTTGCCCACTTTGTTCTTCAGCTTTGATCCTGGCAATAATCTTCTGAGCCTGTTCGCCTTGAGAGATCAGTTGTCTCCAAGAACGACATTCTGCTGTTCACCTTGAGAGATCAGTTGTCTCCAAGAACGACATTCTGCAACCCCTATTCGAGCTAGGATGTTGGTCTGCAGGTTGTGTCGACAGGTCTCTACTAAGGTAGACTGTGTCATACCTGACGAACACCGGAGAGCCATGGTTCGGAACCTTTTAACGAAGGCTTTGACGGATTCCCTCTTCTTCTGCTTAGTGGCGAGAAGGGTATGGATGGAGACTTCCGTATCCTCTTCAAAGAATCTCGACAGGAAGAGTCTCTCTAAATCTGCCCACCTTTGGATACATCCGACAGGTAGTTTCCTGAACCATTCAAAGGCAACTCTCTTGAGGGTGCCAATGAACAATCGAGCTAGTATGGCATCGTTTGATATTACATTCCCAGTCTGTGACTTGAAATGATAAATATGTTGGTTCGGTGATCCCGTGCCGTCAAAAGTTTGTAGCGTCGGGACTTCAAATTTTGGAGGATAAGGGGCTGTGTCCCATTCGACAGGGTAGGGCCTGACAACTCCCTCATCTTGGAGCTCGCTTCTGTTAGCAATGCCATTAAGGCGGGCTTCCAATTCCTCAATTTTAGCCGACTGATGATTTTGCTCATACTCCGTCTCTCTTCCTTCATCAGAGGAAGATTCCAGGTTGTGGGCTTCTTGGTCAGAAGCCGTGTCATCAACCATTTTTCCCTTCCCTTTGCTTGTGTGAGGTCGGGACGAAGACGTTATTTCCCTTCGGGAAGATTCTTGCCTGAGTGGCGAATCTGTCTTCTGAGATTTGTTCTTGTCTGCGACGAGTTGAGTCAACAGGGCCAGGAGTTCATTGATGGCCTCTTGCTGAGATTTGAGCATGGCCTCCTGCTTATCAAGTCTCTTCGCGAGATCTTCATGGTTTCCCGTCATATAAGCGTAGCTCTCATGTTCAACAAAAGAGTTTGATGACTGGGACTCTGCAATGGCTGAGTGTTCATCATTGGAATTGGTTCCCCTGGCTAAACTCCGATAGTTGACAGGGGGAATGGCTCCTGTTCGCGTCCGAGTATGTTGATAAACTCCATCAGACTTATTCAGGAAGTCTTTCAAGCCAGGAGACTGATCGTTCTCTGACTCATCGGAACAAGTCTTCTTCTTGTGTGAACGTCGTCGTTGGTTGGGTAAAGCAACGTTCGTAAATTGGTTGAACACCAGCAGTTGGGCCGCATATGAGCAGCATTGGCGTCCCGAGAGGACCGTAGGAATCATTCGTTCACATTGAAATGAACGAATGACTTGTTGCATCGATCTTTCTCTCGATGTGAACTCTCTCGAATCTGTTATAAAGATTCGAGGAGAATTACTCACTGATTGTGAGGTTTGAACTGGAACCCCCAGTCCATGATTGGACAGGACTGGCTCTTGGTGAATATGGATCTGGTTGAGATGCCTTGAATCCATAAACTTCTTATATCCGCCCCTCAACCTAGTCGCGCTACGCAGAGAATTCGGGGGTCTCGCTGCCCGGTCAGCGAGTCGGGGGTCCAGGGGGAGACGCGAAGGTCGCGTTTGCGAGATCTTCATGGTTTCCCGTCATATAAGCGTAGCTCTCATGTTCAACAAAAGAGCTTGATGACTGGGACTCTGCAATGGCTGAGTGTTCATCATTGGAATTGGTTCCCCTGGCTAAACTCCGATAGTTGACAGGGGGAATGGCTCCTGTTCGCGTCCGAGTATGTTGATAAACTCCATCAGACTTATTCAGGAAGTCTTTCAAGCCAGGAGACTGATCGTTCTCCGACTCATCGGAACTACGAACTGATGATCTCCCTCTGCCGATCATGTTAGAAGTGACTCTAAGGTATTCATCCTCAGAAGTCTTCTTCTTGTGTGAACGCCGTCGTTGGTTGGGTAAAGCAACGTTCGTAAATTGGTTGAACACCAGCAGTTGGGCCGCATATGAGCCGCATTGGCATCCCGAGAGGACCGTAGGAATCAGTCGTTCATGTTGGAATGAACGAATGACTTGTTGCATCGGTCTTGCTCTCGATGTGAACTCTCTCGAATCTGTTATAAAGATTCGAGGAGAATTACTCACTGATTGTGAGGTTTGAACTGGAACCCCCAGTCCATATTGGACAGGATTGGCTCTTGGTGAATATGGATCTGGTTGAGATGCCTTGAATCCATAAACTTCTTATATCCGCCCCTCAACCTAGTCGCGCTACGCAGAGTATTCGGGGGTCTCGCTGCCCGGTCAGCGAGCCGGGGGTCCAGGGGGCGGTGCGCCCCTGGCCAGGGGGTCCGGGGGGATGGTATACCCCCCGGCGGGGTTCGGGGCAGCGCCCCGAAGCTCCACGATATACACCAGGCGCGGTATTGGATTTGAAACTTGGGACGCGAGGGTCGCGTTTGGCATTTGATATGCGAAGGTCGCGTTTGGCACTTGAAACGCGAAGGTCGCATTTGGCACTTGAAACGCGAGGTCCGCATTTTGGTTTGGCAACGCGCATGTCGCGTTCTTCAGTGTTGACGCGAGGGTCGTATTTTGACTGGGAAACGCGAAGTTGAAGTTCGCGTTCAACGAAGGCTTGAGGTCCGTGTTTTGGATGTAAAACGCGCCATTGAGGGCCGCGTTCAGTCTGGTTCTTGCGAAGCTCATGTTTGGGCTCATAAACGCGAAGTTCAGGGTCGCGTTTAGGCTCACGAACGCGAAGTTCGCGTTGGTTGGAGGATCGATTTTCTTGAAGTTGTGCTTGTTGGTGAGACCTTCTTCTTCGATGAGCAGCGTTCTTCTTGGCCTGTTTTAAGGCTTTAGCAGCAACGTCGTTGACGTTTATGGAGCTGGTCTCCTCTATAGGCCGTTTATGGCCTGTAGCACGTCGTGCTGACGCGGAGGTGGGATATTCAACTCGCTGTGCGAGTTCAGCAGAGGCCGAGCCCGCTCCTGGAGCGGAGGGGCTGTTCGACAAATTTTGGCCAAAGGAGAGGACTTTCTTTGGCGTTCCAGCAACAGTTGGAGATTTAGTCACCTTGAAAACTTTGTGGATCTTGCGCATAGCCTTGGGGCTAAGGGATCCAAAGGAGATAGCCTTCTCAAACTTGGCTTGATCAAACTCTACCACGAGAGTTTCGACGATTGTTCCAGTGAGATGAACATCGGATTGCGCCACCACTTCTTCATCAGAGAAGCTAGTCCCCAGCAGAGTCGCCATCTTTTATTTGTGGGAAAATTGCAATGAAAAGAATAAAGAAAATTGAAACGTTGAAGATGATCTTCCTTGAAGGATGATGCCGATCTCCTCCGAAGTTCCCCCAATGATCTCCCCTGTTGCTGCTAATTCTCAGCTCCAAAAAGTCAGCCTTCAATGGTCGATTCAAGCCAATAAAAATCCAACCGAACCTTTTAACTCAGTTGAGTTTGTTCGCTTTTATAGGGGGATTAGAGGTTGTAACTGCCCTCTAAATCCGCTCCTAAGTGGGCGTAAATCCCTCAGAACGTGGGATAACGGTTTTGAGGCCGTTCGGCTTGTGTTTGAACAAGTCAAAACGCCCAATCTGGCGTTCAGAACCCAACTTCGCCTCTTAGAATTAAGACGCGAGGTTGGGTGTTGGCTGAACATTGATGAACGCGAGGGTCGCTCGCGTTTTGGTTTGTTATAGCTTAGAAACGCGGGGGTCGGTGTTGGCTGGACCCCCACGAACGCGAGGGTCGCTCATGTTTCGCCTGTTGTACCGCGGGGTTCGACCTTGGCGTTTTGATGTTGTGACGCGGGGTTCGACCTTGGCGTTTTGATGTTGAAACGTGGGGTTCGACCCTGGCGTTTTAATGTTGTGACACGGGGTTCGACCTTGGCGTTTTGATGTTGAAACGCGGGGTTCGATCGCGGGGTTTTACCTTTGCGTATTGGGGTTGTAACGCGGGTTTCGACCCTGGCGTTTTGATGTTGTAACGCGGGTTCGACCTTGGTGTTTTGATGTTGTAACGCGGGGTTCGACCCTGGCGTTTTGATGTTGAGACGCGGGGAGGACCTCCGCGTCTTGCCTTGCAGAGATTATCACCAAGTAATCTCTTTTTGTCATAGCGTTGCAAAGATCATTGTCTTGTAATCTTCGTCTTGGCTCCTTGAGAATATGAGAGTCGTCAGATTGTAACTCCCGATGTTGATTGTGAAGGCTGTTGAAGTAGAGCTTCCATCAGTTGTCGTGAAGGTCGTCAGATTGTAACCTTCAGCAATCTACGCGAAAGTCTTCAAATTACAGCCTTCCGGAAGTCGTCAGATTGTAACTTCCATCATCGGTGGTTGATGGGGGATAAGCTTTCTATTGTGATTTTTAGACAGCCTACACCCGAATATCTAGTTTTGAGTTGAGTGATTGAAAAGTCTGCACATAGAAACTCATGATAGGACGGGGATCGATTCCCCCGTGGTTCCTCCGACGATCAAACCAGCTGGTGAGCTTGAGTGGAGAAAGTGAAGAACTGTTTGAGTTCTTGTGTATGCAGTATAATTTGTAGAAGAAGCAAAGGTCTAAAGTCTCCCGCAGAAGAGAGAGAGAGAGAGAGAGAGAGAGAGAGAGAGAGAGAGAGAGAGTCTTTTTATGTTAGAACAATACCTCTTATTTATATTAATGGTATAAGGGTAGAACCATCATTATGGACAAGCACAAGATGGTCGTGAAAAAACATAGGCTAGCGGCTACGTCAGCGCTTACTTTACATGTGTCGGCTGGCGACTGGAGGAGGGATCACCTCAGCATTAAACAAGAAGTGATCGTGGGCATGACGGTGCCGACATGGTCTGATGAGTCATGAAGACTATCGGGGCTAAAGGCATGATGGCACCTGCCCAGCATTAAATGTGATGCTGACACATTGTCAATGGGAGAGGCTCGAGGCTGAAGTCGTCTTTTAGCTTCACCGAGTAGTAACACCTTTCGAGTCGTCCTCATGAGGCGTTGAGTAACTGGCCGAGTGGGCTCGTTGCGAGTCGTCTTAGACAAGAGGGTCGACTAGTGTCGCCTTTCGATTCGACTCGACGAGTCGACTAGGTTGGAACCTTTGTTGGTCTTGGACCGTTGATTTGATTAAGGCATTGCATGCAGAATTACACATGTTCGTTGCTAGTAAATGATTGCACTTAGGTAATCGAAAACACCGTAACATGTAGTAAATAAGTTCCCTCGTAAAAAAAAGTATTTTTTGCCCTAAAAAATAAATTTTTAATTATAACCTTTCCTAGTGTTTTGTATCGATGTGAAAGGGAAAGGGAGAGACCACAAAACGGAGGAAGATTTTATAGAAACTCACTCCTTTAAAGTTCATAAAGAAGATTTTGTAGATACTCACTCCTTTAAAGTTCATAAATTCTAATGTAATAAAAAAAGAAACATCAAACATACCGTGAACTATCCATCAGAGCAAGTGCAACAAGCTCTCACCCCAGCTCACAATGCTGAGGGTGATCTACACCGTAGAGGGGGCATGAAAATTACCATCGTGTCCCCCATAACTCCAAGCATCCCCCCATACCTTGTGTGTATATATGTATCACATATTTTGTGTGCGCGCATGTGTATATATGTGTGTATGTGTGTGTGTCTATATATGTTGATGGTTTAAATCACACAGTTAAAAGAGAATATAATAGGGACCGAGTTGATATAGGGACCGCTCGCTTTTTCAAATATCCAATTTGGAGTTGGGTTGTTCGTCCCTGTACGTGTAATAACTCGTAAGAGGATGGGGACTAGTTCTCCCGTTGTTCCTTCGACGATCAAGTCAGCTAGGTGCTTGAGCGGGAATATGAGAAAATACAGCAGAATGGAGAAAAAATGCTAAGTAAATTGCTTACCATTATATTTTGAATAGTTTTCCTTTTTATAGCCAAGCAAGAGGGGTAGTCTAGTCTTTTTGGCCGAGCTTGAGCTGTCAGCTGAGTTAGCGTCTACTTTATAGGTGTTAGTTGTGGATCGGCCACGAGATGGGCGCTGTCATTTCGTCATTAATGAGATGGGATGGGCGGCGCACGAAGCAGACGTGGTCCAATGTGTCATAAATAGTATCAGGGATAGAGAAATGATGGCGCTTGCCAAACATTTAATGTGACGTCAACGCGCTGTCAGGAGGGGTCGAGGTTGAAGTCGTGTTTTGGCTTGTAGCGAATGGTGTCGAGAAATAACGCCTTTCGAGTCGACCCTCCGAGGTGTCGAATAACTGGTCGAGTGGTCTAATGAGCTCGTTACAAGTCATATTCGACAAGAGGACCAACAAGTACCGTCCTTCGAGTCGACCTAAGGAGATGTCGACTCGACGAGTCGACTAAGTGGACGTCACATTTAATGCTGAGGTGTTACTTTTCGGCGAAGCTAATGGACGACTTCAGTGTCGAGCCTTTCTCGCTAACACAACGAAAATATATTTTGATGTTGCATTGTGATCCGTGAAAGATATGAAGAGTCTTATGAGATTTGTGCATCTCTTGATGGCACAAATCTTAAAACAAGACGCGTAGATAAAAAAATTTGATGGACAATGTATATTAAGTTGACATAAGCTTATATATATATATATATATATATA
>NC_033803.1:200702-204878 GCF_001876935.1 Asparagus officinalis
CTGGCGCCACCGACCTCATCGCTGCCAGAGAGCTACAACGCAAGGGCCACAGCATCATCGTCTTCGAGCGCGGCACCGGGGTCGGAGGAACCTGGATCTACAGTCCCGAAACCGAATCCGACCCGCTAGGTTCGGATCCGACCCGGTACGTTGTACATACGAGCCTCTACGACTCCCTGCGCACTAACCTCCCCAGAGAATGCATGGGATTCTTCGATTACCCCTTCGTCGCGGTCGAAGACGGCCGTGAGGGCGATAGCCGGAGGTTCCCACGTCATCAGGAGGTTCTGAGGTACCTAGAGGATTTTGCGAGGGATTTTGAGGTACTGGAAGTGGTGAGGTTTAGGACGGAGGTGGTGAGGGTTGAGATGGAGGAGGAAGGGAAGTGGGCGGTCAGATGGAGGAGGGTAGCAGCTGGGGAGGATGGAGGCGGTGAGATCACCGGAGGAGGTGAGGATCAGGTGGAGGAGGAGGAGGAGGAGGAGATTTATGATGGGGTTGTTGTTTGCAACGGCCACTACACTGAGCCTCGCCTTGCTGCCATCCCTGGTATCAATCCTCTTCTTCAACTTTTCAAACATCATTAATTTCTTTCGGAAAATTTTGAACTACGTATGTGGAGCTTGATTTCAATAGCACCGGAATTGCAACAAAAAAAAAAACACAAGAGAGAAAAGGTCGATTATTAATTATGAACCGTTTATTCATCTACGACGAGGATCCAGCTCTAGGTTAATCCTTAGCGAAATGAACTCCTCAGCTCTTTTATTTACATTAACACGTCCGTGGCTGCAGAAAGTAATTGTGACGCGTAGTCCCCAGCTCCATCTTTGCGTAAAATATCCTGCTGCTTCGTGTTAATTAAACAACGCTGGATGTACTTCTAAATTCTGATCCACAAGCAAATAACAAGTACCAATTTTGTCAAAAACATGTGAGTAAAACCTGTAGGGAGAAAGGGAACCCTGCATGCTTGTGTGGACATACATTTTGTCTTTCTTGTTACTGATTTTGTGCTCCACTTACCTACAGGAATTGACATCTGGCCTGGCAAGCAAATGCATAGTCATAACTACCGTGTCCCTGAGCCATTCCGTGATCAGGTTTTTTTTTTTTTTTTAACTTAAAACTTCTGTTGATTTCTCTTCGTCGTCACATCTAACCCTCTTTGAGTTATGATTTAATGGATCATAAGCAATGCAAGTATCGTTCCGTTCAATGCAATTGCTTGTCATCTCTCTTGCAGGTTGTGGTGATAATTGGGTCTGCTGCTAGTGCAGTTGATATCTCAAATGAGATTGCTCAATTTGCTAAAGAAGTTCATGTTGCTAGTCGATCAGACACTGAAGGCACTCCTAAAAGGCAGCCTGGATACGGCAATTTGTGGCTTCATTCCATGGTAAAAGCTCTCATCTCCGGTGAGTTGTGACCTTGGAATTGATTTTCATCCAAGGGCAAAATCAACTTATTTGTGCATATAGAGGTCACTAATTGCTGGTAAATTGATGCAGATAGAAAGCACCCATGAAGATGGCACTGTGGTTTTCCAAGATGGAAGTTCAACTCATGTTGATGTCATCATGCATTGTACCGGGTATGGATTTTGGTAACATTTGTTGTGAGGAGGGTTAGCTTTACAAAGTTGCATTTCGTTGTAACATTGCCTGTGTTCATCTCATAAGTTAGCACCTTATTTGCATGGCATTTTGTTGTGTAACATTGCAAGTGTACAATGCTGTATAGCATGAGAGCACCAATTAAACTCGTTCTCAATGAAACCTTCCAGTTGCTTTAGTTTGTTTTGCATTCGTAGGAAGCTAGAATTAACGGCTGAGGCTAGTAGCATAAGAGACTCAATGAATTATATAGAACTTAAAATTTCAGCTTAGATTACTTTAAGAGAGCCTCTCCATTTGCTCTTGTATTGGCTGTTAGAATTTCCTTTTGACAACAAAACATATTGCAGTCAATTATATCTCATCTTTATCAAGCTTTAAGATATCTTTTGCAAACCTTATCGCTTCTGAAGAGGAGGGGGGAACTCAACTAATCCATCACTGACAGATAGTTTCAGGGATTCACTAATAACAGAACTAACTGACGGTTGAGAATTTTCCTTTCTTGATTGTCTATTTTGTATCAAGGGATGGAGATAGATGTTTTCCACTGTGACATGATATATCTATTTGATAGTAATGTTTTAAATTGTCTGTGAATTATTATACGTCTATTTCATGTTTAGGTTCTCTATAAATAAGCAAATATCCATTTGTAGAATTTGAGATGTTTCTTGATTTTTTTTTAAATATTGTTACATATTTAAACTGAACTACTTTTTGACTTCGCATTGTTTGTCGCTTTTTTGCCGTTGTAACCCCAAATAGTCTTAGCAGTGTCTCACCAGTCACCACTATGCGATGCTATCTACTTTCCACAACCTTGATAAGGGCCAAATACATTTAAGCTTGAAGAACTATGATTTAAAACGATTGTTTACATATATACCTCGAAATAATGATTATATCCCATGAGATTTAGCCAATTTAGCCACTTCTTTCAGGTACAAATATCACTTCCCTTTCCTGCAAACCCATGGTATTGTGACCGTGGATGACAACAGAGTTGGCCCACTGTATAAGCATGTTTTTCCTCCCGCACTCGTCCCGTATCTGTCTTTCATTGGAATACCTTGGAAGGTTTAGAGTGTCACTCAAGTTTCAGTTGTCTTTCCCCCGTGATGTTTTGATTCTCAATAGTAAATATTTTTTTTGCACCGTGGCAGGTTGCTCCTTTCCCTCTGGTCGAACTACAGAGCAAGTGGGTAGCTGCTGTTTTATCTGGACGAGTTTCACTTCCAACACGAAAAGTGATGATGGAAGATGTGGACGCCTTCTACAAAGAACTGGAAACTGCTGGATACCCCAAGAGATATACTCATATTATGACAAATTACCAGGTACTTTTTGTCTTGATTTTCTGTTTAAACATCTAAAATCACCCTTGATGGTCATACATGTTCCTGGTGAGCTCCATTACTCTGTCGCTTATAAGGTTGCTATGCATATACTGACATAGCAAGCAGGGTTTGCAAATAATTGATACTTCTCTGCGCTACTCAACTATGTCCAAACAATGATGAATAGTGATCTTGTTTTGTTGATAGTCATTGAACGCATCACTACCTAATAGGTTCCTCTTTCTTCGATGAGCATAATCTTTTGTACTGCATACGTTTTCTATTGATTCTAGTTTTTGGATGTTAGGTTACAATTTTTGAAGATTTTTTAAAAATTAAACAAATCATTGCAAAAAAAGAAATGGGACATATTCCTTAACTTGTGCTTGTTCTCATCTTTCTGTGGAAGCGGTGGTTATATCCTTCCCTAGTGCTCATTAATTGGTGATTTTTTCCCCATTATATGTAGAACAAATTTACCTCATAAAGGAAAACCTAAAGCTATGTTTTCTTTGCTTGATGTTTCCTAATTAGGGGTTAGATGTGGTTTGGTCTCTACCAAACTTCTCTATAGATCATCATGTATATGTCAGCTGGAGCTGTCTTCCTTCTTTATAATTCAACCAGAAAAAATAAATGAAAATGAAAATGAAATAAAATTATACATTTATATATGTTGCAGTATGAGTACATCGACTGGCTTGCAAATGAATGTGGGTATCCTCCCACCGAAGAGTGGCGAAAGCTGATGTACAAGGCAACGAGCAAGAACAGGAAAGAGCGGCCTGGGAGTTACAGGGATGAATGGGATGATGACCATTTGGTTGCACAAGCGCATGAATATTTTAAGAGGTTCTTTAAGTAATACTTACTTTGGTTCACCACATTTTCAATATAATCTTATATACCGAATGATTAATAATAATAATAATAAAATTTGGGCAGTGAAAGTCTGTATATGGGACTGTTTTCTGATGATAATGAAACTAGAATGAGGTTTCGATAGATTCTCCATGTAAGGGTATGATAAGAATTTGTAGCATCACTCATTCATGTTTATGAGCTTTGACATAACTCAGCTTATCAATGTCTACTCTCATAACTTCATATATGCCGAGAGTATTCCAAATTAGATTGATAAGGATTCAAGAAAATGAGGAGAAAAGGAAAAACTTCTTGAGGAGTAGGCGCATATCGGTTGCTTTGTCCACAATGGGAAA
>NC_033803.1:204891-233288 GCF_001876935.1 Asparagus officinalis
GGCATGGCAAAAGGGGAAGATTTAAGATTTATGCTAACCTTAGACATTGCAAGTAGTATCACCACGAACCTTGATTGGGTCACTTACGTCTTATCGCATTAGAGATATGGATCGTTCGATATCATACTCTCTTTAAAAGCACGAGTTCGGAAAATCTTTTTTAGACAAATATACCCCTTTATAGTTTGAACTACCTTATCCATAATCAAATTCTAATTTTCAATGGTCAATATTACCCTTCACTATTTTGAATATTTTATTTATATCTTAATCTATCCTAATCATAATCATATCTTATCCTAATCCTATGTGAACCATGTTTAGCTTAACAATTTAAAAAAACTAAAATTAATAAAATATATAAAACATAAAAATGATATTAGTTTGTTAAGATAAAAAAATTACAAGAAGATAACATATTACAATACATGAAGTATTGCAAAAAAACCATAAAAAGTTTTAAAATTGTAAAAAAGACCCTAAAAAGTTCAAAATTATAAAAATCATCCCAATGTCTCAAAACTTAAAATAAAAACATGAAATTAAAAAATAAACATCAATTTGCAAAGAATTTAAAATTTACAGTTAGCACCTCAATGTCTCAAAAATTATAGAAACACCCTCAAAAGTTTAAATTACAGACAAACATATTAAAATTCTAAAATTTTAAAATTTACAAACAACACAGATGAATTCAAGAGATTACCATGATACACCTAAATTTTTTGACATTTAAATTTAAATTTTTTAATTAACACCCTCAATATCTCAAAAATTATAGAAACACCTTCAAAAGTTCAAATTATAAAAAGTCACCCTAAAATTCTAAAATTTATAAATAACATAAGATGAATTCAAGATATTACCCGTAGACACCTGAATAATTAAAAATTGCCGAAATTAACCTCAAAATTTTTAAAAACCTCCTTCAAAATATAAAAATTGTAAAAAAACTCTAAATTTTTAAAATTTTTAACTAGCGCACATCAAATTCGTCGATTAGTAGACCGCTAAAATTTAATATTTTTCAAAATTAATCTATAGTTTTAATAATTGTAAAAGACACCCTCAAAATTTTAGAGTTACAAGAAATATACTAACATTTAAAAAATTACCACCAACACATGAAACATATAATTTACAACTACCAAACTTAAAAGTAAATTTTTTTAAAAACTCTTTTAAAATTTTAAAATTACAAATCACACCCTCAAAGTTTAAAACCACAAAAATGGGCTAAAATTTTAAAACTTGGCAAAGAAAAGTGTAATTGTTTTGTATTTTTCATATATATATATATATTAAAATTTCTAATTTAGGGATTTACTATCCATTTTCAGCATCTAAGAATAGTCTAAGTTAATACTGGTAAACAAAAACAATAAGAATTGATTAAAAACATCCGGTTAATGGATAAAAATTTTAAAAATATTATAGATTAAAATTTATCGGCACTTTATAAATTAAATTAATTTCATATAATTTTAGTAATAAGTTAGGGTAGCCAAAATACATTCGTAACATTAATTAATAGATGTTTAAATCCATAGAAATGATAAAACACTATAATATTATACCTTAGCATTAATTGATTTTAATTTAAAAACTTTAATCTTTGACGTTAATAATATTTATAGGGTAAAAGAATACAAGGAATTACATATGGAGAAACTATTAGAATATTTAGGGATAACTTTAAAAGAATTGAGTTATTTCCATTGCAAATGGAAAAGTGATGGAAATAAATCTAAAATTCAGATAACGTCAATGAATCACTTGAATTGGTATTAACATAAGATATATCTATTAATGAAGCACTGAATGAGTTACATTAAAAAATAATTTAATAACTTTATCCTAATCAAAGAAAAAATCTCCATGGAAGACATAAGAAAAATTAGTAAGTGTTCATAAATTCCATACTATGTTCTTTAAATTAAATATTAATATTATAATCTAAGAGAAATTGGTAATGAATATGCAGGTATTTAGTTTAGATCTTTATGAAAAATGACAGGGATAGAGCAAAGGTAATATTATTGAAATAACATAAATTCTTATTGGATGCACATCAGAAGAATTCATTTTAGATGAAAATAAAGAGATAACTTCTAATTTATTTAAGTAATAAATTAGGAACACAAAGAATTTTATATATATGAAATTAATATTTATTCTCATTGAAATAGAAAAAAAATCAAAGTCTATATTTTGAGCAGTTTGTGTTGAACATCATAAGTACATTTGACTTCTTTATAAAGTTAAATGAGATGATAAAAAATTAACGAGCCCAGGAAAGATAATAGCATAAAAAATACAAAATTGGCCTGATGTCATAATTGACGTAGATGATGAAGACAATACTCTAGAATTGCCTGAGAAATGATAAATGATAAACCTGAAGAAGGATTGATCTTAACTAAATAAAAAATAAAATAGAAGAAATAAAAAACAATATTTTCTGAATATTTTATAGAATAGTTTAATTATTTTGAGTGAAATTAGGAATCTTTAGAAGGGAGTTTCATGAATTTTTTCAGTACTTTTATATTCTTATGTGGATGTTTTTATCATATAAAAGTATACTAGAGTTAGCATTAATCTTTAATTTATATTTTTTTATAAAGTCTATCAATGATTAGGAATAAACTTCATATTCTCTTTTGCATCGTTTTAACATACTTTAAATAAATCATTTTGCCATATTGGTTTTAAATATTCACCTTCCTTGTATAACACTATTTTAATATTTTTTACTTTACAATGCTATACTTCTCAAATAAAGCTTAGTTTCATATCGGTCAAAAATAATATGAAAATTTAAATTATTTTTAAATTATATTTGTTTTTTGTCAATTCAAATATCAACATGAAAATTTAAATTGGGTGTATCCCATTTAAACAAACAAAAAAAATAATTGGGATGTAAGAGTTTAAAGATAAAAATAAGCACAAACTGTCAAAAATACTTAATCATGGTATTAAATCACGTGCATTGCACGTGTGTAAAAACTAGTCCGAACAAAAGTGATGGAATACATACTAAAGAGAGCGTGAGGAAATATCGATCGAAACAGAACGGACAACTAAAGGTTTTAGAGAAAATTGTATCAGACCCCAAAAATAATAACTTCATGTGACCTGGTCCCTCCAATTTTTCTTCATGTGTTACAGCCCCTAAATTACAGATCTATGTGATTCAGTCTTTTTTTCATATAATTCTCATGCCAACTAAGCATAAAGAGAGAAGCAAATAGAAAAGCCCAAAATATCCTCTTCATTCTCTTCAGATCTAAATTTAGTCCTCTATCCACCTCTCCTCTCATCCTCTCTCCTAATCCATTTATTTCCTCCTCTCTCTTCCTCTTTTTCTCTCAGATGTTGACATCCCCTCCGCCACCGTCGACCTTGCGTGCACGTTTCGACCATATTGTTCGCTCTTTTTCTCCCATTAAGTTTTTCCTTAATCTCTCTTTCTTTCCCCATAAAACTAAAAAAATATCTAATTTAACTTGTTTTTAGTCTAACTTTATGTTAAGTTCAATTTAATTTTATGTTAAGTCTAATCTAATTCTTGTTAAGTTTAATTTAAATCACGTTAAGTCTAATTCAACTTGTTTTTAAGTCTAATTTTATATTAAGTTCAATTTGGTTCACGTTAAGTCTAATTTAATTTCCTGTTAAGTCTAACACAAATTATTTTAAATCTAATTTCATGTTAAGTCCAATTTGTTTCATGTTAAGTCCAATTTGAGTTCCTGTTAAGTCTAATTTTAATTCATGTTAAGTTTAATTTAACTTATCTTATTTTAAGTCAAATTTCATGTTAAGTCCAATTTGATTCATGTTAAGTCTAATTCCAGTTCATGTTAAGTCTAATTCAACTTATTTTAAGTCTAATTTCATGTTAAGTCCAATTTGATTCATGTTAACTCCAATTTCAGTTTATGTTAATTCTAATTTTAGTTCATGTTAAGTCTAATTTTAGTTCATGTTAAGTCTAATTTTCAGTTTATGTTAAATCTAATTTTCGTTATTGAAATTAGACTTAACATAAATTGAAATTACACTTAGTATGAACTAAAATTAGACTTAACATGAATCAAGTTGAACTTAAAATGAAATTAGACTTAACATGAATTGTTGTTTGACTTAACATGATTTAAATTAGACTTAAAATGATTTAAATTAGAGTTAACACGAACTAAACTGGAGTTAACACGAACCAAACTGGACTTGACGGATCCTTCGACTAGAACTCTGATGAATTTGAGGGGTTTTTTCAGTTTTGGGGTGAAAAGAATGAGAGAGCGGTGGAAATTAGTGGGAGAAAAGGGGCGAACAACATGGTCGGAATGACCAGAATCGTGTTAAGTTTATTTCAACTTATTTTAAGTCTAATGTCGTGTTAAGTTCAATTTTATTGATGTTAAGTTTAGTTTAATTCCTTTTAAGTGTAATTTTAATCATGTTAAATTTCTTTTAAGTCTAATTTAAATCATCTTAAGTCTAATTTAACTTATTTTATTTAACTTATTTTATTCAACTTATTTTAAGTCGGAAAATAAGTTAAATTAGACTTAAACATGATTTAAATTAGACTTAAAATAATTTGAATTAGATTTAAAATGATTAAACTGGACTTAACACGTACCAAACTGGACTTAACACGAACCAAATTGGACTTAACATGAATCAAACTGGACTTAATATATAATCCGTTATCCGTTATACTTAATATTCAACAAATTAAACTTATTATTCAGCCCAATAGACTTAACATACAAGTCATTGGACTTATTATTCAACCCAATAAACTTAACATACAAGACCTTGGACTTCACATCTAACCCATTAGATTTAATATTCCACCTTGGACTAGAACTTAACATCAAAAATTATTTTTAAAAATCACATTGTGTCGGTATATCTTTCATCTTTCATCTTTCCACGATGTTCAAATAGAAATTATAAATTTCTTTTAAAAAACCGATAGCTTGGATGTTTTGTGAAACTTACGACAACATCGAGCTCCTTCTCGTCCTCCTTCGCACCGCCTCCTCCGCTATGTTCTTCGCCACCTCTTCGCTTTGAGTGTCGGGGAAAATTGAGGTTTTTTTTAGTTTTGGGGGAAAGAAAGAGAGATCGGGGAAACTTAGAGAAAAGAGCAAACAATATGGTCGGAGCGTACACACAAGGTTGGCGGCGGCGGAGGGGGATGTCGACGTCTGAGAGAAAAAATGAGGAAAAGAGAGCGGATGAAGTAAATGGGAGAGAGGAGGAAGGAGGACCAGATTTAGATCTGAAAAGAAAGAAAAGAGAGGAGGAAGAGGGTATTTTAGTCTTTTATATTTATTTCTCTCTCTTTGTGCTTAGTTGGCATGAGAATTACATGAAAATGGGTTGAATCACATAAATCTATAATTTAGGGGCTAGAGAACATAGAGAAAAGTTAGAGGGGTCAGGTCACATGAAGTTATTACTTTTGAGATATTAACAAAATTTTCCCAATGTTTTATTTACCAGCAGTAGGGTTAAAAAAAAAGAGAACGAGAGTTTTAAGCAATCAACCCAATTCAAATTAGATACTTCTCATATTCTACATGGCTATAAAGAAAGCAATCCGGAGTGTGTTTTTTTTTTGGGTGGGATGGTGCCTCATTCTAGATTGCAGGCATCTCTTTATCAATATAAAGATGTCAGTGCTGATGAGCACGTAAATGTATTAATATTTTGATTATTTCATATATATATATATATATATATATATATACGGTACCATCAATGGATGAGAAATGTTGTGGTGGATGTCCACTTAATGGTTGACATAAGCTCTCTCTGCTCTCTCTCTGCTCTCTCTCTCTCTCTCTATATATATATATATATATATATATATGATATATATATATTATATATATTATATAATATATATATATATCTATTATATATATATTAAATAGAGAGAGAGAGAGAAATTGGTATACTTAGTAACAAGCACAAAAAGTTATGCTTAGTAGTGAGGTTATTCAGTAATTCCCCTCCATTCATTCAATAGTGTGCATATCCTCATAGCACTACTTCACCATTGATGTGGCTACTCGATATTTCGAATGAGTGAGGGTATGTGGCCACACATCACTTACCAAAGCATAAAATTTGGTGTTTGGCTACCAAACATACCCATTTTTTCTCCTTAAATATATATATATATATATTATATATATATATATATATATATATATATATATATATAATATCTAATATATATATATATAAATTTAGCAGGAGAGAGAGAGAGCAGAGGGGGGGGGGGGGGGGGGGGGGGGGGGGGGGGGGGGGGCGGGGGGGCCGGGGCGGGGGGGGGGGTGAGAAAAAACTTATGCTCAAACTCTAAGTGGACCATCACACTAAATGTTTTCTATCTATTAATGAAAATCTTTTCATATGATTATACGATCTTAAGGGGCTGTTTGTTTTGAGTTTTTTGCCTCGGGGGGGGGGTGGAAAGCTGCCATTATGGCAGCTTTCTCCCCAAAACGCCTCTTTAATAGGCGTTTTGGGGAGAAAGCTGCCATAATGGCAGCTTTCCACCCCCTCCCCGAGGCAAAATACTCAAAACAAACAGCCCTTTACTAGAAACTTTGGTAGACCATCCAAAAGCATATTAGCTAGCCATCTTTTCCCAGATCCAAAAGCATCCCCAGGATCCCGTACTAAAGAGCCAAATAATTTCAGTTTCTACGCGATAAATGAGAATCAAAAGGGAGGGGGAAAAGAACCCAACTTGGGGACTAATCTTTCTCCTCATCGTAAAGTTTCCCTTTCCAAAATCAAAATAAAAGAAAACGCCAGGCGCCAGCCAATCTTACGTCTGCGTGTCTTCCTTGTATCTCCCGCAACTAGTAAGACCAACAAGATCTGACCAGAAAGTGACCCATGAATCAGGATCACGTTTGTTCGCGGGGCCCACTGGAAGCTCTCACAGATTCGATCCTGCGTGCAGCGCGACGAGGAGAACAACGGATGGAAATTGACACCTACAACCGATTAAATTTATATATCATTTGTTCATTCTGGTGTGTGTGTGTGTGTACAGAGTATATATATATTTATTTCTTTTTGTTGCGGTAGATTGAGACCGGCTCAGGTGGTCCCAGAGATACCAGATCACAGCGCCCACGTTCCATTGGACACACGCATTTTGTCTGAGTACCCAAAACACCCTTCTCGTTACCATTATTGGAGGACTCCAGCGTCCGAAAGCTAAAAGACGATGCACGCGCGGCTTATTTTGCGAAGTGCATATATCTTTTTTGGGTTTATTTTATGAAAGTTCCAACCTTTTTATGCTCTTCTTCTGCTAGTGATTTTTTCCTAATAATTTGATATTGTTGTTAATCTTAGCTATATATCCTTTTGTTTAAAAGATTTGAGTTGGTCAAGGTTACTTATGTAATTAACTGTGCAAATGACCAGACACGTTTCAACCATATATTTTGAGAAAGAAAAATTCCGAGCTTTGCTACAGTGACCCAAAATATGGGACCAATAGATGGGACAAGTGAGGTGTCTCTCTCCTATTGGATAATGAGTTGATCATCATTAATGATGGCCAACTCATTATCCAATAGGAGGGAGACACCTCACTTGTCCCCTCTATTGGTCCCATATTTTGGGTCCTTGTAGCAAAGCTCTTTGAGAAAACTGAATTGGGTTCACTATTTGTGCAAGTTTTGATAAGGATGTCGCCTTTCCCCCTCTGTTCCGAGTGACATATTGTATAGTGAATAATTTCTCCTTCACAATTCACAATGAATGTTTTTTTTAAATAGAAAAAAAATCCCCTTCTAAAAGTTACCTAGATTGATTCGATTGGTCGCGAGGTCACTTAATATTGTCACCAAATCTCAATAACTAGAATGATTGGAAACTTGAATGCATTGGGATATTTGAAGATTGCTCTAAGAGTAATAATGCACATTGATTTGCCCCTTGGAAATAGCAAAAAAGGAAGGCTATACAAAAAAAAAAAAAAGTATGTGTTAGCATTGAGAAATTCATCCTATGGGAGAATGCTCTTACGGATCTTAAGTGATTAATGTTAAGTAACGTGAGGTAAGTGATGAGAATCTCTTCGAGCTCTTGAGTGATCAATGTTTTTGGATTCATTGAGTGAAGTGAGATGTGCGAGGATTTTCACGTTTCGTTCATGCAAGACTTACATTGATTGTATTGGTCTGTGAACATAGTAAATTTTCTGGTAAGAGACCGTTGAGGTAGACGTGTTTGGCCGAACCAAGTTAAAACAACCGGTGCTTTCTTGTTGCTTGCATTTCCTATTGTGTGGTGCTTGTTTGTGCACTCCATAATGTAGATTTGATAAATTACATGGTTAGACGGGCAGCAAGCAGTTGTCAAAGATGTTGTTTTAGTTAGTTAACAAAAGTTTTAGTCTTAAAACTTAGAAGATGGGGACGTGTCTAGCACTAATTAATCACTGAAGAACCGATGGACTTGAATAACGCAAGAGGAAATCCATGGGCTATATGTCGTCACCAGCACCGGGATCAATCAAATTGCGATTGGATATCTAATTTGATTTGTGATAGCTAGGATAGATCACAGATAGATAAAGGACTATCTTGATCCAAAATTCTTTCTTGCGGAGTCCTATACCAACTCCTGTAGCGAACGAAACAGTTGTTAGTATATGACAGTTTCACTTTACACCCAATTATTATAAATAAATTTTGGAAGTAAATCGTAGTTAGACTCCTCTATTTACGGATGTAAACACGACCAATTTTTTTTTTTTTAAGTAAAACAGTGGCTAACTACCAGGTGCCTCGTCAACAAAAAGTAAAAGTGAAAATAAAAATCAGTCAACATATAAGAAACATGGGAACGTCTCTCCGAAAGCAAATATCACCCTGACACCCTCCTCCGTCTTTCCGAAAAAAAAAAAAGAAACACGGTGACAAAAGTAGGGGAGAACAAGAGAATATATGCGGACGCCAGCGCAGGTTACAACAGGGGCAAAACCGTAACTCCATAAGCAGATTGGTACGTTCGCATGATTTTTTTTTTTTTGTTTATATTTCTTTGTTGCAAGTACTTATACCTATGTTAATTTAATAACTCGATGGATTATATATATATATATATAGAGAGAGAGAGAGATGTGAGAGATGGCAGCGACAGGGAGAAAGCAGCAGATGGTTGCCGTGCCCTGCAACTGACTCTCTCTAGCTACTGTCCATTTCTTTTTCTTTTTCTTTTTTAATTTTTTTTCTATATCTCTCTCTCTCTCTCTTTTGGAAGCAGGGGCTGACGATTGGGGGAAAAAAGAATTAGCAAAGAAGAAGGAGACTCGTAATTATTTCGATCCCTTTCTTTCTCCATCCTTTCGCCTCCGCTCGTCTCAGATTTCCTCCGACTTTCTTCCCTCTTTTTCGTGTCGATTGGGTACCCCCACTCCTTTGATCTCAGGTGCCCAGCCCAGCCCATTAATAAGGTCAGTTTTCACGTGCTTCTCTCCGTCGGAAGTCTAAATTGGGTTAAATTTTTTTTGGTCTTCTTTTCCCCCTGGCCCATGTGGTACAATTATGTTACTACTCCTCCTCCTCATCCTCGGGTTCCTGCGGATTTTGATTAGATTGCGTGCGTGATTGAATCCTATAGAGAGAGAGAGAGAGAGAGAGGTTCGTGTGGTTTTGAGGTTTTGCGTGCTGAGTTGGAAAAGAAAAAGAAAAAGAAAAAGAAAGCGGGGAGGGAGATGAGAATGACGATGAGCGGTGATCTGAACCTGAACCAGTTTGGTGATTCGTTGAAGGAGGGGGTGAAGCAAACTATGCTTCGGCAAGAGATTACATTTAAGTACCAGGTTGGTAATGGTTGTTATGCTTCTTTCCAATTACCCACTTTGAGAAAAAAAAAAATTAATTTTGATTTATATATAAAAGAAAAAGAGTTTATGGGGTGCTTCCGTTTAGGTCCGGGAGCTCCACCGCCTGTACTGGACCCAGAAGAATCTGATGCGAGAACTTTATCGAAGAGAGGTAGAAGAAGCGAAAGAGTTTAGGAAAGGAGCGCCTCCTCAATCTTGGGTGGTAAGGGTATTTTCCCTTTCGATGCAAATCCCGATCGGGTCGTTTCTTCCTTATCGTATCGTGCTGAGGTTTCGTTATTGAGAGATAATTTGTTGCAGGTGAGTCCGGCATATGAAGGCAATGTTGTCGTTACTTTAGGAGAGGTAAAGGGAAATTTCGTCGGTATGAGTGACTATAGGCGCACAGGTTTTAATCTAGAGCTTCCAGCCGACGTTTACGTTGCGAATTCTGCTAAAAATCCCAATACTATGCCTATGGAGCTCATTAGACCAGGATGTAGTACTAAAGTGGCAATTGAGGAGAAGGGAGGCGGTGTGATACCCCTGCTTGATAAAGGGAAGAACTTGCATTGCTGTGAGGTTATTGATTTAGAAGATACTGTGGAGAAGGAATCTCGCGTTGAACCTCGTGGAATTTCCTTCAATAGCTTCAGATTTCCTGCCAAAGCCCGTGGAGTGACGAGTAGTTCTCAGTCGGATATTGCTTCTGATAGGGCTTCATCTGGCAGAGTTCAGAATGAATCCAGTTTCGTGCCCTGTTCCTCAAATAAGGAATCTGGGTTTGTTCCTGATCTGAATCTTTTGCACGAGGCTGATTCTTCGGGTGCTGGTGAGTTCTCTTCTTCATGGCTGCAATTGTCTTAATCAAGTTCTTTTTCTGCACATTCTGGTACATAAATCTGTTTGCAATGTGTAGCTCTTGGAGCTCAGATGGTCTGATCAAACCGAGTGCATCTGTTTTTATTGTCTGAATTTTTCCGTTTGATATGCGAAGCTGATATTTTTGATCTTTCTCTTTTTTTGATTTTGTCCTTGCCAATTTCCAGCTCGCAAGTATAACCCTGCATATCAAACTGACCTAATCATTTTCCCCCACTGCATATCAAACTGGTATCATTTTATCATTGGTTATGCCACATCTAGCTTTTCTCTTAGTAGTCTTTTTTTTGGGGAGGTTATAACTGTTATTGCTGTCACTGTTTGACGCTCTTTATTCTACCTATGAGCTTGTTTAGGTTGCTTAATAGATATGATGACATTTAGTATTTTAGCTTTTTTGTCTTACCCTCTTGGCTTTGCAGTTTACTTGTCTAAATTTTCTATATGTATGCACAAAACAATGTTATGTAATTCAATATTTCTCAACTTCCGGTCCCTTTTTTTAGAGATTTCTATTATGCATGGGGATTAAATACCTAATTGTCTTGAGCTCATAATGAGCAGGTAATATTGGTTCTCCATTAATCAGCAATGTGCTTGTATTGCCAGTGGATGCTCATGATATCAGAACATTAGTTCTGATTTAAGTTATGTATTTGTACCTATACCATGCACCAGCATGTCTCTCTTTTCAAGTTGGATACATCATATTCAGTGTATAAAGGTTTGTGGTTTTCTTTGACGAGTCAGACTTGTATAGTTTTTGGATCGTGTAAATTCAAGTTCATGCAATCTGACTGGCCTTAGCATGCCTCCTGCTTCTTCAAAATACAAAAACCATCCCGCACATGTTTTGATTATTTTCTGCCGATACGGTATAGATTTACAGCTGATTATAATCTTTTTTAGATTAGATCAGCCTGCTAAGACCACTGATTATTTTTGCTAGGACCTTATACTAGCTGTGGAACACGTCTGTGAACCCACTAGCTTAGATTTTTTTATCCAACCGACTGAAAACTGATAATGAATTCCGTAATTAAGTGGCCAACCTCTATCTGGGTGGTTTCAACCTGATATGAGTCCTTCATATTCTGGAACGCAAATCACCATGATCTCAC
Source organism: Asparagus officinalis (assembly GCF_001876935.1). NCBI lineage: Eukaryota > Viridiplantae > Streptophyta > Magnoliopsida > Asparagales > Asparagaceae > Asparagus > Asparagus officinalis. The sequence continues at coordinate 216,781 of NC_033803.1, forward strand.
TGGAATGCTTTAGAAGAATGGCACTTTTACCTTCCCGCTTGTTGAACGCAAAATCACCAAAATATGCATTCCTCCATCCTTGTTTTATCAAAGGAAAGGCCCAACCATGATATCGTTTATGTTGCTGAGGCTTATTATTGAACAGACTACTACATTGGATCCACACTATACCTTTTTCCTTCACTTTTCAATAGTGATGCCTGATCCAATAGATGTAAACCTGAGTAATGCTTGCCAGGATAACATGAGAAACAACCGCTTCAGGCCTAGGAGCGGTCTAAAAGCCTAAAACTGATCTAGATGTGGGCATTCTTATGGAGTTAGCAATTGGTTGGATACATTAAATCTTCACTTAATTTTTTTTCCCTGTCTGTTGTACGTAGAACAAATTTTCTATAGTGTATAGCATAGTTTAGCCCAAAGAATTTTTTCCTTCTTTGATGTATTTTAAGACTAAATTCTGCATATGTTAGTAAGGAATCAGGTCTTCTATCACAGTCTCTAGTTCTCTTGTATTAAAATAAACACTGCGCGATTCCGTTAGTGTGAGCTTAGAATTTGTTATGCTCAACTGCTTATTCGAAAAACAAGACTTAGACCCAAAAAAAACCACTGCTTAGATAAAAAGTGTGGTTTGGACTACTTTTTGCATGTGATTTTCCTGGTATGCTTTAACAGAAGACTCATTGAAGAATAATATTCATTACTCGAATTATAAAATTGAAATCTGTATCATAAAGTCCGACTTAATTCATATCTGAAGTGCCTCATATGTGGTAGATTTTGTTATTTGGTTCATGAACTTCAAGATCGTAGCGATATTTCCTGTTCGTGATTTGAAAATAATTTTTAACCTCATTTCGTGGATCCAATTACGAAGTATATCCATGTGAACTTGTCACTCTCCATAGCGGATAATTTACACTCATTGAATTGTATCTTTCAAAAAGCTTCAGTTACTTCTTTTAACAAATATCTTCATGACAGCCTACGAGATCTCCTTTTCCCCCATAAAGAAAGTTATTATAGTGCTTTATTTTAAGAATATGTTTTCTCTAGGCATAAATAGGTGTTGTTTTGGGTCGTGTGCATACATACACATCAGATAACACGTATACATTCACGCAGTATGTACATATAAATATGCACGTAATACACATATTGTATCCATACACATACATAAGGCATACAAGCACATGCACATGCACACAGATCTGTGTATGTATGCTTGGTCATGCATGAGTTGCACATACCATAAGCATGAGGATCTACAGTTTACATTTACCTCAAATGTTGAGACACTTGTTTGAACATGTCAAAACTCACATATGTACGCAACACCACTGAAAATGGTAAATCATCCAAAATACTCTGTATACTGTATCAGTTTTGTGTGAAAACTATAACCTAGCATGTGCATTTTGAGCGTCTAGAAAGTAGAAGAATATACATGTTATTAGCCCATGCGGTCATGTCTAGAACGCCTTCCTTCATGTCCTGCTGCCATGGCAATTATATGGAGAGAATTTCCTAATTTTTGAACCCCGACTAATTGTACATACTAGGTTGTCAGAAATTGTAGCGTACTTGGCCAGTTGCCCTGTTGCTTTCTGACACTTACCATCTCTGCAATTGAACGTTTATTGGTGAAAATTTTAAATAACTTTCCCGTTGTTGCAGATGGCAATGAATCTTGTGTTGCTGGTCTTGTTGAGGTGTCACGGCAACCTCAGTTGTCCAAACCAATGCTTATTGACCTTAACATACTTCAAGATAATGAAACTTCTCGTGCTATAAATGATACAATGCTCACCTTTTCCGCTCAATCCTCAAGCTCATCAGTTGTTCAAAACGAACTTCTTTGGGACAACAATCGCCTCAAACAAAACTCTGTTTGTCTGAATTCCGAAGCTCCTGATTCTGCCTCCAGAGGAAAGAGCGGCGACTGGTCATTTCCTGGCTGTCATGATTCACAGAGGTCCAAGGTTTCAAATTCTGACATGCAACAAGATAGTGAAGAGGGCAATAAAGTTGGGGGATCCAACTCCACAAAGCTAACAGAATGTTGTAGGAAATCCATGGAAGGCATCTCCAGTGTTTCTAATGGAGAATTAGCAAATAGTGCGGAAGAAATCACCCTCTCATCTGGAGACCTCAATATCCCAGTAGAGGAGAATGAAGATCTTGCATCCGGCATGTTGCATTCCATTACTCGTGATGACAGAAGGCAGGATTCGATTGTCAAGGCCGACAACGTTGTAGAAGACAAGCAAGCAAATAACAGGAGAAGTGAAGATGACATGGTCATGGATGGAGAACTCGTGGGAAGCAAACCTGATATCCTTACTGGAAGCAGTGAATGCGTCTCCATGGGTAAAATTATAGATGAAAATTCTGGAACGACACGGTTACAAAACATGAGTGTTGAAAGTTCAGTAGAAAAATCATGCAGTGTTGAACAAGAACAGGATCAAGATTGTCCAGTCATCGGTGCTGCTGAGATACTCACTGGTATTTCTCTAGCCCCACCATCATCCATGCTAAAGCAGATCAATAGCACTAGATTGGCGGACACTTTGACCAATAAGGATGAGAAAGAGCAGCCTCAGTACTCATCTGATTCTTTCGAGACCCTGACCCTACAGCTGCCTGAGGTCGCAAGTGACGAGCACTTGATGCCAACAAGACGGCCTGAGGGGGACAACTCAGGAGAGGGGTCAAGCGGGGTTAACAAGCTGAGGAGGGGGAGGGGGAGAGTGGTAAGGGATTTCCAGAAGGACATACTGCCTGGGATGGTGACCCTCTCGAGGCATGAAATCTGTGAAGACATGCACAACATTGGTTATGAGCTTAGAAAGAACGGGTCCAGGAGAGCCAACGGCGGGAATAATTGGTTGGTGCCCGTTAGGAGTAGGAGGTCAAGGCAACGGGTCCAGGAGAGCCAACGGCGGGAATAATTGGTTGGTGCCCGTTAGGAGTAGGAGGTCAAGGCGTCATCCTGCTGGCCGCAAGAACTGAGAGTTGCAGATAGATTCAGAGTAGAAGCTGAGTGCTTTTGTGTATAAGGTGGTTAATTTATGACAGAGAGAGGGAGGGAGAGAACATTAACAAATGAGTTTCCTATAGTTCTGTGGATATACATATATATGTTAGTGAGCCTCCCATGTTTAGGTTATTACATTCGCAAATTTATGTAGAAGCAAGTTGCATTTGGGTAGAATCTAATGAACTGGAGGCGTTCCAAAAGGTTGTAGTCTTTAATTAATTTGTATATTGACTGGGTGAAGCTGTTTGGTTTGGGGAAGAACGTAAAGAGTAACGCAACTCATAAAGGTGCATGGTTTAGCTATACACACACACGCACATTGTGACGAACTAAGATAAATACTCAAGCAGGCAAATAAACTTGCAGCGTACTCGTGTAACTTATTGAGCATACTTACATAATTCGTGGTGTTGACGTCGATGATGAGGACAATGTCGTTACGTATGCTGGTCCAGCTGCGTCGTTTATCGCACTAGACGCTAGACAGATGAGGCATTCTCAAAAGCGGAAATTGCACGTGCTTGAAACGAAAGGCATCAATCAATCCAACTTCTTAGTAAAGGAAAGGAATTAGGTTGGATCCGCGCGTCTTCTTTGAGAATAGTCATTAATAAGCAATCAGTTGAATAGCAGATGTGGGATGTAACAGAGGTGTATTCATATGTAATATGATGGTCTTATAATCATGTGTAAAATTTTCCTAATTAATTTATTACCATTTTGCTTAGTGAGGACCTCCATTCCATATACGGGGACTATATATATGGGATTCGGATCCTCTCCAATATCTAAAAAGTAGTGGAGGGAGGACCACTACATAATCACAACCATTGATTATCTAGTTGATGGTTGTGATTTTTTCTTTTAGTGTAAATCGCAATACACGTGGGTATGGTAAGTGTTAGATTTAGATTGTATCATAACCGCCTATTAAGTAATCAACGATTGAGATTAAAAGTAGTACATGGTCCCTCCACTATTTTTTTTGTAGAGGAGAGGATCCAAATTCATATACATGTGTAGGCATTTTTGCGGCATCGCTCATGCACGCGCCCGCGTGCAACTTGGGAGGAAAATTAAGGAGAAGTTGAAACGACCCAACCCCACCCCAATCAAAACTACGTAAAGAGTCGCATCGGTCATCGTTTAGTTGTTAAACATGAGTGAGCATCCGGCCGGAAGTTTAGTGAGTACTAACTAGTGGTCGCGTGCCCGCACATTAATAAGACCCGATCAAAATCCTTCCAACCTTTTAGATTCGTTGATGATCAACCTCATTCGCGGCACCCGCCACTTACGTATACAGCTCTAAAACAACCAGTAGTGACGCGTACGATAATGGAGACCGTTAACACACGGACGATAAGTAATTAAAAAGCCTTGGTTTTGTTCTAGGATTAGGGATTTAGGATTATCCTTGGAAAAGACTTCACGTGATGCGTCGATCCCACGGTGCTGGACACACTCAAACGCGTGTGTGTGTTTTCGGAGAAAGTTGCCTTCATTGTTGAATTCATTATAATATGGATTGCTTACAAAGAATTCAAAATATTCAATAAAAGGAATGAAGAATGAAAGATTACAACTTTTCGAAAATAACACAAGATCTGTTCGTCGTTTCTTGCTTGCGTGGGTCTTTAGCCGGTGACGGAGACGTCGATGTCCGTGGACTACCTGACAATCAGATCAGATCCGGAACTCCGTCGATCCGCGAAGGAATCTAGAAGCAGAAGCGCTTATCTCGGCAACGGCGAGATAATTGCTCTTCTTAGGATTATCGCAACGGGATAATCCTAAGGAAAGGATACGTGTGATGCAGATCTGAAGAATTCCTCTCTCTTACGTTGAAGAACTCGATCAATCTTCGGTCCGGCAGGGCTTCGCCAATTCTCCAAAATTCCCTTACGTTGAAGAACTCGATCAATCTTCGGTCCGGCAGGGCTTCGCCAATTCTCCAAAATTCCAGATCTAAAAAAATGAGGCTCTGAGGCTTGTATTTATAGGCACAGGGGGAATTTGGGCTGGAGACACCCTTGGGTGTCTTGGCCAAGGCCGAGACACCCTTGGGTGTCTCGCTCATGCCGAGACACCCCGGGGTGTCTCAACTCAGGCTGAGACACTCCGTTATGCATGTTTGTTCATTTTCACCGTAACTTCTTCATCCGAACTCGGATTTGAGAGATTCAAAGTGCGTTAGAAAGCCGACGAGGAGTTCTATAAGCTCCAATGATTAGATCATCTGTGGAACAAATGAGACATGAAGGGTATTTCACCGTTTGTGAACGACACGAGGTTCCCGATCAGTTCGTGTCTTTGTTATTCTGAAATTCCGTTGCTTCACGTAGTTCGTCGATTCACTTTAAGCATTCACCGACATCAATCAAGCTTCTGTGAACCAGATAGTGACGTTCATCGTCTTTTCTTAATGCTGAACGGTTCGTGGAGACCTATAGGTAATTTTCAATGCCTACAGTGTGCTTGCATGCTAGCTAGCTAGAAACGTACATAGACGCATCGCTGGCGGGGTGTATTAATTTCCAGATGCATTTTCTACATGAACGTTTTGTTATGTATCTTTTTTTGCTGGTTAAAAATAAAAAATAAAAAAGCTTTTTATTTTTTTTAACTTATACGTATGGATGGATCAAGGGTGTACCGCCCAATGATGATCGGTGATTAGGGAGGAGGGGTCCACCGCCTTATCAGCTCCCACCTTGAGCTCCGGTCCGATCCAATCACAGCTAGAAACGTAACCCAATCTTAAAGCTGCTGGCACAACAGAACAAATTAAGCACGAAGGATGAAAACAAATAAAAGCTGGCCAAAAGCGTACTGACCCCAAAAAGGGACAAGTCAAAGTCCGCTAAGATCTTGGCAACAACTTTTGTGAACTATATAAGGAATGAATGGAATGGGACCAAACCCTCCTTACTTGACTATTCAATTCAATTAATTAGCAGCATGATTTGAGCAAGAAAGTAGACTGAGTTAGGTTCAGAGGCTCAATCAGCGGGCAGATGCAGATGCAGATGCAGATGCAGACTGCGGTCAGTCTCATATGAGATATGAAGCTAAAGGCTGGCGATCTTGTTTGTTGTCGGTGGCGTCATCTCATCAAAAGATCAAGTAAAGTAAAGAAGAAGAAGGGGGAAAAAAAAGAGTGAACATCAGATAGCGTCCCACAGATAGATCTAATACTGTACTCTGCCAATGGCAACAGTGTTCTCTTTTGCATGGTCCCCTCCAATTCATTTGGCCTGTCAACTGGATTTCCATCTCTTCCTCCCATTCAACATGGTGGCCTCCACCATTGAATTGACCAAAAGTCAAGCTTGATTTGATACTAAAAGCTTTATTATAGGAAATCTTTGATCCAATATTAGAATAAAATCTTTGTTTGCATATATATATATATATATGATATAAATATTATAATATATATATATATATATATATATAATATGGAAAAGCTGAATCTAAGGTGACACTCTAGGCTCCTACCTAAGGACGCAGCCTAGAATCACATCATTTCCTAATTTTTTTTGCGATCCGCTCCGTTGAACTGATCTACATGTTCTTTAAACCCAAACACACCAATTTTAGGTGAACCGACGTTATGTTTTTGACCATTCGTTGAGCCGTGCAAAAAGTTGTATTCATTCAGAAACCGTTAAAATTGCAGCGAGTGGATAAAGGGTCAAAACACGACGGGTTCACCCTAATAATTCGTGTTTGCGTTTAAGAACGTGTAGATCAAGTTCACACGAGCGGATCGCAAAAAAAAAAAGAAATGATGTGATTTTAGGCTGCGCCCTTAGGTGGGAGCCTAGGGTGTCACCTAGATTCACTTTTCCATATATATATATATATATACTATATCATATATATATATATATATATATATAGAGAGAGAGAGAGAGAGAGAGAGAGAACATTGGTACTAAGTTCTTTCATTGAACTTGGTAATGAGATGGCCAAATCTGCCCCCTACATCACGTCTCGAAGATGGAGCCTCTTTTTTGGAGTACGTGAATAGTGATTGAGGCTCTATTTTCGAGGCGTGATGTAGGGGTCAGATCTGGCCACGTCACTATTAAGTTCAATGGAGAAACTTGGTATATATATATATAATGATGTTCACTCACCCAAGATATGGATATTTGCAAAATGATATAATAAGAGTTCTAGCAAAACAAACTCAACCCTTTTGTCGACTCCCACAGTCGTCTCTCGGCCTTAGGGGAAGGAAAAACCTAGCCAACTCTCAAGAGTTCTAGACATTTGATTCCTCAGTTGAATTACAAGTCCTTGGCTCTTTATCAAGGTAAGCCCAATGCACAACATATGGTTGAATCCTGCAGTGCAACTCGACCATCATGACTAATTATAAGACCTTGGTAATTTATCAGGGATAAACCCAAGGCACAATCACAGAGGCCTCGGTCCCATCGACTCATCAAGCCGACACTCTGGTGCCGACACGAAAGACGATATTGGTCGACACGAGAGATTCTGACCTCCCAGACGAGTCGACATCTCTATATCGACTCAAGAGACGATTCTTAGTTAGGACAAGACGATATTCCGACCACTCGGACAGGTTGACATTTTTCCATGCCGACGCGAATGGCGGGATCGGTCAACCCTATCATCGAGGACGACCCTACTTGGGGCACTCGACCACTCACTGGGTAATTTTTAGAAACGACTGGAGGAACATTCCTTACTGTCGATTAAGTTGAGAACTCGGCCCCAGTCCCAAGCCTCTATCCCAGAGCATATGTCAACATCTCAGTCTACCTCGGACAAACATTATCAAAATTTTGGCCTGATAGATCTCCATGACTTGTCAGCTCAATCACTTCCCAAAAAATGCGAAGACACACTCTCCCATAATGAAGTGACTTCCCCTCTTAGTCGCCAACCAACACCTGTAATATGAGCGATGATTCAGCATGCCAACATGCCATCTACCACGCTCTCTTAGAAAATATGGAGACATCCTCTCCAGAGCTGAAGTGGCTTCCCCTCCAGTCGCCAGTGACTTCTCATCCAGTCGCCAGCCGACATCTCTAAAGCGAGGGGTGACTCAACTCTTAGCCCGTACTCCAACACCGTTTCCCCATGCTGGGCTAGAGGTGACATATTTGATCCCAACAAGGGAGAAAATGGAGAGACCTAAAGAAAAGGGAGGGAAAGACTACCTCCTCCTAAAAAATGTGAGGGAGGATCATCTCTAATGCATATAAAAATAAAAGGACACATAGTTCTTCATCAACACAAAGGAGCTCACGTAGATCCTCTGGGCAATGCACATTGCCACCTTAAGAACCACATCGGTTCTTGACCTTCCACTTCCGCACTCGAGTTTTACTAACTTGACCGTCGGAGGAACCACAAAGGAACCGGTCACCGCCCTCTCACGGGTTCTTCTTGTCTATTCAGCGTGGACATCAAGCCATCGTTCAAGAACCAGACATAAAAGTTGAAGAAGGGAGTGGGCCCTCCATCATCATTCATCACCCCGCAACCATCCTCTTCTGGATTATTCTGTTTGAACTTTAAGATCTCGGCATACTCGGCCTACAAGCAATCAAGCACTTGTTCGGCCTTCGAACTCATCCAACCAAACTTCTACCACACGCTGAAGTTTGTCTGCAACCTCGTTCGAATCATCAAAGGGAAGCAAACTCGACTCAAGCATCAAGGTAAGCATCCTATCACCCCAAAGAACCCACGTTAAACAATAAGAGATCGAATCAATTCTCTCTGCTTCTATGTAAAAGCGATTTCGATTTGTAATAAAAATCCGATTAATACAAATTTTGAGATCTCATTTTACGACAAACAGTTTTAAATTAGGAGTGGAAACGAATCAAATTTGATCGAATACCTTTAAATTCGAATTTAGATTTGGTTTATTCCATCGATTCAGTCTTATTGACTAGATATTCAATAAATATTTATGAATACTTGTTAACACACTTGGTTAAGGCACTTGTTTCTTGAATTTGAGGTAAGGTGTTTGAATCTTATGTTTGTATATTATTTATTTTTTTTCCTTTTTACACGTTGCATAAGTACTTAATGATTATTTATATCCTACTACTAAAATGATTAAATTCATATATCTATAAATTATTAATTTATATATTTATCAGTAGTAATATTAACATAAAAAATAGTTCAATATAATAATGCAAAAGTCGGAAGATACCTCATTATACATTTCTATTAAGAATTTATGCCTAATAGATATTTTATTATGGTATATGTCTACATGGTAAACATATCAAGTGCAGCATTAAAAGATAAATATTCTATGATAAATTAAACTTAGAGGAATAAAATATAAAACATAAATGAATATTTAAGAATCAACCAAATCGAATATGCATTTGATTAAATTCTATTAGTATATGAGTCGAATACCAAAAAAATAATTATTCATAATTAAATAAACTGTCGAGTCGAATATGACCGAGAGCGAATAATAACTAAGTAGATTATTAATTATTTGAGTGATTTCCATCTCTTTTTGAAAGGCTAAATACACATATTGGTATTTTAATTCAGCCCCATTTACCAACAAGGTATTTTAATTAGGAAATTCGGCGATAAGACATTTTAATTGAATAAAATTACCATTTAGGTCCTTTTTCTCGTCGGCGGCCACTTTTCCGGCGAGAACTCATCACGTGCGTTGCACGTGGGGGCTTAATCTGTGTTTAAGAGCTGATGTGGCTCTCCTTTCTCTCTCTAAACCCTGACCTCCCCCATTTAAGCTAAATTGGCTCTCCTTTCTCTCTCTCTCTCCTCCTTTCTCTCTGCAGAGAGAAAACAAAATTCAAAACGTTGGGCTTGGCTCATTGAGGCATGAAAGCGGGATGGAGATTGAAGAAAACCACCGCAACCACAAGCGTTCCCGCGTCGGCAACGGCAACCAGGCCGCCGCCAAGCTAGACGACGACGAGGACGACGGAGACCAGAACAAGGAGCTAAGCATTATCAATAACAACAGCAGCAGCAACAACCGAATGAGGCCTTGGCACCATCCTTCATCGAGAATTTTTCGAGTCTCGAGAGCCTCCGGCGGCAAAGATCGACACAGCAAAGTCTATACAGCGAAAGGGCTTAGAGACCGTCGGGTTCGGCTCTCGGTTTCTACGGCCATTCAGTTTTACGATCTGCAAGATCGACTTGGTTACGATCAGCCCAGTAAAGCTATTGAATGACTGATTAAGGCTGCGGAGTCTGCCATTTCCGAGCTCCCCTCGCTTGATACCACTTTCCCTGATTCGCCATTGGAGCTTCAACCATTGCCGAGCGATTCTGGGATTGATCCTGAAGCTGATCCCAGCTACAATCAGCAGCAGCACAGTAGCGCGTCGGAGACCAGTAAAGGTTCGGTCTTGTCGCTGTCTAGGTCGGAGAGTAGGGTAAAAGCGAGAGAAAGGGCGAGGAGGTCAGGGTTTAACGGGGGAGGGGGTTTAGAGAGAGAAAGGAGAGCCACATCAGCTCTTAAACACAGATTAAGCCCCCACGTGCAACGCACGTGATGAGTTCTCGTCGGAAAAGTGGCCGCCGACGAGAAAAATGACCTAAATGGTAATTTTATTCAATTAAAATGTCTTATCGCCGAATTTCCTAATTAAAATACCTTATTGGCAAATGGGGTTGAATTAAAATACCAATATGGGTATTTAGCCCTTTTTGAAATCTATCTCTTAAAATCAAAACCTGAAGAATCCCAAAGCATGAGGCTTGTCCATGGAAAGCGTTAATAGGCCAGCTCCAAATGTGGGCCATCAATCGAATGGGCCCCAAACCGTTAAAAAGGAACAGATGCAACAAAAACTATCCTGTTCAACGTACAGAGTGCCAACGTCGCATTGAGTGCCCTGTCTATTGTCCTACGTGGCGCTCCTACGTCCGCAGGATTTATGGAAGATATGCACATGAAAACGGAGATTGACAGTTATACCCCCGACGTACTTCCCACTACAAACACCAGAATCTAGCATTTTGTCGTGTTTTCAACGTTGAATAGACTAAACTAGCCTCTCTTTTGTCGCCACCCTGGGGCATACGCTCGCTCCCGGTAGGTTTAACAACAACCCCCATCCGAGTAGCGTGTGAAACTAGGCCTCAAAATCTCCTCCTATTATTGCTCTCAATTTTCTTTATCGGAATTAATTTTGGTATAAAACAAAAGCTAATATCAAGCACAAGGACAAAGCAGGCATCCTTTATGTCACAACTCAATCGGATCCGATTCATAATTTTATTCTTTAGTCTGTTTCAAAAGATAAACGAAGCGACGTGTAGATAATGAGCGCAAACCCTATCGATCGTCAAAAATTCATTGATAATAACCTGATTTAAAAGCATACTTCATCCAGGATGGTCGAAGACTTACGTGGAGACCGGCATTGGGAACCCGCTTAAAGAACTGCTCATCCCGAGGGGCCAGAACTGCTCGACCGCCCTAGACTGAGTCAGGCGAGAGCCAAGCTGTCCCCCTGACGTCGAGATGGCTAGCAGGCTCGTAGTGGTGTGATCTGGGTCAGGTTCCCGCACGTATCGAGGGCCGACCAAACTTAAGGGCTATACGCCGGAGGCTACATAATATACCAATTTGACAAAAGTTAAAAAAATAATACCATTCTGTCACCTAGGGTCTACAAAATATACCAATCTGACCATTTTGTCATTTGTTAGGAGAATAATTAGGCTAATCTAGAGTTAATGAGCTTTGACCAAAAGCTAAGAAGCAAATTTAACCTAAAAGCTATAGTTACGAGGTATTGAACCCAACTTTTGTTTTAAACTCACCACTCTCTCTTATGCTATCTAATGTAGGATTATATTCACATATTAATAATCTAAACAACAAACCTCAAACGTAACAATCACTTTTGGTAAATGTAGAAGGCTAGAGTTGAAACCACGTTAGTGTTGGAAATTTATCAATTAATTAATATTATAGCATGAAATAAATCCGAAATCAAAATAAATAAGAGATAAGAAAATCAGGCCTGAACGGGAGCAGTCGTGTATTCACTGCCCTAGAAGATTGAGAACCCGCCTATCGCCCTGGCGCAGATGGTTCTCTCCCCCCTAGCGGTAAAAACCCCCGGAAACGGCCGGCCTCTACACTCGGGCGAGAGTGCAGAGCTTCAGCTCAGATGAAGGAAGTTGCCCATAAAATAAAACTAAAATGTAGATGAAAATAATATGTAGGGGAGAGAAGAAAAACAAGAGAAACTTGTTGTATATTTTCCTTATTGTTTTAAGCTCAACACACGGATATATATATATATATATAGGGTTGGAAAAGACGTTACAAAACCCGTAATTAATTCTGTAACGTTCGTCATAAATTTTGTAACGTTCCCCATAATTATATGGCCGTTACACATATTTTTAATTGCTAATTAAAACATGTTTTAATTATAAAACTTTATTACTATTCATGAAGGCAAAATTGTCTTTTCTTAACAAAATATCTAACAGTCTCCCCCAAAAGGCAATATTGACTGAAAACTCAGAAATCAATAAATAAATCACAAAAATCATAAAACAATTATAGGTTGGGCAACCTTTCGTATCGTGAGTTCGGGAGAGGTAGCTTCCGGCTTTGAACCTTTCCTTAGTGAGTTCATCGCCACCTGAGGGACATAATGGACTAGGCCTTGAATTAGGCCCATTTAATCAGGTATTGATGAAAACACACACAATACGCTTCATCTATTGAGCAAAGCGGGTTGAGCGTTAAAGGCCATGCTCACAATAAACCGACTCATGAGAGTTTTTAGGGGTTAGCCCAGCCCCCCCTAACCGCGGCCATCACGGTTCCTCTCACGTAGGTAAGTCCTCAAATGGTACTACAGCTGTTTATTTAATAACCCCCACAATACACACGTTGGACTTATTAAGAGTAAAACTCAGCCTAGCCAGCTGTATCATAAGAGCATCGTCATCATAGAGAAGGGGTAGTAGCAAATGCTACATAATGATATATAAATATATCTAGGTCGATGCTCCACACGAGTGTCACTAGTCCAGCTTGTTTGTACCATATTGAACCGACATAGGGACTACGTCTCCAAATAAGGGTTGGGTTGCCGCTGTCAGTGACATCATCTATGGGCTTAACCCCATCTCCCTCGATGAATCCATGACCACACTCCTGGATAATCCCTTAGTCAAATGATCATCAAGATTCTTTTCACAGACTTTACCAAGTCTAGAATCATAACTTTGCCTAGCAGGCGTTGTATTTATTAATCAAGTTCTTATTTTGTAATTAGTCCATCATATTGTTTAAAATTGACATTAGGTCATGATCTATGATCATAAAAGATCATAGTAGCTATGTCTGAAGAGATTGACCTTAATATCTGAACATTTCAAACTAATGTGGAACTAAAAATTCTGCAGTTATGCATATGCACATACATGAATGAAATTAATAATAAATACATGCAGAGCATAATAGGATTTCGTATCTTAAAATATATTTTCGTATCTTAAAATATATTTTCGTATCTTAAAATATATTTCATATTTCATAATTCAAATGCATAAAAATTTTAAATTATTCTATTATAAAAGGTTACAAATTGGTTGCCTACAAAGGAGACCATCCAAATTTAAATCGGTTGCCTACAAATGAGACCTTCCAAATTTAAATTGGTTGTCTACAAATGAGACCTTCAAAATTTATGTTGCCATTTTCTAGTACCACCTCTTATACAAATAATAATAATAATAATAATAATAATTGTACATACGTGCTTTAAATTTTTCAAGTGCATTCTTGCAGAATTATTTTCATAATTCCAGTCCTCTTATTCCAAACCAAAAACTCCTAAAGTGAAAAGATTAAAGTTTTACCCGGGGAGTTAGCCAGGTAAGGATAGTAATAGAGGTTGATCAAAGATCAATTAAGTACCTCGTTCCTTGCAGAGCGCGTTACGCAACCCTTAAACCTTGCCTTAGACACCAACTAATCCAAGAAAACTTGAATCGGTTCACTCAATGAGTTTTTGTTTCTTAACAGAATATAGAAACTTTAAAATATTTCCTGTAATCATTTAAAATGCCTAGCAATTATACTGCAAACATATGTTGGATAAGGCCGAGGAGGGGTTTACCTATTGATGTTCGAACCTCATGATTTTCATGTCTTGAGAGTAAAAACTCATCTGCTGCAGACAACTGCCACTTAAGTTGCTGAACAAATCTGCATTCACTTTTACCACCTTCTGTACTAAGCTTATTAGATGCATAAGCACTCCAAAATATGGAATTATTAATAATAGAAAGTACCATATTGATAGGTTAAAGAAATGAAAGCATTAAACCATGAAAAAAAAAAACAATCCAGATATTTCAAAACATCTATGCATCCAGAGTTTGTTCTCTTTATTCTTGTCAAAACCATGCATATGAAATTTTTTAAGAATAAAAATATACACCGCTGCAAATTTATAGCATGTTTCAAATGCGTGCATATTCACTAGCACAAGGGGATAATGGTAGGTTTTAGAAACCAAATTTTCATAGAACAGTAATTGTATTTAATTTTATGAATAAAAAAAAATAATTCACTGATGAACAGTGCTATATGTAAGCATTAAGCAGATTTTTTTAAAATAAAATGAACATTAAAACTGTTTTTAAATTAACAATAATGTTTTTTTTAATAAATAAATAAACAGTAACATCCTTTAAAAAATGAACAGTAACGTTCATTAAAATGAATGAACAGTAACACCGTTTTTAAAGATGAACAGTAACGTTCATTAAAATAAATGAACGGTAACATTTTTTTTTAAAACGAACAGTAAAGTTTTTTTAAACATTAAAAACTGTTTTAAATGAACAGTAATGTTTTTAAGTAAAATTAAAACCTGTTTTTTAATGAACAGTATTTTTTTGGAATGAACAGTAACAGTTATATTTTTTTTCAGCTTTTATAACATCAAATCAATAATACTAATAGATAAACAAATATATAATTAAAGCAATTACATTTTCTTTGTGTTAACAACAACTATAAAATTCCTCTGTTTTTTTTTTGTGTAAACAGTAACAAAAACTTTTTTTTAAACAAAAAGTTAATCAATAGATAAGCAATTTTCTTTTTTTTTAAATCGGGTGAACAGTAACCATCTCGAATGAACAGTAACTTTAAAACTTATTTTTCCGGATTTAAATCAAAAGCTATAAACATCTCAATCTTCTAGATTGTTGGAAATTTATCAATTAATTAATATTATAGCATGAAATAAATCTGAAATCAAAATAAATAAGAGATAAGAAAATCAGGCCTGAACGGGAGCAATCGTGTATTCACTGCCCTAGAAGATTGAGAACCCGCCTATCGCCCTGGCGCAGATGGTTCTCTCCCCCCTAGCGGTAAAAACCCCCGGAAACGGCCGGCCTCTACACTCGGGCGAGAGTGCAGAGCTTCAGCTCAGATGAAGGAAGTTGCCCATAAAATAAAACTAAAATGTAGATGAAAATAATATGTAGGGGAGAGAAGAAAAACAAGAGAATTGTTGTATATTTTTTCTTTATTATTTTGAGCTCAACATATGGATATATATATAGGGTTGGAAAAGACGTTACAAAACCCGTAATTAATTCCGTAACGTTCGTCATAAATTTTTGTAACGTTCCCCATAATTATAAAACCGTTACACATATAAATCCCATCAATTTTTTTTCAAAATTTGTAATCTGATTTTTTTTTTTTTTTTTGTAATCATCAACAAATTGTGCTTAACTTATTCTCTTATGGTGTGTTTGACAACTCACTAAAAATGGACCACACTTATTCTTTAAACTGGTTTTGAAAAAAAGGGGGTTTAGTTGCGGATCAACTTTCTAAGGACCAACTCTCTATGGTTCACAACTAATGCAGTTTAGAGGCTCAAAAATGAACTGAAGTACACTAGTTTGCCTTTGGACTAGTTTTTACCGATCAACAATATATAGGGTCTAAAATTAGACCACATTCAAAACTGACCGGACCGGGAGAGCTGTCAATCACACTCTCATAATCAATCCTATGACTGCTCATTTGGTCCCCCCATCTAAGTTTAATAAGTCTTGTGCGAGACATGGTCCACGTCACCTTATCTCTCCTCGTTCGAGTAACGTTAACACCATATCCCATGCCACAGCACCATTATTACAAACTAAACTAGATTTAATTAATGGGGGTTTGTGTTCAACCCAAATCCTAACCCCACCGTCTTTTATTAGATTCCCACTAGGGACACACCATGAACCACACTCTCAACCATAACCCTACATTCTCTATAGTGTTAGTGGGTCATGCATGATATTCATGCAAGACCCACTAACACTATAGAGAGTGTTAGGGTGTGGTTGAGGGTGTGGTTCATGGTGTGCCCTAGCATTATTATTTTTATTATGCTCACAAACA
>NC_033803.1:233633-233913 GCF_001876935.1 Asparagus officinalis
CCCCACCTCTCTGCGGAAAGCTACTGCTGCTACGGCACACGAGGGGGAGAGAGAGAGGGCGAGGGGGTATAGTATATAGAGAGTTGAAAAAAAATAAAAGAAGAGATCTTCCTCGTGATACCCTCTTTGCTTTCTCAACCCACCCACCAACCCACTCTCTCTCTCTCTCTAAAACCCTGCTCCTATAAATAGAGCCCTATACCTCTCCCGCTTCTTTCTTCTTCAGTACTCCTCTCCATCTCTTCGGCTGTAGAGTAGTGATATAGTAGAGCAATGGCGG
>NC_033803.1:233923-259197 GCF_001876935.1 Asparagus officinalis
AGCAGGAACGAGGAGGAGAGGGACCCACGCGTCGAGCGCATAGCTTCCTCCATCAGGGTCGTCCCCAACTTTCCAAAGCCAGGTGCTAATAATAAAACGCTCTCCTTCTCAATATATTCTGACCAGTCATCGTCAAGATCCAATTTTGACGGCATGGGTTTGATTAAATTGAGATTTTTACGTTTTAAAAACAAACAAATAAATAAATAAATAAACCCCCCACCTTGGTTGATTTTAGGCATAATGTTCCAAGATATCACTACTCTGCTGCTGGATCCTCGGGCCTTCAGGGACACCGTGGATATGTTTGTGGACCGGTACACTGGAAAGGGCATCTCTGTAGTCGCTGGTAATTAATTTCCCCAGCTCCTCTCTTCTTCGTATTGAAAGTGCATGTGGAAATAAAAATTAATGGCAGCTGCGATCGCTGTCTTTGAAATGTCGGTTGTAGATCCCTTCAGTGCTGCTGCAGTTTTAGGTCATCATTGCACGTTGAACAGCTCTTTTTTTCTTCTTTGCTTTTTTTTTTTTTTTTTTTTTTGGTTGAGAGTGGCAGGGGCTGCTGCTTTGACCCTGTTACAGTTTCAGGTAGCCTTTGATGCTAGTCCTTTTGATGATGATGACGAAGACGACTTCACTGTGGACCTACAAACTCTGAAAAGTTACGCCGGTTTTTTATTTTTATTTTTATTTTTATTTTTATTTTTTTGTTTGGTTGTTGTTGACTATTGAGTATTGGACCGCAGTTGGACCCTCTGTCTTACTTGGAACTTTTGAGGAATTCTTAGTTTCCCCTCATATAAAATCTTACTTTGGTTGTAAAATAAAAAGTAAAATCGTCGTGAATGATAGTGGCTTGCACTTTTCGTATAGGGTGGAAATTAAACCTTGTGGTTATAATTATATAGAAGCTGAATGCAGAGCGTTATCTTTAGAGACGCAGGGCTATGAATTTCCTATGTGTACGTAATTTTATGAATTGTTATTAACTACCACAGCCTTTTCTTGTTCCAATGCTAATCATCATCTAGTTCATTCCCTACATTTTTCTCCTCACATGTCGTCAACTTGTTAATTGATTTCTCTAAATTATATGCATTGCTTGGGTAGATGTTTGTTTTGAGTCTATTCCTATATATAATTAAAACCCTTGATTATGTGTTCATAAGATGCTTGGTTTTATCTTTAATTGATCTTTTGCTTCTGAACACAAACATTTTTTTAATCTTCTCTTCTTTCTGGTGTAGAATTTATTGTTCAGTAGATAGATTATTGGCGGCAGGCAGCCTTTAAGCATTTTTTTTTTCTCAATGAGTTCCGTAAAGAGCAGTTGCAACCTCACATCAGCATGAATTTTATTAATGGTACATTGAAGTGTATTATATGAGGATGAGTGGTTGTGTGTCCTAGTGACCTTGACTTTTATACAATTGCTATTTTGATGGACTGACTTGAAAACTAATTTTGTGCGGATGCTGAAACTATATTGCGTCAGCTTGAGAGAATAATATTAAGGCATTTATATTAGACTGTTGTCTGTTCTGATAATCTAGGCAGGGTTTCAAATGTTGTTATTGTTGTTACGTTGGTCTGTGCCTGCTACTAGCATATTCACATTGAAAATTCAAAAATGAGTTCCACTTTATATATTTATTTATGGTTAATTGCAGATAGACCCCTTCAGTATCACTGATATGTACTGACTACCTGTTATGTGCTTACTACCCTTGCAGCTTCATTGCTGCAGATAGACCCCTCTGGACTAATTTTTTTTTGGAACCCTTGTATCCTTGTCGAAATTTTGGCAGATATTGCCTCTAGGTGAAATTAGCGAGTCTATGTAAGGGTAAAAGAGTTTTGTAAGCAATGTAAGTACATGGGTAGTAAGTTCAAAACAGTTTTGTAAGTCTACTATATAGGGTCTATGTGCAATCTACCTTTTTTTGTTATAACATCACAACGTTTGTTTTGTTTTTTTTTGTTTTTTTTTAAAGGGGAAAGTGGGGGGAAAGCTACCACAGTGTCAGAACTGTGGCACCTTTCTACCAAAATCATAAGAGGCGATTTTGGGAGAAAGCTGCCACAGTGTCAGAACTGCGGCAGCTTTCCACCCACTTTCCCCTTAAAAAAAAAGGGCCCTTAGTGAAGTACAGGTCTTGTTTTCTAGCATATTTATTAATATCTCATTTAGTGAAAAAGTTTGATGACATTCCTTTTGGCACTTCATATGAGTATATGAATGATGGTCATATTTGATGGAATATCCAAGGATGTGTACTACAAGTGACACTTCTTGCAACATTCATTTACAATTTCCATGTTGGATTTAACAGGAATTGAGGCTAGAGGTTTCATTTTTGGCCCTCCGATTGCACTAGCAATTGGTGCAAAGTTTGTACCATTGAGGAAACCAAGAAAGCTACCAGGTACTTCCTCTTGTTGCACTATTAATGACTTCAATTCTTGCCCATGTACTTCTTTCACTTCGTAGCTACTACGTGTCATGCAATCTGACGATTCTTGCAGAAAGCCGTCCTCCGTCCCGTTGATCCAAGGGCTTTATTGACTGACTACCCACATCTTGTTACCTTGAAGCGCTAATGTACCCGGCAGCGCGGAGTAATTTATTTTCCATTTCATAGTCTCTTACAGGCTATACAAATATAAGACGTAGGT
Organism: Asparagus officinalis; assembly: GCF_001876935.1. Classification (NCBI taxonomy): domain Eukaryota; kingdom Viridiplantae; phylum Streptophyta; class Magnoliopsida; order Asparagales; family Asparagaceae; genus Asparagus; species Asparagus officinalis. The sequence continues at coordinate 236,600 of NC_033803.1, forward strand.
ATTGACAGCTAGAAACATCAGTAAGCCATGAATCACGCAAATATTAATGACATACAATCAGACTATCTCCAGCACGAGTCAAAATTTTAACCTTCTCTCTCTTGCCACATCACTTTATTCCCCCTCCACATAATTCAACAATCTCCATTTTCTATCATCTCTACAGCAGGAGCACATCACTTTATTCCCCCTCCACATAATTCAACAATCTCCATTTTCTATCATCTCTACAGCAGGAGTTTTTTCAAAAGATTTTTACTTTATTTGGGACCCACTATAACCCCATCACTCCAACATATATACCCCATCACTCCAACAATCGTCACATGTCGCGTGCTGATTGGTAGGCGCCTTTAATTTTTTTTTAAAAAAAATACACCTGCATGCTTTTTTAGCGGGACCCACGCGGTCAGAAAAACCAATGGTGAAATATTCACCCATTTGACCCCGATTTTCCATTTCACCACCCAAAAAACCACATGCTAGAGCAAAAAACCCCCCCAAAAACCACCTGCCGGAGATAGCCTATGAAGGTGCTATATTGTTGCTTAAATAAAAGTGAAGTGAAACATTTGAATTATATATATTCCCATATGGTGACAAGTAGGGTAACAAATTAAGTGATAGAGAGTTCTTATCGTAACTAATTGTTTCTACTTCACATTGTGAATCTGTAACAAATTAAGTCTTGTCTAAAGTTTCATAAGAGCAGTTGATCGAAATTATGTGGCCTAATAGAAATAAGCAAAGATTGAAAAAAATAATTTAAGCTAGTGTCCGGTGAAATAGCATCATTCCGGTCTATCTTTGAATATCTAATATTCCCGGGTTTTCTTGGTGGACTGCGTGTTGAGCATATAATTATTAAAATTGTAAGTTCAGGACAACAAATTGAATACATATATGTCAGCATCAGATTACATCAAGGTTGTAGAGTAATTTAAATTCTTATGTGTTGTTGAAATATCATCGTTCCCGTCTATCCTTGAATTTCTAATAATCGTTCCCGTCTGTATTTGAATTTCTGATATCCCTAATTTTCTTTGTGGACTGTGTATTAAGTATACTCGTTAAATTATTAAGTTCGGGACGATAAAGTGAATACATTTATGTCGGCATCAGATCATATTGAAGGTTGAAAAGTGATTTAAAATCTTATGTGTCGCGCGTGAAATTATCCGCAAAGATGATGTGTATAGAGGTTGTCGCTGCATGTATGTCATCTTTCTGGCCTGGCTACAAAATTCTTGTATTACTTTTTATGGTAGGTATAGGTACAAATAGATAGGGGAATCACATTATCGGCTGATCACAATTAAATATTATACCTTGTGGATGATATCCAGGGTGGTGTTTACAGATGCTGCCAATGCGAGACTGACTGACTTGAGGCCCTGTAAATTGGCAACGAAGTAAAAAAAAAGTTATGGTGCTTCATCCTATAGTTGAGATTTTTCTCTTACTTAGTCCAGTATTAACAAATATCTCGCAAGGCAAAGACAGTAACGTGTCTAGTAATTCTTTGGCTTGAAACCAAGTGACTTCACCGTGATCCAAGCATGGCAAGTGAGCCCTGTAAATATGTCTTGAACTTGGGCCCGTGTCCCTCTTGTGGCCTTTACTTTCACTCTCTGAACGACGCGTGGGGTGCCCTTAGATCTCTGCCCTGGCCCATATCCGACCACGGCTGCTAGATCATTAGGAATCCTAGTACTTTGATCAGTATTCATATTCCTGCTCTATACAAAGTATATTTGGATTTTGGGGACGTTGTAAAAATTTGAAGGCACTTGTTGAAGGGATAGAATCTCTCTTTTCTCATAACTTTGGGGGCAATCCTCCGGTCTACCTAGCTATGGCTAACCTGGTCGATGACATTTTATTCAAAAGTTTAAATTCTTTCCCGAAACACGTGTGGGTGCTCATGCCAATTGCGTGTCATTTACTTTGTCTCCCTGTATTTTGGTGTTCTTCTGCTGTGCGTTTAAGCCCTGCTTTAATATATCAGAACTTTTTTTAATGCTTAAATGAAGAATATTTCTCTATGTAAACCAGATAAGAATTTGTATTCTCAAACGTAGGTGAAGTCATATCGGAAGAATATGTTCTGGAATATGGAACAGATTGTCTGGAGATGCACATCGGCGCCGTTCAGCCTGGTGAACATGCTTTAGTAGTTGATGACTTGATTGCAACTGGTGGAACACTCTGTGCAGCTATAAATTTGCTGGGTATGTGATTTAGAAACTTTATTGCTCGTCGTAGATACTAGTTCGATGCTTAATGATACCTGTCATTGCCATCATTGCTGAACATCTATCAGACTTGGTTCGTAAACTGTCATCAAACGCTACACCAATTTCTGCTAACTGCAGTTCGATTGGTAAACACTATGCTGCAGTTAAATTGTCATTAGTTACTATTGGACTCGACCAACAATAAAGAACTTCGCAGCTGTTGGCTGTCATCTTCTCCAATTTGCCATGTTACACACGCGACTTTACTTCGTTTTTATAAATATTTGTATTTTATCGGTTCCAACTTCCTTCTCCTGGTTAAGTCTAATGATTCTCCATTGTTGATATCTTCCATATTTCCAGAGCGTGTAGGGGCTGAAGTTGTTGAATGTGCCTGTGTGATTGAGCTGCCTGAACTCAAGGTATGCTAGAGAAACTCGTTTTGTTTTCATACTCAAGATCGTTTATTTATGTTTCCTAATTGTTAGTTCTGATTATTGTAATTTACCAGTCATAACTAATGCAATTAATGCGAGAAAGAAAATTGCAAATGGTACTTCTGTACTTCTGTTGTACCGGCTGATCGCCACTTCTATGGGTTAGGTAATAAGGCAAAGTTTTTCTTTTAGTTTAACTCTAACCAGCCAAAATGTGCATTGGTAAGAGGATATATATGGACGGAGATTTGATACTCTTTTTCTTTGAAGGATGTGCATTCAATCAGCTCCTTGTGAATGTAAATAATAAACGAAGGGAAATTTTAATCTACACTTTAGAGGATATGGACAGTACATTTTACGTCTTATATTGCATCTTATTTATATATGTTCATTGCCTATTATGCTGTTTAATAAGCAAAATTAGCGGCATTTGAGGCGTAAGTATATATCTATATTTTTATGCGCTTCTGTCTTTGAAACTGTGATCTGACTCCAGTCACCATCAAATTAAGCTGTGTATAAACTCGACACTAGATTTCTGTTTTATCTTGTGTTTAAAATCTTAATTAAATCCTTTTCCGCAGGAAGTAATCAACGTCTAATTCTCTTATTATGCGTAGCTGCATCTTATTCTAAACGATTTTAACTGACAAGAGGAAAGCTGAATGGGTGTGTGGTGCAGGGCCGTGAGAGACTAAGCGGTAAGCCATTGTACGTACTCGTGGAAGCTCGCTGAGATTGTACTGCCTACGATATTTCTCAGGCGAGGAATTCTTCTGCTTTCTGTACACTAGGCCACTTCATTTCCGAGTTGGAAGCTTGCTTTCGTATTTTGATCCATGCTGCCTGTATAATCCCCGTCTGTTCACGTTGCTCTTGAAATGTAAACGGTTGATTAAATTTTTATCTCCAAACAGATATCGCTTCAGTCAAAGCGTGATACCTGCAGACTTAAATTATGATATAACTAGCAAAAAAAAAAAAAAAACACGCATGGAGAATGAAGAATGCATACTCAACAATTAAAACATTATGGAGAAATCTAGTAACAAAGATGGTGGCATCACTCTTACTTTCGATCCCAACTATACATGATCATCTGCAAACATGAAGCCCAAATAATATTAAATGAAGAAGAGGCTGAAAGATTTAAGCTCCTTTGTAGTTCACATCAGAATTCAATAATAGAATAAACCTCTATGTTTGCGGTGAAAGTTGATATCTTCATTAAGGTACTCATTACAAATTCAGTCGTTACAATGAAAATACAAAAAGATAGTCTTTTTATAAGACTTTTACACAATAAAAATACAATTATCGTCAAACAGCGCAGAGATCGTTTATCGGTCTTCTGTTTGCGTGGAATCTTGGCCTATGACAGGGACGTTGATATCCGTGGACCACCAAACGATCAGATCAGATCCGGAGATTCGTCGATTCGCGAAGGAATCAAGAAGCCGAAACGCTTATCTCGGCAACAGCGAGATAATTGCTCTTCTTAAGATCACCGCAACGGGGTAATCTTAAGGGACGAATCGGGCTGCAGATCTGACGAACTCCTCTTCTTTATGCTGAAGAATCTGTTGAAGTCTCCTCCTCTCTAAAATTCGTGCACCTTTAGTCTTCAGTCCGACAGGGCTTCGCCAACGCTCGAGAATTCCAGATCTCAAAAAATGAAGGCCCTGGGTTGTATTTATAGGCTTCAGGAACCCTGTGTTGAATAAGAATGGCCGATTCCCTCTTATCTTCAGTTGAAACCACTTAACCACATTATCAGATCAGTTGGAGCAAATCCAGGCAGTTAACGATTGAAAAACCGCCGAAAACAACCAAAACCAGCGTTTTTTGTATTGGAGACACTTCTGATGTATTGGTGACACTTCTGAGTGTCTTGGCCAAGCCGAGACACTTTGAAGTGTCTTGGCTTGGCCAAGACACTTATAAGTGTCTTGGCCAAGCCAAGACACCACGGGGTCGTCTGGACTCGGAATTACGTGGTTCAATATGCGTTGGAAAGCCGACGAGGAGATCTACAGGCTCCCATGATTGAATTACATGCGGAGTAAATGAGACGCGAGGGGTGCTCCGCCTTTCGTAAACGACGCGGGGCTCCCGATCAGGTCTTATTCCCGTTATTCCGAAGTTTCGTTGCTTTGTATGGTTCGTCGACTCACTTCATGTGTTCGTCGTCGTCAAATGAGCTCATGTGACTCGGATAGCGACATTCATCGTCTTCTCTCTGTCTCGAGCCGTGTGCGGGGACCAATAGGCAATTTTGGACGCCTACACTCTACACTAGCCATGATCCACTCAAATTGGAGCCCAAGACCCCTATTTATAGTTGAGTAAGAGGGGTGGGAAGTGTGTAGAAGAATCAATCCTAACCATACATTAGTAAGAAGTTTCTAGAGGAATAAATACTAGTCATACAGTTGTATTCTCCTAGCTAGAAACTTTTTGGTAGATATTTTGTAGGATGTTTCTAGGAAGAAGTTCTAGAAATTTGCTCTAAAACAATCTAAGTTGGTGAGGAATTCTAACAATAATAGGCTAGATGACTTCTCAAAGAAATGTTTATCGATGAGCAGTACATGCTCGACCTGCATAAACCGCAGCATTATCAACGTAACCTTGGCAAATATTGGGGAGCAGAATGAGCTTTGCTCATATAGTTGGTGGTAGAAATTTTATTTAATTTATCGTCTAAAGTCAGTGCTCTCATAATTCCTATCATTTAAGTGACACGTTCTACGTTCTGCCTGAGCCAGGGTCTGCCTCTCCTATTAATTCTATAGGTTTTTTTTTCTTTTTTTTTCGGGAGCAGTGGGGGGTGGTATAAATACAATGCAATCAAGCATGCATGAATATATATCAATGCTCATTTAACTGTTGATCAGTTCTTCCCTTCAAGTCAACATGAAGCGGCTAGCTGGAGCGTGTCATAATTGCTTCTGTAGTAAAAGAAGCAAACTAAAAGAATATGTAGTTTTAATTACTTGTATATGATCAGCATCAATGATACTAATTACAATAATCAGAGAGACTAATTAAGAGAGAGATCTTCTTCTCTTCTCCCTGCGTACGTAACGTACACCACCTCATTGATCATAATAATGCTTGAGAATATTTGGTACGTACGTTACTCTGCCTTTTGAGTCTCTAGAACGAACACGTACTGCTAGCTGCTCAAGGTTCGGCTACATTTATGTGTGTGTGTGTGTATACACCAATATATATACTAATCGTCGGGGATCCATTAATGATAATTCTAAAACCCAATACTCAACTTATTCTGGCTTTCTTGCGCCGGAGGATGGGCAGAATCTGAAATAGTTAGCCGTCAATAAAAATTGGGTCGATCTAATGGGCCAACTTATATATATCCCTATTATGATTTTGATTCGATCCTTCTTCTTCTTTTTTTTTCTTTTTTCCCCCCCGGGTATTGATAAAACAGGGAATTGAAGGGAGGAACACAGCTGCTGCAATTAATACTCTCCTCAACTGAAAGAGTTCATGCGCGGGTACGAGTCTGGAATGCATAATTTCCTTACCCTCCCACGTGCTTGTGTATAATTACATTCAGATCACAGATGTGTAGGCCCTGTTCATTGTACAAAATAGGTAAAGGCCTAAAGGGGGAGGATCTGATCTTGGAACGTAATCATCAGGATTTAAGTAAAACAAGGGAATTAATAAGTGGTGAGCCCAACACGGGCAGAATTAAATGGGTGTCGATGCTAGGGCGTTGAACCGAACGCCTGGCCCATTTAATGTTAACAACGCTAAATTACGCCAAGTGCCACTATACGCTTGTGCCGGAGATCCCGATCCCGATAATAATTAAAGAGAAAGATCTGAAATTTTTTCCTCACCTCCCTAATCTTACTTTGATTTTCAACCTAATAAATTTGAGGGTTTGAACGTGAAGAACTTCCTTTTATTAAGGTATATATATATATATAGTCTAAAATCATCCTCGTTGGGGTGAAACCGAACCGAATATTTAACAAATAGTTCGGTGTTTATTTGTTTAAGTAGTCAGCCATGTTCATTTTGATAGCCCACTTAACAACGAATGAATGAATAGTTTTTAGTACTATTCGCTTCATAAACAAATAGAATTTAACCACATGAATGTGTAAACTAATTGTTTATATATTACACTTTAGACATATAAGTTTTTGTTACCCTATTTTCCATGCATCCTGATAGTTTTCTTACGCATACAGCCTCATATAAGTAGTTTTCGATATGTGAATATCATATTTTATCACTAGATTGCATAATCATTGGTCGTATAATTTTATCACCATGTTACTTTTTATCACTTTAAGACTAAGATAGGATAATGAATATTTATAAAATATTTACCGAATATATATCTACCGAATATAAACCCGATAATTCACAAAAAAAAAAAACAAATGCATATAAACTATTCACAAATTAATAGTTGTCAAATATTCGAATATTAATCCAATTGAAGTTGAACACACATTTTCTATTTGTTTCGTATATGAATTTGAGTAGTCAAACGTCAAACCTAATACGAATTCGAATATTGGGTAATTGGTTCGTTTCCAGTTCCACCCCCTGCATCCTCATGCTAAGGAGGTCGATCAAGTAAATGTATACAGTGTGCTCAGGGGCGGAAGAAGACAATATTAGGCAAGATTAATTATTATTTAGCTCACTTCTACACTCTCTTAATAAAGGACCATGTGAATTGCATGTGTTTCTGTATTACCTGACACCAGTTTTTTTTATATTCTCTCTAAAATTAAAAAAAGGAGGACATTGTGTCGTATAAAAATTCTCAACACGAATGTGAACGGAATCCGCTTTCGTCCCGCACGTTTGGGGTGGTACCTGTGATGGACAACCTTATTATGCACATATTTTGTGTTCAGTGGTGTGAATATGTACGTATGAGGGGGTTGATGAACAAATTTTCTAAATAAACTCAATCCTAATTTTATTCTTAAATCGATCGTATTCAAACTTTATTACAAAAATCGACCTACTTTCTCGTCACGTCAGCATCGTGACCAGAAAGTGGGTCGATTTTTTTTAAACGCGATCCTAATTAGTCGGGGTTGGCAACCCCGACTATTTTGGACGTCGTTGACGATTTGACAACCTAATTAGTCGGGGTTGAAGCCCCAACTAATTTAGCACAAGTTAAAAATGGTCGGGGTTGGGAACCCGACCATTTCGAATTGCCTAATTCAGAATGGTCGGGGTTCCCAACCCTGACCACCAACCCTGACCATTTAGTAAAGAGTGGTCACCTCGCCCTCCAGTAGTTAAAAATGGGAAATTGGCTAAGGAACAAAATAGTCGGGGTTGGCAACCCCGACTACTTGTCTGAGACAGAATAGTCGAGTGGCCACACCCCCAGTAGCTCGAGTGGGAAATGGTCGGGGTTCCCAACCCGATCAATTTAAACATGTGCTAAATTAGTCGGGGTTTCGAACCCCGACTAAATAACCCCGACCAATTTAAACATGTGCTAAATTAGTCGGGGTTTCGAACCCCGACTAATTTAGCTGGCAAATTATCAGCGACGTCCAAAATAGTCGGGGTTGTTAACCAAACTAATTAGGATTACGCTTAAAAAACGACCTACTTTTGATCGCGATGCTGACGTGACGAGAAAGTAGGTTGATTTTTTTAATAAAGTTTGAATAGGATTGATTTTTGAGAATAAAATTGAGAATGTGTTTATTAAGAAAATTTCTTCGGTGGGTGGATAAGCATTTCTCGCGTCGAGGCTCGAACAAATTGTGTTAATTCGTCGTCTTCTGGAACTTGGTGCTGGCTTCTCGATGTTAGCCGCAGCGCCCCCCCCCCCCCCGCGCCCTAAATTGCTTATGTTTTAAGGTTTCAATTTTAATTGTCTTATAGTCTAATCTGGCTGTTTTGTTGCTACGAAGAGGAGGAAGAACGGAATGGTCTATTTTATCCAACAAAATGCCGGCCCTATATTGAACCAACCAATTAAATATAGGAAGCATTCAAGCAGAGCACTCTATATAATAATTTTTTGGATTCACACTCTCTCTAATTAGATGATAATCATAAAGTATCCAATTATCCCAATCATTAACATCTGTTCCATTTTTAAGATGGGTGAATTATCATATTAGTTATTTTTTCTTGGGTACACCCCTCTTACCATATGCTTTGGTGTTTTTTCTGACCCAAATGTCTAATTAGACACGCACGGCGAAAATAAAGTAGTGAAACCTCTTTCCCATAGTAGTTTTTGACCTCATAAGCTTTTTTTTCACAATATTTGGAGGTAATATCATGTCGTCTCATTCTTTGTTCCAAAATTTATTTATTTTTAGTGGACTCATCGTCTTTTCATAAGCTTGTACATAGTTAGTATCTTTATACCAATGCGCCAAATAATCTTCGGACACGTCCCTCGTCAATAAGGTAGCACTAATATTTCACCGTCGAGAAAGTTTCGAGTCTAACTGCACATTTGGCTCAGAAAAAAATACCAAAGTATCACCGGTGCTTAAAAAATACTAAACTAGCAAGAGAGGTGTACAGAAAATACTGATTTGGTAATTTTAGCCAAAATAAAATCAATAACATATCGGTTCCTTTGATGATATGAATTAATTCTGATCTTACTGTGGCTAAGTTTGCCGGCAAAAGAATAAGTTAGCAGAATATAGTAAATATTAGAAAATGGTTGGAATAAATATGATTATTAACAAGCGTACCTCAGTTATTCAGGCCAAAGAAAGAGTTAAAAATGCTACCAGGAGAGAAAACCACCAAGTCAAAGACTACAACTGATTACTTTTTAACAGCGGGGCGTGGAACATTCTCGCAAGCTACAAACCCAGCTACTTGGAATTTGGCTGGCTACGCCTACAAGACAAATACCGTACTGTTCCCTTGGCATACACGAGTGAGAATGAGACCGCCTTATTAAAACAAGCACACCAAAAGAAAAATAATAGTTTCAAGGACCCAAAATAAATAAATAGATCTGTAGTGTGATAGTACCACGTGATGCTTTCAAGTGGCGATGAGATTTAAAAAAAAAAAAAATCTAATACCAATTGCAAATATATAACAAAAACCTATCGCCAAAAAAATGATCGATATACAAATACCAATTGCAAATAAACCGATCTTTAGGGTATTTTTTTTTTGTGTGTGTAATTTAACCGCCATTGGATAAGTTTTGCAGGTTACGAACATTCACCTCTCTTCTTTTTTTATCTCGACTTGTAAACTGTAACAGTTAATAGAAAAGAAGAGTAAAATCTAGCTTCGCTCTAATTTGAGCACATGGGCTTTAACATTTTCAAGTAAGACTGTTTAAAGATTATTTAAGTATTATCTAACTAGAGTTCAAACAATAGAAGGTGTTATTTGACAACATGTATTTATTTACGGTCACAAAAGTAGTAGCTTCTGAAAAACAACGCAAAAGCTAATTTGGAGCTATTCCACCGAGACAAAACAACCACTGTCCTCTTGTCCCATTGCCTTAATAATCCTCCATCCACCACAAATCCAAATTAGGAAGTAGAAATTTAAACAAACGGCTTTTTTTTTTTTTTTTTTTACCATAGAACGAGAAATTTCCCCATCCAAACCAATTCCCCCCCTATTTTTTTCTAATATCATTAAATTTTCCATTACACCAAAACAAGAGGGGGGGGGGGGAAAACACAAGGAAGATTTACAGAAGTGTAAAAAAAAAAACAAAAAACTGCTCCGAACGCATCTACCCGGTTCGGGTTAAAGCGGCCGAGCCTGTTTAAAAAGCAGCCCGAAAATAACCAGCTAAAAGTTTTATAAAAAGAAAAAGAAAAAGAATATCAACTCTCTTGTTAAAATCTGGCTTCGATGTCATTATATTCTAGGGTTACTTTATTTTGGACATCACTCCCGTAAATCTTTAATATTTTCAAATTAATATCAAACGGGGCAGAGACTAATTTCAAAATGTTAATGATTTATTTAAGGGACTGGCTAATAATGTACAAGAGAAGAGAAAACCTAGATTTTATAGATGATTAGGAAACAAGGAAGCACCGCCCGCGGATCGAGCACGACCAGCTCCCCTTTCCCAGCACCGCAAACGGACTCTCCGCGCGATTCCGGATCCGACCCGCTCCGTACGCGGCCCACGATAACGCTCTGCACCCAGCATCGCCTACGCGGCCCCACGCCGCCGCTCTCTGTGGCCCCACCGCTGCCCGCGAAGGTCTTATCCCCCCGGCTCGAAAGACGCTGGCTCGTAGATCCCGCGCCGCCGGGGAGGAGGAGGAGCAGTGGAAGCGCAATCATCTCGTTGCGTCGGCGGCGCACCGGGCGTCGCTGGCGCCGGCGCGGGCGCGGACCAAGGATCGGTACTCCTCGAAGCGGGGACGTTCGGGTGGGGTTGTGGACCCGGAAGACATCTCGATCCGGCCCGGGACATGCAGCCGCCCGGGGACCAGCTGGATCCGAAGATTATCTCGACGACGCGGCGGGAGGGTGGGCGGAGGGGAGCTCGGCCGGGGCGGAGAACGACGGGGTGGGCCCGCGGGGCGGAGGCTGGGACGGGGTGCTGGGTTGGTGTTGGGTTTGGGCTTGGGCTTGTACTTGGGTTTGGCTGGGCTTGGGCGTGATGGAGTGGGGGGATGATGAATGGGTTCGTCTTCAGGGGGTTTTTTGGGGAGGAGGAAGACGACGTCGCGGAGAGTTTGGGTTGAACCGCCGCAGGAGCCGGCCGGGATTAGAGCCTTCTTGGGTTTGGGGACGCAGACGACGTCGTCCAAAGCGGTGGACTTGCATTGGAGGGATTTGAAGAAGCTCGTCGCCATATTTTGATTTGACAATAAATAAATAAATAAATAAGAAAAAAAGAAGAAGAAATTAGAGGAAACGGGAGAGGATTTATAGAGAGAGAGAGAAAGAGAGCGAGGCACGGGGGATTTTTGAGAGTCCGAGTAGGGGAAGGAGAAGAATGGTAGTTTGATACCCAATTTATTAGGGGTTTTTTTACTTGCTGCCACCCTCTAATGTGCCTATTTAATGCTGACCCTTCCTCTCTCGCTTTTTTGTATGAAAACGTTTGCATGTTACGACCTAAACAATGTGTTGTATTGCAACTACTCTTCTTCTTCTTTACTTTTCTTTTCTTTTCTTTTCTTTATTTTTTTCCTTTTTTTTGAATCAATTCTACTTACTTTTATATATAGATTCATTACCTTTTGGAAAATTTAAGTCCGCCAATTTTTTGGTGGATAGAAACTGACTAATCGGTGTAGTGCGGATCACGTACTGCAAGGGGGTCCACCCAAAGCTTCTATTTCAATTTTCTCCATTATTTGGACCCAACAAATTAGATGTAATAATCATGAAAGTCTTGAAAATTGTAAGCAACATGACAACATCTCAAAATATCCAGAAGATCCCGTGTTCATTGAAAAATGGTTATAGTATTTTAAATTATAAATAAGCAGATATGTTGGCCTAATAAATGTATCACGGAAAATCAATAAACAGAGATTTTTTATATATATATATATACTTTCTAAGAGAGACAAGCACATGATAGGAAAGCCAACGGTTGACCTAATCTTTCGAGCTCATAATGAGCCAAAATCGATAACAGTTGACTTGCTCAGGCTGAGGTTATCTATTTTACCCACTCTTGGAGCTCTATTTGTGAGGCAGAATATTTTTGTATTTTTCTCTCAAATTACAAATGGAATAGCTTTACAGGGTGTTTGTTTCACCAAAAATTTTGGTATTTGGTATGGATTACAAGTTTCAGGAATAAAAAATAAGTTTTTTTTTTGTATTTTGGGATTCCATATATGATGTTTGTTATAAGAAAATTTTTAGATTATTGAATCCCAAAAGTACAAAAAATACCTAATTTTTAGAAATTGCCAAATCCTCTCAATTTGAGAGGATTTGACAAATCACAATTTTGTCTTTTTGTGGGAGGAACCTCACTAAGATAGCATATTCATCATATTGCAAAATTTTGGTATTTGGTAATGCTATAATTTGAGTTTGAAACAAACAAAATATTATAAATTATAGTATTCCAAATCCTAAAATATTAATGAAACAAACAATATTTTAGAAATCCTAACCCATAACAAAACACCTATGAATTTCAAATCCCATCGTGAAATCCATATCCTAAAATTATTGGATTTGAAACAAACTCCTAGCTTTAGCATAAACACTTATTTAAAATATTTTTCGTCTGTAGATTTGATTCAGCAGTATATATATATATATATATGGGTATGCTTGGTATCAAGCACAAATTTTGTGCTTGGTAGTGATGTGTCACATCCTCATCCACTCACTACCCATGTGAATTTGTTCCTACATTTGAATGAGTAGAGGGGGATTTGACACATCACTACCAAACATAACTTTTTGTGCTTGGTACCAAGCATACCCATATTTCTCATATTCCTACATTTGAATGAGTAGAGGGGGATTTGACACATCACTACCAAACATAACTTTTTGTGCTTGGTACGGGTGGTTTATTCTGGTATTAAATGTCCTTTTACCGCCCTTTTCTTTTACTAGGACGAAAAGCTAGATGTTACTCTATACCACAAGTTTGGTGCAACGGTAGATACCGTAATTATGAAGGAATTAAAGGTAAAGATCACAAGTATCTATTGAAATTATGATTCCTCGTTTGCGGGCTTAGAGAGGGTAATAATGTGGTTGGTTTTGGCTAAGCCCAAGAATGTTGGGTTCAGCGCCTGGTTCCATGTGGGCTCAGCACGAGCTTCATCATCATTGCTTTGCTATAGTAAGTTCGTAGTGTGGAAAGCCCTCGGGCGCCGATGAATAGTCTTGGCTATAGCCTATAGCATTAGGTTGTGAATTTAAGTACTTGTTGATTTAATTTGTCTCGCCGCTTTTGGACTCCTACGAGGTTCACCTTGTTGTGAGATGCTCATCGAACTCATCAAGATTCGAGGCATCATACAAGGATGAAGGATTTGAGTATATATGTTAATTAGTGGATTAGTTATCATGTAATTGGTCCGTTTCATTGGAAATTGATGGATTTAGAGGAGCGGGGGCACTGACGATCATTAGAATAGAATGGTTTGTGATTATTTGAACATATATAATTAATAAGAAAGATCCATTTCATTGGTGACAACACGTTATACACTGTTTCTTTGAGAAGACGGATGAGGCCAAGAGCCTCAACCTGTCTCATTCAATCAGGACAAAAACAACATGAAAGAACTGCAGGGAGAAATAGATGAACAAAAATAAAGAAAATACAGGCGAAATAATCAACAGTTATGTGCCATCTGAAAACTAAACAAGTGGGAGGAAAGAATATCTTAGGCCCTTAGGGGGTGTTTGTTTCAAATCCTATAATTTTAGGATATGGTTTTCACCGAAACAAACACCCCCTTAAGAGCCCGTTTGGATAATGGAAGTATTGAAAATAAGAATTAGGTTATAGAAGTAACTTTCAAAACTATGAAATAGAAAGATGCGGAAATAGCATCTTTTTTTTTGTTTTATATATTTTTAGAAGTAATGAAAGTAGAACTTCTTCCTCTTCATTTATCTTTTTTGTTTGGATAATATTTGAAAATATTACTAGGAAGTAATTTTGAGAATCATTTTTTCCTCATGGACCCCACCCTACATCAACTTCCGCCATATTTCAGTGCATTCGAATGCGGAAAAATATCAAGAAAATAGAGGTGCCAGCTAGATGCCACGTCAGCTTTTAAAGATGTAGCGGAAGTAATTTTTACAGAGAAACAAACATAAATTTTTATATGGAAGTAACAAAAATGAACTATACTGCATCTACTCCATATATAGCTATTTTCGTGCAAACAAACAGGCCCTAAAGGTGAGGTGCAACCTTTGTGCAGGAAATGGGATCGAGGAAAAATAAAAATCACCTAACAATAGGTGGTGTATATAATTCAATCTTATATTCAAAGCAGTATTCTCTGATTAAGAGGGTTTGTTTAACCGGAGAAGTTTCAAATTTTTGAATAAAAGTGGTTTCCGAGATTTAGCTTTCAAACCCTAAAATTATCTGCAACCTAGTCAATCTCGATCTGCTTTTACTTACTAAAAAGGGTTATTTTCTTCTGCGATATCAAAAGCAGCACTTATTCATGATCCATCCTGCACTGCATGAGAGTACTTTGAGTTTACATGCACTCCCACCCCCACCCCGCTGTTAAGTTGAGATCGAGAAAAGAGATGGGCAAGTTACTTTACTTGATTAAAGTCAGCATGTTTGTAATTGGCCAAAGCCCTACTCTTAATACATTCCTTCCTTTTTAAAACTTTTGATCGAGGTACGTAGAAAGAGCGCACACGCAACGATGAAAGGGATGAAGAGAACATGAAGCCGGCATTAATTGGGGAATAAACTAGCGTCGTCATGTTGTTTCTTTGAAGTGCGTTAATTAATCGATCTCCCGGCCCCTTAGTTTTTAAATTTATTTAATTATTTAATGCATTTGAAAATTAATCATAGATGAGTAAGCTAGCTAGCTGTTACTATATTCCCTTGTCACGACCTTAATTAATTTGCCTACTTTCTCATCAAGCTAGACAAGAATGTTTCTGTTGCTTTCCATCCGCGATTGCTATATTTTAGTAGGTGTTTGAAAATTTGAAAGAGTGAAACAAAAGGCTGGCTGGCTAGCTGTAGGTAATGGTCCCTATAGATGGCAAGTAACTTAGACATGAGGAAATGATCAACAGGAGTTGAAAATTTATAATTCACGCATTTGCTTGCCGAGGTTTAGTAGTCGTCCTAGCTAGCTAGCACATTAAATATATACTAGATTATAAAAGATGTGCATGGTTACTCAATTTTTTTAAAAAAAAGGTCTAATGAAGTGGCGGGGTAGCGTTTTCCTCGCAATCGATCACTAATATAACTCCAAAATCTCATTATGAAAATGGCCGCTCTATTTGAGATCGAGCTACAATATTTTAGATTCTTTTTAAAGGGCATGTTGTTGTTGTTGTGAGAACCAACTTTGATAGTTATCGCTCATCGCGCGCTTTTGCTTAATTTGTGGACAAGGGATCGCTTAGTTAGTTAGGAAAATGAAAGCTGGTTTTTCACTCCATAATAAATAATCTAATGGGCCGGGCCGGACAATTAAGCAAGTCTCAGCTAGCCAAGTGCATGTTTGTATATATCATCCTTCTCCTCCCTCCCTGCACCGCACCGTACGTTCTGATGCGTTCACTATATATGTGTGAAGATGATCTACATGCATCGATCATCAAGTCATTAGTGATCGATGTTGCTACTATGAGATGTAAAGGTAGTGCCTAGCTAAGAAGGCATACGTGAGAGAAAGTAATTAAAGGGGATAGTGTGATATGTATCTCTCAGAGCTTTACAAATTAATATCAAATCAGTCACTACCCTGTTGGCATGGAGATGTGAAAATATACACTTTTATTTCACGTTAAACATGTTGGATATAAAGCACATACAATTAAGTTATAGCATGCAAAATTAAATCCGGAAAATAAAAGAATTAGAGATTCTGGCATGATCGGGAGCAGTCATGTACTCGGGCACAGATGATCCTCTCTCCCCTAGCGGTAAAACCCCCCGGAATCGGTCGATCTCTGTACTCGGGCGAGAGAACAGAGCTTCAGCTCAGATGAAGAAGATTGGCCAAAAAGTCGTAATGTCAAAATATGAACGGAAATCACTTTGAAAACAGAGGAGATATGAGAAAGAATTATAACTTGTTGTGTGTTTTCTGGAGAATGAGAAGGGCTGTGTTTTAGAGAACCGTTACAAAATCCAGCAATCAATTCTGTAACGTTCGCCATAATGTCGATCGTTACGCAATAAACCCACAATCGATCGTTACGCAATAAACCCACAACCGTTGCACACGTGAAAAACGTGCAAAAATAAAGCTAGAGAAAACAAAAAAACATGCGCACATGTGTGATATGCAAAGTCCAAACAATACAAACCCAAAATACTATTCAAAGCCCAATAAGAAGAGATACAATTTTAACCACCAACTATTCACCTCATTTTCTAATGTGGGACTATTCACAAAGGCAAAATTGCCTTTTTCATAAACAAATAGCCAACAAAACATGCAAATTAATGAGCATGCATGCTAGTGGACACTATTCTTCCTTTTGCTCAAAAATAAAAAAGGTGGGGCAAAAGGAAAGGTATGAAAGCCTAACGTTCACTTATAATTATGTCTTTCGGGTTAAATTACACTTAACCCCAAGAACTTTCGACGTTCAGTACTAAACCCCCAACAACTTTCAAAATCGCACTAAACCCTCAATAGTTTTGGCGGAAACCCCCAATACCTTTCAGATAAATTGCATTAGACATTCCAATAGTGTTTTCAAAAATGCTTTTTATACTTTCTATAAAATACAGAAGCATGAGGGTTTTTCTGCAAAACTCGAAGGTTATTGGGAATTTAGTAAATTTTTGGAAGTTATTGGAAGTTCACTACAAAACTCTAGAAGTTCTCCAAAGGTTTAGTGTAATTTATCATTTGTTTTGTTAAGGGAATATAATCAAATCAAAGCAAAGGACGCTGAAACTTTGGACTCAAACCGAACGCAAGCTAAGCCTAGGGTATATAGCCAGCCCATACACGATTCTATATAGCCAGCCCATACACGATTCTTTGGAGTTTGGGCCTTTTGTAGAGGGACAAAACCATATAAGATAAGAAAGGAGACAGCCTAGAGATTTTGTCATATAACAAAGAACAATGGGAGAGTGCAGAGAATATTCAAAGAAGAAGAAGGAGAAGAAGAAGGAGGAAAACTTTGGGAAGTGATCTCATAATAGCTTGGTTGCATGATTTGAATGGGAGAAGAGTGTTTTCTTCCGTAAATCGTATCGCAGCGGTCGAGGCGAAGGGCTGGGACCCAACCTCTGCACCCTCACGCCTGCAGAGCTTTTCTCTTTTCCCTTCTTTTTGGGCTTGTTTTTTTCTCCCCTTTTTGAAATTTGAAGGGGAGAGCGGAATTAATAAATTATATTTCAGTTGTGAAGTGCAAGCTATTTTGAACTATGAGAAATGCTTTGACCAATAATGTTTGTACAGTGTTTGTCTGGATTCCTAGGGAGGGGAGACTTATGTAATAATGAATATCGCGTGTCTAATTAATGAACCAATGCGTCAAAATTAGGGAGGTAGGTTAAAATATAACTTATTCAAAATTTTGGTATTGGGTTATTATTGGGCCGATCGAGCTGCTAATTTGAAAATGAAATCCAATGTTAATTTGATGCTTTGATGATCAACCCCATATTTTTTAAAAAAAAAGAAGCAAATGTATTTCTATAACATCCCGCGTCATTTTTATCAATGATCAAATGGAATGACATACTAATTACAAAAATTTTTCTAGCATTTTTTTTATAAAAAATCTCCTGTCCAAAGCTCTATCTATCGATACGTAATTTGGAGAGCCTTGAATTGGAGACCATGGAACTCTCTCTTTAACAGATTTAAAAGTCTCTCTAGACGATTTTTTAAGAGTAAAAATCCTATCGGAACATCTCACACCATGCAAGAGTGCTCTGAACAACACATTGTCCAAAACACGGGGCGCTTGGACTTTCTAGTGCCTCCTGTTCTGGTGCACAGAACGCCCAGTAGTGTGGGGGTTCTGATAGAACTCTTACTTGGTTTTTTACCTCTAAAAATTTATCAGTGAGTCCTTTTTCCCACAAAAGACATGGCGAGCCCGTGTATTAACCTACTTTAAGCCTGAGCCCATGTGGTAAAACACTAGTCGATTTAAAGCGAGTCCACTGGATCCTGAAGCCATCGTACGTAGTAGCCCAACACCAGCCTGTCATCGCACTGTAAACAAAACATATTTGAAGTCAGTGCCACAACCCACTGCAACAGGCCTGTAGCCCGCGCATACCTTAACGAATAAAAATATATTATTGGGATCTGTTTGTAGCCCACCGTAAAGCCCTAGCCCACCTAGCGATGCCATGCACTCAGAAACTACTTCTTGTCCCTGTCTTACCCAACTAAGCCTGTACCCACGCAGTCCTCACTTAATCTAATAAGAAAGGATACGTTTAGTCTTTGCACTAGCTCACTATAAAGGAGCAAGTGTTCATGTTAAATGCTCACCGAAAAAATATTAATGGGGGCATGAATTCGAAAATCCGATAATAAAAAAGGTTGACATCCGTTTAACGCGCATTTAGTACCAGTGACTTTGGTCTACTCTTGTACGTTTTCCACTTAGCCCATGTTTTAGCCCATGTAGAAGCCCACCGTAAGACTTTTAACTGATGTTTAAATAAGGCGCTAGTAATTTTTTAGAGAGGCTCAATCGTTGCTCGTGTTATTATGAGCTGAAGAGAGAAGATGACGGGGGATATTGAAAAGATTATATATGGATCATAAAACAACGGATGCTTTGTTCAGAACGATTTATTATCAGTAGATTTGATAGAATTTAGCTTTTACGCATACGCAGGCACATGACAGAGTACTCTTTAACCGAATATGGGCAACAAGAATCAAATCGCGTCGGCAAAAATTATTTTCCATTCCCGCTTCAGCGTTACCAGTCCCTGAAACCTTTTCCTACAAGGAGCATGATAACATTAATTGATAGAACAATAATAACAATAACACCCCCCCGAAAAAAAACAAAAAAAACATTTAGGATCCTCGAACACCCACGATATCGAACGCCGAGTAAATTACAAAAAAAAAAAAAAAAAATAAAAAAAAAAAAAAAGAAAAGAAAGAGGGGCGCTGCAGCCGCGCGCCGCAACGGCCACCCTGCGATCCTCAGGCCAGCTCGCCAAAAGCAGGCCTCGGCATCCTCCTCGCTCCGACCCTGTCTGCCTTGTAAACGTACCACTTGGCCGACACCAGGAACAGCGGCCAAGTTCGCCCGCCGCCTCAGCGCCGGCACAAGGAGGCCAGTAGAATAAGTCGCAGCTTCCCCATTGTTCGATCGTCGGGCAACCAGGGCCCCGGCGCCGCCTCTCGCACAGTCAATTTATGAACCATGGTCACAAGCGCCGAGCTGAGGAAGAAGCCGAGCGGATGAGAGTGCTCAGAACATCCCCGTGCTCATTGTCTTCATCACCCTTGGGGCACTCCCGCAGGAGAGAAGTTCCAGCTGGCGCCATGTAATGCAGAACGGCCTGCCCCGCCCCCGACCAATGAAAAACGTAGAGGCACCAGC
Source organism: Asparagus officinalis (assembly GCF_001876935.1). NCBI lineage: Eukaryota > Viridiplantae > Streptophyta > Magnoliopsida > Asparagales > Asparagaceae > Asparagus > Asparagus officinalis. The sequence continues at coordinate 256,527 of NC_033803.1, forward strand.
CAGAACACGCTCGATACACACCACGACGCTCCCCGCCTCGCGCGGCACACTCGTGAAGGCGGTGCTGCTTCGATGAGTAGGCTGGTGGCGCCGCCATGGCGAGGATCGCAGGGCGAGGCCCACGACCGATGCGTTGGAGGGGGATCAGGCTCTGGGGTTGCGCGTTCAGGCTGGGCGTGCGAGGCGGGCGACGAGCGACGGTCGTAGAACGGGGACGGTGAGGAGGTATGGCAGCCGACGAAGGAGTACGGCTGAGGGAGCCGGAGGGGATCTTGAAGGAGGGGGCCCGACGTGGCGGTCGCATTTGCGTGGCTTGTGCGAGACGGAGAAGGTCGTCATCTGCGGCGTAGATGGTCCAGAACAGGATGGTCGTTGCGCGCCATATCGGAGGCATTCGGACACCATTTTCACCTCTTCTACGTCCGTCAGGGTCGAGAGCTGCCATTTTGTTTGCCGGTCCGTCGGGCCGTCGATTATCGCGGCCCGGTCCAAGAACCTGTCATATTATAATTAATTAATTAGAGGGGAAAGGGTAAGGGTAAGACCTACGGTGACCGTTTTTGAAACGGCAGTCATAATTAATTTGATCTCTAATAAGCATTAATATTATCTATTAATGTCAAGGGATAACCGCGCCGCGTGTTATAGTTTTATTATAATCTGATAATTAATATCGTCGGCTGTTACGCGTTTGTGTCCTCCAAATTAACTAATCTCCGCTTGTTTAATTAATTATTAATAATTAAGAAGTGGGCACGAACCCAATTTCTCTTTAGGTTTGGATCCTGTACGCATGCGTCGACACTGTGACCCTCGGGGATGCGCAGTACCTTCAGTAGTACGTGCTCGCGTGTACATTTATGACTGCTGTTGGTCACTGCACACCGATACCTTGTACAAGAGGAGAAAGCTAGCCAGCCTCAGTTGAGGGGCAGTACGTACGTAGTTTCGTGTACCCTCGTGATCCCCAGAATCTCTTCGCAGCCATCAACTCTCTTGTCTTTTCTGTTTGGCCCTTCTCGATCTGTACCCCCTCAAAGATTTCGCAAGCAGCGTCATGACAGGAGCTAGCTCGATATATAGAACTGATTCGAGGAACCGAATTAATTCTCCGTGGACAAAAAAACCACAGCTCATCCGGCCCCTTGCTGGCCATTTGCGCGCGTCATTTATTTACTAGCTTGTTCCTTGTTTTCAGTGAGTCCACAGTTTCCGCAATGAACATGCATATACTGCTTTCTCAAAATTAACTCAAGATTCCGAATACTATTCAATGACTGCTTTGCTCAGCAACTCCTCTTAATTAACATGGTCAATTAAAGATTCAGTTTTCCCTGACCCAACCAATATTGAACTGCATGGAGCATGCTCATCTGATCGAACAGAACGGTGTGTTGGTCGCAAAGGAACATAAACTAAAAATGATTTAGTCTTTTCTATTTAGACCAAAATTTACCCAAAAAACGTAAGTCCTTAATTTAATAGCACGCCCTGCTCGTTCCGCTCCCAAAATTCTAGCTACTAAATTGCATCGCGTATTTTTCCCTTAGACCAAACATGCATATTTTGAACTAAATAAATGTATGCGGTACTCGTCTTTAACAAATAGAACATGCACGAGAATCTTAGCTAGGGTGTTTTAAATTCTTTACATCTACCTGTGTCGCTCACAGAACTAACAATTTTACATATGATAAGTTAACATTTTATGGTTGAGTTGACAGGGTTAAATTTATATTCTCTAACAACATTGGTCATGTCTGACGAGTGAGGGGGGCACATGCCTCAGCCGTTCCCAGTACTAAAATACTCGAATTCCACGGGTTTGCGGTTGGGCGAGGAATCAAGTGGGGGGCTAACACGCAAGGCTGTATTTATTTCGAGGATATTAAATCTCGATTGAAGTCATGGCAGGGCAATCAATCAGGAGCACGTACAGGGTGCAAATTAACCCTAAAACAATTGCCTAATCTAACCACGAAATCAATGATCATGTGATCATCTCTCAATCTCCAATCCCCGACAAATTAATAACATCTCATGGTTGCCATCACCAGTGCTGAACATGGACACCACAGTTTGTTGCACGCAAATTAATGTACCCTTATCCACTACGCTTTCAAAAAATTAACGGGCTAGGTTCCAAATTAAAAGATGCCGACCGACTGAATAAGGCCGCCTTGACTGAAGGAGACTGTCGGTCTGGATTAAATATATATATGAGCTTTGCTACAAGGACCCAAAATATAGGATCAATAGAGGGGACAAGTGAGGTGTCTCCCTCCTATTGGATAATGAGTTGGTAATCATTAATGATGATCAACTCATTATCCAATAGGAGAGAAAAACCTCACTTGTCCCCTTTATTGGTCCCATATTTTGGGTACTTGAGGAATTTTTCTTAGCTTAATTAATTGTACAAGGTAGCACCAGCTAGCAGGAAACATTTGGCCTATCCAATTACTTACTTATAATAATCTCTCTCACTCCGTGATCAGGTTTAGTTTACTAATAAACGAAGGATCCGGAAGGAAAGCTTTTATAAATTATAGTTTTTAGTATTAAACTGATATTAATTAACTAAGGAGAAAATATCTATTTGAAGGATTTGTCAGCTTGGTCGATCGGTATCTAGACCCCAATAGATCGATGTCAGCAAGTCTTGACATCC
>NC_033803.1:259207-261595 GCF_001876935.1 Asparagus officinalis
AACCTTTACTTCAATCTCAAACTCTTTGAATTCCTTACTTCAATCTCAACCTTTACTATGATATCTTTTATTTCCAAACTCCTGTTTTCTGTTAAAAGAGTTGTTCTTTTGGTAATTTGTTGCTTTTATCGTCAGAAGAAGAGGCGATACAAATGAAAAAAGACAAAATGACTTTTCTTTATAAAGTTGAAAAAAAAAAGAAAACAAGAAAGCAAACCGAAAATTTATTTCCCCATCAACCACCCCTCACGTGAAGCCAAAAAAAAGCCAAGAAATAACCCCCCAGTCCGTCTCGTTCCGGATGTGGCGCCCAACTCTTTGAATCTCGAATCAAAACGCCAACTAAATCCTAACCTTAATTACCCATCAGTTTCCTATATATGAATAAAACAAATTTATGGTTTCACAAGCCCTAAATAAATAGCTCTGGTTTCTAATTAATTTTGTTCTACGTGATAAATCCTAGATTACAATACTGAAAGGGAAAAAAAAACTTAACTTCACTAATTGAACTTTTTAAAACAATAATAATAACAATAATAATAAATTTGTGCAGCTCGAAAGGGGTAATTAAGTGGGGAGGGGGATCGAGAAGAGCAAGAGAGAATTGAGGTACGTACCGGAATTGGCTTGGTGTGGGGCAGCCTCTCCTTGCCTTTGCACTTCGGACTCCTCCTCTCCCCTCGCCTCCTGCTGCTCGCCGCCCTCGCATGCTGTACAGCATCTGCGCCGATGCAGACGGCAACTCCCGCCCTCCTCTTCTCGCACGCTCCGACCACCGTACCCGGCAATCTGCGGTCAACGGCTCCGCGCACCAGTTTCTTAAGCGATACTCGCGTCCCGCGCTAGACAGAACCAGCCCGGACGACGACGGGAGGTGCGGCAAAATGCCGTAGCCCCACCCCTGCCGACGTTTGTCCGCCTGATGTAGACCAGGCAGGCGTCACGGCCACCAGGGAACCCGAGTGATGAGAAGAAGACTGCAGCTGGAAGAAACTTGGCCCATGCTCTTTTTTCTCTCTCGGGTCGGCTCGTCGAACTGGTCCGACCGAAGCCCGAGACGCGTCGATTTAAGGCCGCCGCGTTCCAAGCAGTCGGTAATCAGGGCCGGTAAAGGACCCATCTGGCGTCCGGCGCCTGCGCGGGGTGCACGCGACCCGTTAGCGTCCGCAAGCGGCGGCAGGTCCTCAGGCCCCGGCATCCGCCGTCGATAATCGTCGGATGTGCCGCCCGGCCTTGATTTTGTTTAATCTTAAAGACGCTTTAATTACTTTTAGTTAGCTAGCTAGCTGATGAGGGGCGCCGGGGATCGAGGATTTAAACGGGAAAGGGGGCGCGCGGACTTACGAGGCCTGGACGGAGGTGAAGATGGCGGATGGTCGGAGGGTAGCGCGCGAGGTAAGTGTGGCGACGAAGGCACGGAGGAGGGCAGAGGCATGAAAGAGGTGCCGCATGAATTGGTGACGTCGTGGCGGCGGCGCGCATTGGCCCACGTGCATCGTGTCGGTTAAGTAGGTAACGAGGTTGACGGTGGGCGTATGCCCCAGCGTCCGTCGGCGCTACGCATAGCTCCAGCCCCTTCATCATAAATTGAATTAAAGTTAGCATTAAATTAAGTTGTCTAGCCGTTTCAGTCAACCCGGCTGGCATAAAACAAATTAAAAGCAGTTCATATAGCTAATTAAAAGGGCATTAAATAAAAAATTAAAAAAAAATCAAATTGTCTTTGCGTGCAGTGCAGACCGAGAGTTTAGAGGGCGCGCATGACCAGCCTCTTCATCGGTTTCGGCGACGCGCGACGGGCGGCGCGTGCGCCTTGAAGTGCCCGCAGGCGTCGGGGACGATTTTTCCGGCGTTGTCTGGTTTCGGGAGCAGGTTTATATCTTTTTCCAATGCTTTTGAGAGAATTGAATTAAAAAAGAGAGAAACGAGGGGTAGTTATTAAAATGGCCGAAGCTGCCGCAGCTGGGTGGAAAGCCGATTTTATATTAAAAGGTGGTGGCGCTAACGAGGGAGAGATGGGCGGGGTAAGCGAGGGGGGGGGGCGGCCTGAGCTTTATATAGGGAAGGATAGGGGTGTTTTGGTCTTTTGACGTGGAGGGACACGGGGTTGGGGGTTGGGGGAAAATTTAAGCCCAATCCCAGTGAGCTTCCAGAGTCCCCGAAGCGTGCGTGAGTCGTTACGGACGTCCTTTCCAGTTTCGACGGGTTGTAAATTAACAGTTTAATAAAAGTGCCAGGAAATCGAAAATAAAACAGTAGATTTTCTTCGAAAGGTCAGGTTGAAGTCAATTTAATTAACTAGTTTCTCATATCAATTTAAAACTACCGCTCCTCATTCTTAGCTGTTGCCTTTTTTTTTCGCCACTAGCCGGGATAAATGACCAG
>NC_033803.1:261620-267160 GCF_001876935.1 Asparagus officinalis
CCTGAGCTTTATATAGGGAAGGATAGGGGTGTTTTGGTCTTTTGACGTGGAGGGACACGTGTGGGAATAAGCCCAATCCCAGTGACTTCCAGAGTCCCCGAAGCGTGCGTGACTCGTTACGGACCTCCTTTCCGTTTCGACGGGTTGTAATTAACAGTTAATAAAAGTGCAGAAATCGAAATAAACAGAGATTTTCTTTCGAGGGTCAGGTTGAATCAATTTAATTAACAGTTTTCTCTATCATTTAAAACTACCCTCCTCATTCTTACTGTTCCTTTTTTTTTTTCCCACTAGCCGGGATAAATGACCAAGTTATTTATTAGTGAAACTTATGTGCATGGGATTCTGATCCCTTGTGATGGGAGATTCCAGTGAGACTTCTCATGTATACCTTCCCACGTCTGCATAAAACATGAAAAGTAAATTTTTATTCTTAAAAAAAACAAGTAATATTAAACAAGTGATGTATAAACTTAAGGCCGAACCTATTAAGCAAGGGTCTGTATTCTCTACTATCTCCACAGTAGAGAAAGCCTACAATTAACTATATGGATTAGGGATGCTAGCGTCTCTTAGTGAGCATTAAATATTTTTATGTATGTATGTAATTAATATATTCATAGGAAAACTGAGTGAGAATATTTGATTGGTGAAATGTACAATTTCTCTACAACTAATGATGTAGAGGATCTAATGCAGCGCGAAAGTGATAAACCTCGGAATTCACGAAATGGTACTTTTTTTAATTCAAAAAAAGCTTTTAATCCATAAAGAAAATATAATAAGAGAAAGTTATTAATAAAAGCGATCTAATTCTTCAGGTTACATGCCTCTTCTTAATTAGAATAACAAAATAGATTCCTAATAATACTAGAATTATAAAAAAAATAAAAGGTACCAAATGTTACTAAAAAAGCTCCCTATAATAAATAAAATGAAATCAATCCAAATTAAATAAAAATTGACTTTGTTTCATAATCTAAACCGACTCCAACTTTATTACTAAAAGAAAACTAAATGCTAATTATTTCTAAAATTCTGTAAAAAACAGGTGTTACTGATGGGATTGTGAGATTCTACAAAGCCGATTGACTCTATCTCATCGAGATAGGCGATTTTCATATATAATATGTTAGAATTCATCTTCCAAATTGGGAGATATAACTATTTTTTGCGATTAATTAGTTAATAATTCAGCTGTGTCCGCATTTGACTCGGTTTCACTTCTCCATGAATTTGCTCGTTATGGTCCTTAATTTATCAGGTCTCTTTCCAATAATGATAACCAACAAAATAATAAAGAAATTATATCACCACAGCTAAAACAAATTATTTCCAAAATAAAGAAATTTTATTAGCCGAGTTAGGGATGGAAACTCATTGAAGAAGAATTCGACTCTTTGCTGGGCGAAAAAAGAAAAGAAAAAAAAAAGGAGTGACAAGAAAAACAAAACGTTGAAAATGGAAAAAGGAAAAAAGTAACCAGCCAATTGCACTTTTATCTTCATTGATTATTTAATTAGATACACACAAAATATTTGGGTGACAATTGATAAATATTACGCATGCTCCTAAAGCTTGTTGTTGACAAGAGAATAAAATACAACTTGTACTATTACTCACGTCTCAAAGCTAAATTATCTTGATTTAGAAGGTTAACTTTCCTAAGAGAAAGTTGAGTATTATCTCCAGGAGGCATTTCCTCAATCCGCGAAGTTGCATGACATCTTCCTAGAGAAAATAAGGTAGCTAGAACTTTCATATTTCACTAGATAACATTTGATGAAATAAATAAAATCATATCATATCATCATATCATATCATCATACTCCTCATAAAAGAGTGAGTTTAAGAAAAACTTTTTATGGTCAATTTTACCATTAATCCTTTTGAATATTACATTCTAGTTTTATCCTAAAATATTTAAATAATTTAAATGTAAAATCTTCAACCAAAAACTAATATTAAAAAAGATCAAATAGTAGAACTAATTTTCTATCCTTCTAAAAATGACAGGTATCCAACTAATTCAATCTTCTTACGAATTCTCATTAAATTAAAACTATTCATATCCACTACTAGAAATTCCTACTAGAAAATAAGGTAGCTAGAACTCTCATATTTCACTAAATAACATTTGATGAAATAAATAAAATAAGATTAAAGGTGTTACATATCAAAATTGTAACGGTGCACATTTGGTTAAGCAAACAGCATGAGATGAGATTTACTCGCACGTCGAAAGCAGCTAATCGAATATTATATGGTTAAAAATACACGGACCCCTGACCCAAATACATTTAATACTTTTGAGTTGACCGAATCCACTTAAATTAGCCCATCTTTTAACAGTTCTTTCCATAACTAATAAATCTCCACCTATTTTAATAAAATTAAAAAGTCGAAAACTAAGATCGGAGTGTGTATACAAGAAAATTATTATTATTATTATTATTATTTTGTTAAGAGCGAGACTACATTGGGATAGTTGGCACACCAACATATGCTTGGGCACTCAGAGTTGGGCATGTATGATCGATCCCACGCCAAATAATTTCTTCCTCCTAAAGCTCCGGTGGTAGGTGGCCGGCCAATTCCCCATCATAGGGCTTGATCTTCACGTGCTCAAGTATGAGGCCTCGAACGTCACTGGAGCTTGCTTGCTTGCTTAGTTCGATCGCTTTTTTGCTAGCTTGATGTGATGCATTGACCATTTGACCCCCCTCCCACCATTGATCATCCAACGACGACTACATACCTAGCTACAAAGTTTAATTAAGACTGTGATTAAAATAGCATTAGGCTAAACTATTTACCAGTTGACGTTAATTATTAAATAATTCGGTGGTGGAGATCTCATGCAATTATATATATACGCACTTAGTAATAAAGGGAAGAAAAAATGCAGCAAGGAAATTTGTAAGCAACTCGATCTGTCACCCTTACAATTCGCCACGTGTGTACAAAAATACATGATTCACGTGAGTTATTATATTGCTAGTGCGTTCTCATGGTGAAGCAGAAAAAGCTTATAATTAATTAATTGTTTCATGCATGTTTCAGATGTATTACGCTGGTGATCAGGCAAAGATGAATATTGTAGCAAGTTCCAGACGGCTCTCAAACAATTATGTAGCTAGGCTTTACAACATTTAGTCTCGATCATCATAAAGCTCTCTTTTGAAACTTGTATCGTTGGGGATGAATACTTTCATGCTATTAGGTCGAGTCTGAGCCAATCAGGCCGCTCCCAATTTAATTTTTGTAACTATTTTTGTCTAGCTATCTGATTTTGAACGATCGGCTCACTCTCGTCCCTAGTGTCAAAAGTGAGGACTGCTACTTCGATCTAGACGTGAGTGAGCTCCCTTCCAAACTCATGAGTTTGTATATATAGAAACTACTTCGTAACTCATCAATTCACATGAGTCATTGATGGTGCAAATGCAATGTATCACCCCCACACACACACGTGTACACACACACAAAGGGAAGAAAAAGAAAAGAAATTTTTTTTTTTTTAAAAAAGGAGAAAGAAATATGTGGTAATTCTCATCCTCTCCTTCTTAAGTTTATACAAAATGAATTTGGCCTTTTGCGTTCCTTAATAAAGATTAATCAGTGGGTCCAAATCCAATTAAGGATCGAGCCCATACCTTCATGCGACGCAAGCAGTTGCAACCTTCCGTTTCCGTGTAAATCGTAGTCAAACACAACCAACTCCAGTTACTTACCTAGATCTCTCCCTATTCCTGTGAACTTTCATCTCCCTCCCTTGTGAGCCACTAGCTTTTTATAGGGTGCGTGCAGGTGCAGCTTTGATTTCTCACGAAAAAGATACGAGAGAGAGAGAGACGCATGAAAACACACTTTATCTCTCTTTATTAATGATGGATACTCTTTTTTAAAAAATCAAGCTGTGCGTAGAAAGCAACTTTGGCCAATTAATTGGGCGGATTTCTTCTTTAGATTTATGGTCATAATTAATTAAGGAAAAGGAAATGGCCTCTTCGCTCTCTCTAAAAGTGCAGACTTCATCGTCTTGATTATAGCCGTTCGTTATACAGAGTTGCAATAAAAGATGTATGGTATTAATTAATTAATTAATAAAACTGGTTTAATTTGTTCACGTGTTTCTTAATTGTAGTAATCACTCGTACGTACCTGTACCTGTGCCAAAGGCCCGATTCAATTAACTTGGATTTATTTGTCACCTGTTATTCTGCCATCAATACGCTGAAGAATACATATGTTTGTTATTCAGCCATAAATATGCTCAACTCAAGAGTATACATTTACTTGTGTTTCGTATCAAAATTCATAACTATATTTTCCCTCCTTTGCACTAAAATTAATTTTCAGTATATTGCGATTTTAAATGCATATATAGGATGCAATCACAAATGAACGAGAGTTCTAACCAAAGCTTTTTTAATTATCTTTTTTCCCCTCAACATAAAATAATATATTGTTTTAGGGGGTGTTTGGTTCAATTTCTACAAATTATAGTAAATGTTTTCCACCCAAAATATGATTTCCTTATATTTCTTAAAAAAATTATAGGAAAAGTTTTGAGAAGTCAAAAAGTACCAATTTACTTGTTTTTTGTACTTTGCTTGTTTGGTTCAAAATAAAAAACTGACTCGTAATTTTATAGAAAATAGCAAGATTTCCTATGATTTATAGAAATTGAACCAAGCACCCCTAAATTTATAGAAAAATGCCAATTTTATAGAAAAAGTGTCAACGGGGTGTCAGATTTCTGGGTGATTTCCGCCCATTTTGAGAGAAAATTGATTTCTGTAAATTTTGGTATTTTTCTGTACTTTACAGAAAACATTTCTGTAATTTATTTTTTGAACCAAACACAGTTTACGTAAGTTAACAGAAATTTTTTAATTACATAAATGTCATTGTTAGTCATTTTGAGAAAACTTTTCTATAAAATTGTAGAACCAAACACCCTCTTAGGATAAAAATTCTATGAGAACACCCTCGCAAAATAGCATAATTAAGCATTATGTTTGACTCCATGAATGATATAAGAAGTTAACAAATGCCAATGCCAATCAATTAATGTGATAATTAAATATGCGATTTTCAAAATCTTTAAAATACGTACACATATATTAATTAAGTGCTGGTGACAACCGAACTCCTAGTTTCATAATGTGGCGAGCCGTCATTGTAATAATTAATTAACAAGTATTTGAATCGTTTCAATGATTTAAGCTCTCATAATTAGACGGAGCTTGTTTGGCAACACGACACCTCAATTTTGAATGTCTTTCATTTGTCTAGATATTCGCTAGCAAACTCTATTAGTTACAGAATCAGTATCTTCGAAGTGAATGACAGTTCGCCACAAAATTAAACTATGACAATTGAATTAATTTATGAGCTTGTTGGCCAACACCTCAATTTCAATGATTTAAGATACTCCATTATTAATTCATTCATTAATCTTTCTTCGTCATACCAGTTCAGCTTAACAATTAATAAGTTACATAAGCTTTACCAATAATTCAAGAAATACAGAA
>NC_033803.1:267170-288809 GCF_001876935.1 Asparagus officinalis
TGAGCTTGTCAAATTTATCTCCATTATTTCCTTTATACTTCAATTTTCAATACCACTAATAACCCCAGATTAATTTATTCAATATTATTGATATATAAATAGATAGAGAGAAAAATTAAAGAGAAAAGGATGAGAGGGATATCATGTAATTATAGATCAATAAATTTTTTAAATTTAATTAGTAATGATACTTGAAAACTGAGGGGGTAGAGAAACCAATATGTGGACATTTGGTGGATAATTCAGCACATAATACACTTCAGGGGTGATTTACTAATTAATAAGGTGGTTTTATGGGCTGTGTATGCAAAAAATAAAGAAAAATAACACCCTGTCAAATATTATCACGTGATGAGTGGCAACAAAAGTGGCGCGGGATCATCTCCGTGTATACATGCCACCGAACTTAGCCGGGCTGGCGGCGAGAATCCCAGACGGAATCACACGATAAGTGGCAGTATCGTAAAAAATTGATAAAGACAGCAGTGCGTTACCGCATAGAATAATGCCATGCGAGATAAAACTATGCGAGATGGCAGTGATCGTTTTTACCAACAAAAAGACCAAAACGGTGCGCCATACAGTGGAGTACACGTCTTCTCAAAACCACTCTCACTGTGCGGGAGGTTCTGAGTCGTGGATGTGGCAAACATGGGGACAATATGGATATTTTACTACCCTCAAAGGATCAGAACACCCTACTGTTGGTGTGGGGAAATTGTGAGAAAATTGAGAATAGAACCTGTATTATTCCCTCTAACTGACTTAGAAAAAGAGTGATTACAATCCTCTAAATACAATTTCTCTTTAATTGACTTAGAAAATGAAATTATAACTTTCTTTATCGGTTTCCCGATTTACAAAAGCGTTAGAAAATGAAATTACAACTTTCTTTATCGGTTTCCCGATTTACAAAAGCGGGAAGGATGAAACCCTCCCTTTGTTTAAAACTGGGTTATTTCTTGATGGCGATGGGAGTTTGATTCTTGTATCCCGTTGACGATCCAAACACTTCAACTTCGTGGGACGTCAGTCCTCTCTCCTCGACTTGACGTTGTAGACGTCAAAAAATGCTTACAGACATCCAAATACCACTCAAAGCAAAGAGAAGACAATAAACGCTGCTCTCTTAATCAGAAGGGAATGATTCAAAGGAAGCGAAACAACATGGAAGAACATGTACACACCAACAAACAGCGTTTGGTGTCGCGGCTCCAGCGCGGCAGTTCATGGCGCCGCGGCCATGGCGCGACAGCCCATGGTGCCGCGGCTATGGCGCGGCAGCCTATGGTGCCGCGGCTATGGCGCGACAACCTATAGTGCCGCGGCTATTATAGGAGAGTGCTGTGGCGGTTACAAGACAGTTGTACGATGATTATTTGAAGCCCACGTGGCGGCATATCAGAGATAGAACGTGTGCTGACGTGGACAAGCAGTTAAACCACGAAAAAGGTGGTTAAAGGTCGTGGGAGAACGGTTTCAAGCACGATGGAACGTGCTGGTAACCACCCCTTTGGCCGCGGCAGTCCACACTGCCGCGCCAATAGCCGCGGCGGTGTAGACTGCAGCGGCCAAAGATGGTTAGTCTGATCGGTTATTTCGCCCCCGTTTCAACTGTGGTGCACTGATACCCCTATAAATACCTCCCTAGGCACGAATTAAAGGAGGGACGGCAGATTAGAGCAGAAAAGGCTAAAGCTTTTGGTGAATTAGAGCAAGAGAGAGAGTCTTCCTTCTTCACAAACATCCTCAAGAAGCTTCTAGCGAGTCCTAGAGATCTAAGCTCAGACTTGATCTTTAGAAGAGTGAACATCTTACATCGATAAGATATTCACTTTCAAATCTTTACTTCGATAAACGAAGGAAAGATCCCTAAACACCCTCACGATCTGTGAATCGGTGGTCAGCCATCATTGACAGGGGCTGAGCATTTTCCAGAGAGATTAGAGCAGAGAGCCTTGAGTTTTGGTGAATTAGAGCAAGAGAGAGAGTCTTCCTTCTTCACAAACATCCTCAAGAAGCTTCTAGCGAGTCCTAGAGATCTAAGCTCAGACTTGATCTTTGGAAGAGTGAACATCTTACATCGATAAGATATTCGCTTCAAATTCTTACTTCGATAAACGAAGGAAGAATCATTAAACCCCTCACGGTTCAATCAGAATCTGTGATTTGGTGGTCCACGAGTCAAAGCGCTCCCGGCACAGGCAAAGATCCCACGCAAGCAGCGATCCAAACAACGGTCCTGCGTTTGTTTCTCAAGAGTTGTAATTTTCCTTTTGTTGTGTAAAAGAAGTCTTATAAAAAGGCTATTTCTTTTGAATTTGTTGTAATCGACCGAAGATATAATGAATTCCATGACAAAACTAACTTTTGACGCAAATAAACTGGCGACCACAGTGGGAGCCAACGGTCTCGCTGCCGAGACCGTCGTGTCGCAGCCGATCAAGATTCCAGTTGAATCCATGGTCGAATACGAATTCGACCAAACCAAGTTTGAGGAATATCTCTCATCATCCTCTTCAAGATCTTCATTGTCTCGCAAGTATAAGAGGATCTCACAATTGAGGAAGACTTACATGCCAAAGAAGGCACAAAATGAAGATTCTCGCTTGATTGTTGCTGAGAATTTCACTCGCAATACCTCTGCTCACAATGGCTCTTATCTAGTTAAAGAGTCATCGAATCAAAGCCCGCCGGCATTAACGAAAAGAGCTCGTCGGAGACAACGTCAACGCCGTGCTCGCCAAATGGCTAAGGCCTTGGAACAAACCGACGGGGTTCGTTATCACGCGGACCTAGAGTCGAGGAGACATCGAGTGGTTCAGTTGTCTCAACAACCAATCATTCATGTCTCTGCTAAACTCACGACGGAGGAATGGACTATTGTCAAAAGGACTCGTTCGACCCTCAAAGAACGTATACAAAAACGTCGAGCAAACGCTGTTCATGCCCGTGCTCTCTCACAACAAAGACAAAAATGGAAGAAGGAAACGGTGGCCAAAGAACCACCGAAACTCCGCCAAGTTTGGATTTCAAAGTCTGGACTTATGCAAAATCAGCATTCAGAGCCCGTTAAGACTCCGTACCCGTAAGGGGGTGGTTTTAGACGTGCGACTCCCGACATAATCTTGGATCGCTCAAAGACAAAAATAAATTGTCCTGAGAATGCCAACAAGGTTTTATACCCCCAGAAGAAGACGCATTCACCAAATGATATCGTCATACCTGGGAGGTCATGCCAACAGACGATACGATTTTTTGGCAATCATACCGATGAATCGTATTATCAAGTTGGAGGTGTGAATAAATTTTGAAAGCGGGAAATGAGCTCTCATTGTTCCTGTGCGCGACTCATTAGAGCAATGCTATCAGAATGTGACTGTTTCAAACGAGAAGTCATCCCACGAAGAGTCTCGGTATTCCACAGTCTTTTCACCGAAATGTCGAAGCCTAAGCCGAGACATTTCCGCAAGAGAAAATCAGCTGCCCAAGATGATGAATTCCCTGAAGTCACCATCAACGTGACTGATAAAAGAAAGTCTAAGCAGCATTCAAGTGACTCAAATCCCGACTTTTCCCCGAGAGGAAAAGTCAATCCAAGAATTGCTCAAAGGATGTCTCGACTCCAATTAGGAGCCATCAGACGCAGAGATTACAAAAGAATGCAAGAAGGAATGTCCTCGGAGGATGAATTCTCGGACACTTGTTCTGCAATCGCTTCTGATGATACAATGTCTAGCACGGGACAAACCAGAGAAGTACTCACGATCACCTCTGATCAATTTGCTCAAATGCTTCAAGAAGCTCTAGTGAAGCAACGTGAAGAAATCAGAGCTGAGATGAAGACAGAGATGGGGTTAGCTATTCAACAAATGAGAGAGTTGCTAACTCAACAACCTCAACCTCCTGAGTCCAATCAGCGAGCTGAATCCAGCCGCCACACTCAGAATGTGGCAGATGATAGTGATCCAGAAGTGGATGAAGTCATCTTTGCTGATACACCTCCCAATAGCAATAACGCTGGGGGTGGTTTAACACACCCTTCCAATAACGATATTGGGGGTGGTTCAATGGCAACTCTTACAGGGGGTGGTCTAATTCATTCTCCTCAACGTCCTTCAAATGAAGACATAGACGATGACGAGAAAATGAAAGAGCTTGAAAACAAAATCGACGCTTTGATGACGGCTCAAGAAGTGAAAAAGACGGGTATTCCATGTCCCTATCCAAGAGAATGGAATTCAATACCGTACCCGGCAAAATTCAACATGATTAACTTCACACCGTTTGACGGGAAGAACTCGCCTATTCAGCACTTGATTTATTTCAAGTCTCATTTGGGCATGATCTCTGGAAACGAGGCTTTAATGGTCCGGTCATTCGTTGGCACCCTTCGCGGGTCGGCCTTCGATTGGTACCGACGGCTCAAGCCAGGGAGCATCAATTGCTGGGATGACATAGAAAATTTGTTGCTCAGCAACTTCTTCGATGATGACACCGAAGTGTCAATCGGAACCCTTCTGGATGAAAAACAAAAAGACGGGGAGTCAGTCGACAATTTTGTCAAGCGCTTCCGTAACAAGGCAATGAATTGCAGAGATCCTGTTACAGAGGAGTTCATTCTGCAAACATGCCACAATAATCTCTCTATCGATGTCCTGGAAGCCCTGGGGGTCGTACCATCCAAAACTTGGAAAGATTTGAAAATGCGCGGTGAACAAGCTGAACACTTTCTTAAAAGAAAGAAAGCTGAGAGAAGCCAACCGACGACATCTACAATCACTGGGAACGCGACTCCCGATCCGAGGTTTCAAAAGGAGTATTCTTTCGAAGATGATGAAGCTCCAGCCATCTTGGAATACCTCCTCGCCAATGACAAAATCGAGCTACCACCTATTAAAGATCAGGATGGAGCTAAGAGGATTACGGATCCAAACTACTGTGCGTACCACAGAAGGGTTCTTCATCCCACCGAGATTTGCTTTGGACTCAAAAACAAGATCCAAGCATTAATTGACTCCGGCGTCATAATGGCGAAACAAGCCGATTAAAGATGACCTTACTCCATTGGATACACGAGTATAAACTGTTTCCCCAAACTCCATTGGGTACACGAGTATAAACTGTTTCCCCACACTCCAAAGAGCATATGAGTATAAACTGCTTCTCGATTATCCAACTGAGTACAATGTTACACCCAGTTTTGTAAAGAAAGCTGGGGGTGGATAATTCATGTAACGGGAAGTTCCCGGAAGAATGTTAAATGTAATATTCTTAGGGATAACCCCGATCATTATGAACAAAGTGATAAACACTAAACTCCTACTATGACTTCCGAATACTCTTTTGCTGAGATGAGATTCGATCACCTCTTTAGATCAATCTTCCCTCACAAAATTCCCATTTTGGTCAAACCTTTAAACAGTTAGGACCAAAGCCAAAATCCCCTCTCGATTCGTTCCATGAACGAGAGGTCCACAAATTGAACGATCAAACCTTTAAACAGTTAGGATCGTCTCAAATTCCCATCTTGGTCAAACCTTTAAACAGTTAGGACCAAAGCCAAAATCCCCTCTCGATTCGTTCCATGAACGAGAGGTCCACAAATTGAACGATCAAACCTTTAAACAGTTAGGATCGTCTCAAATTCCCATCTTGGTCAAACCTTTAAACAGTTAGGACCAAAGCCAAAATCCCCTCTCGATTCGTTCCATGAACGAGAGGTCCACAAATTGAACGATCAAACCTTTAAACAGTTAGGATCGTCTCAAATTCCCATCTTGGTCAAACCTTTAAACAGTTAGGACCAAAGCCAAAATCCCCTCTCGATTCGTTCCATGAACGAGAGGTCCACAAATTGAACGATCAAACCTTTAAACAGTTAGGATCGTCTCAAATTCCCATCTTGGTCAAACCTTTAAACAGTTAGGACCAAAGCCAAAATCCCCTCTCGATTCGTTCCATGAACGAGAGGTCCACAAATTGAACGATCAAACCTTTAAACAGTTAGGATCGTCTCAAATTCCCATCTTGGTCAAACCTTTAAACAGTTAGGACCAAAGCCAAAATCCCCTCTCGATTCGTTCCATGAACGAGAGGTCCACAAATTGAACGATCAAACCTTTAAACAGTTAGGATCGTCTCAAATTCCCATCTTGGTCAAACCTTTAAACAGTTAGGACCAAAGCCAAAATCCCCTCTCGATTCGTTCCATGAACGAGAGGTCCACAAATTGAACGATCAAACCTTTAAACAGTTAGGATCGTCTCAAATTCCCATCTTGGTCAAACCTTTAAACAGTTAGGACCAAAGCCAAAATCCCCTCTCGATTCGTTCCATGAACGAGAGGTCCACAAATTGAACGATCAAACCTTTAAACAGTTAGGATCGTCTCAAATTCCCATCTTGGTCAAACCTTTAAACAGTTAGGACCAAAGCCAAAATCCCCTCTCGATTCGTTCCATGAACGAGAGGTCCACAAATTGAACGATCAAACCTTTAAACAGTTAGGATCGTCTCAAATTCCCATCTTGGTCAAACCTTTAAACAGTTAGGACCAAAGCCAAAATCCCCTCTCGATTCGTTCCATGAACGAGAGGTCCACAAATTGAACGATCAAACCTTTAAACAGTTAGGATCGTCTCAAATTCCCATCTTGGTCAAACCTTTAAACAGTTAGGACCAAAGCCAAAATCCCCTCTCGATTCGTTCCATGAACGAGAGGTCCACAAATTGAACGATCAAACCTTTAAACAGTTAGGATCGTCTCAAATTCCCATCTTGGTCAAACCTTTAAACAGTTAGGACCAAAGCCAAAATCCCCTCTCGATTCGTTCCATGAACGAGAGGTCCACAAATTGAACGATCAAACCTTTAAACAGTTAGGATCGTCTCAAATTCCCATCTTGGTCAAACCTTTAAACAGTTAGGACCAAAGCCAAAATCCCCTCTCGATTCGTTCCATGAACGAGAGGTCCACAAATTGAACGATCAAACCTTTAAACAGTTAGGATCGTCTCAAATTCCCATCTTGGTCAAACCTTTAAACAGTTAGGACCAAAGCCAAAATCCCCTCTCGATTCGTTCCATGAACGAGAGGTCCACAAATTGAACGATCAAACCTTTAAACAGTTAGGATCGTCTCAAATTCCCATCTTGGTCAAACCTTTAAACAGTTAGGACCAAAGCCAAAATCCCCTCTCGATTCGTTCCATGAACGAGAGGTCCACAAATTGAACGATCAAACCTTTAAACAGTTAGGATCGTCTCAAATTCCCATCTTGGTCAAACCTTTAAACAGTTAGGACCAAAGCCAAAATCCCCTCTCGATTCGTTCCATGAACGAGAGGTCCACAAATTGAACGATCAAACCTTTAAACAGTTAGGATCGTCTCAAATTCCCATCTTGGTCAAACCTTTAAACAGTTAGGACCAAAGCCAAAATCCCCTCTCGATTCGTTCCATGAACGAGAGGTCCACAAATTGAACGATCAAACCTTTAAACAGTTAGGATCGTCTCAAATTCCCATCTTGGTCAAACCTTTAAACAGTTAGGACCAAAGCCAAAATCCCCTCTCGATTCGTTCCATGAACGAGAGGTCCACAAATTGAACGATCAAACCTTTAAACAGTTAGGATCGTCTCAAATTCCCATCTTGGTCAAACCTTTAAACAGTTAGGACCAAAGCCAAAATCCCCTCTCGATTCGTTCCATGAACGAGAGGTCCACAAATTGAACGATCAAACCTTTAAACAGTTAAAGCTTCTAGCGAGTCCTAGAGATCTAAGCTCAGACTTGATCTTTAGAAGAGTGAACATCTTACATCGATAAGATATTCACTTTCAAATCTTTACTTCGATAAACGAAGGAAAGATCTTCAAACCCCTCACGATTCAATCAGAATCTGTGATTTGGTGGTCCACGGGCTAACGCACCCCCGGCACAGGTAAAGATCCCACGCAAGCAGTGATCCAAACAACGATCCTGCGTTTGTTTCTCAAGAGTTGTAATTTTTATTTTGTTGTGTAAAGGAAGTCTTATAAAAAAAAGGCTATCTCTTTTTGAATTTATTGTAATCGACCGAAGATATAATGAATTCCATGACAAAACCAACTTTTGGCGCAAACAGACGTCTTGAGAGAACTTGCAAGGCAAGTTTATAACTGTAGCCGAGTTTTGAGAACTCTCTGTAAGAGAGCTAAGAACTTGCAAGACAAGTTTGGAATTCTTCCCGAGTTTGGGGGGAGCTTGCTGGGCAAGTTGTGAACTCTATGTGAGTTTGAACTCTGAAGAAGAATTGAACCTTCAAGAGAACTAAACGAAATGGGTTTAAAGACAATAATGTTTTAAGAAGACTCTCCAAGAAGCCCAAAATCTCTAAGAAACTCAAGCTCTCCGAGAAGCTCTTGCTCTCTCCTCTTCTTCTTTTTTTTTCTTGCTGGAGATCCAGCCATATATATATATAGAGAAATCAGAGGTGTAAGACACCCCTTAACTGGCTCATAACTGGGCCTTTAACTGTGCCCATACCTTGACAGGACAGTTTTAAAAACTGTTTCTGAGTCAAAACACAGGCGCCGCATTCTGGAGAGAAAACACGGGGTGAACTCCGCGTTTGAGTTCTAAAAACGCAGGGTGGCCTTTGCGTTTTGTCTTGGCAACACAGAGTGACCTCTGCGTTAAGTTCTGAAAAAACAGGGTGAACTCTACGTTTTGTCTTGGCAATGCAGAGTGACCTCTGCGTTTGAGTTCTGGCAACGTGGGTGACCTCTGTGTTTTGAGTTTTGGGGCGCGGAAGGGCGCACCGCGTTTGGATTTGTAAAGATCGTCAATTTGTAATCTCCTTTCTTCTACTTTTGTGCAAATTGACATCTTGTAATGTTTATACTGGGCCTTTGTGGAATGTGAGAGTCGTCAATTTGTAACCTTCGTCCATTGCTGTGAAAGTCTTCACATTGTAACTTTCATCGACTGTTATTAAGGTCATTAGATTGTAACTTCCGCTTGTTGATGTGAAGAACGTCAGATTGTATCTTCCATCATCTGTTGTTTTGTGAGGATCGGCTATCTGCAGTAATTTTTAGACAGCTTATACCCACATGATAGGGTGTTTTGATAAAAAGTGAGCTCTATAAAGTTTACAGAAATTACCATTAGAAGGTCGCATAGAATTATCTGTGCATGTCACTTTCTAAAGATTTTGTACCTATAATTGTGCGACTCATTTGATCTTTCGCCCATTAGCTCCACAATTTTCATGGATTCCGACTGGAAAATACTAAATAGACGACTAAGTTAAAATACCATATATTTTTCTTAAAAGAGCTTTGAAAAGAAATTTAAATTGCAGACCAATCTATATGGAGAAAACAACATGGGTCAATTATTTTGGCGGGAATAATAACTGCAACAATTCAAACTCGTATGCCACCTTAATCCCGCCAAATTCTAGTGATACCCTAGCTCTTCACATGTCCACATCAGTTCCTCCAGGATTCTCTCATAGGCAGACTTCATCTGTATCTGCTCGTTTAGCCAGGAAGACAATTATCAGCCGCAAAAAAAGGTACGAAACGTAATCCTTCATCATCATCTTCTGTCGTGATGCCTTTAAATGCTTTTGCAAATGATTTTATAGAGGAAATTGCGGCTAATTGCGATGTTAATCTGCTTGATGACTCTATAGCTAACTTGAAAGTCAAGGAAGTAGATAGAATAACTTCAGGTTGAAGGTTAAGGAGTTTTTTTGTTAGGCGTTTCAAACCTTTTATGATGAAATTTGCTTCATGGAATGTGCGAGGTCTTAATGACCCAAACAAAAGGAGTTTGGTCAAAGATTTTATTCATCATTCTCCTAGTGACATCATCGATCTTCAAGAAAATAAGCTTAATTTGTAAACCTTCTACTAGGAAGCTACTTTCTATAGGTGGCAATAAAATACCACATTGGTATCTCTTAGACTCTACTGAATCTAGAGGTGGTGTTATAATTGGCTGGTCGAATTCTTTCAATCTTCTCCGTTCATATGTTGGTATCTTCTCTGTATCAGTGTCCTTGCTTCATACACCATCAATTTGGACTTTTACCTTTACTTCTGTCTATGCACCCATTGATAGAGAAGATAATGATGTTTGTTGGTGGGAGCTTCCAAGACTACGTTAGATTTTCAATGGACCATGGGTTATTAGTGGTGATTTTAATGCTACGTTATCTTCAGAGGCACGTAATGGCAGAAATGGTTCTTTTAGGGATATCAATTCTTTCAGAAATTGAGCGGCCCTCTAATCAACATCACCCCGTCACATATATTGACTATTTGATTATATAACATCAACAACAACACAATCAATGAAAATATCATTAATATGAGTTAATTACTAAATCAATACAATTGGTACATAGTTCAATATATAATTACCTTAAAAATTTTAAAATCATAGATAACTTTTCGAACGAATTAAGCGCTATTTAATTAGGATTATTTCCCCTCTAGTTCTTACATATAACATCATCCGTGTCCAATTATTGTGGGCCCTCTTAGAGCCTCTTTTCGAGCTTCCAAGAGCCAATGGACCAAATAGTGGATGACAAGTGGCAAGATGAAAGCTAGCATGAGCTCAAGCATTCGAGATTCTTATTATCGTTGGAGAGAAAAAGAGAGAGACGCTCCTGAAGGTATTAACTCTGTAGTTGCTCAGACAATATTGATGCTTGATTAGCTAATTAGGTTACGTATGCACAATAATCCTGAGACATATATGGCACATTTATTTGTACTATTTATCTTATTTCATTTATCAAAATATAGATGAAATGAGATGAGAGGAGACTTGGAGCCTTTAATCTCACGTGCGACTGTATATAGTGATCACTACTCTAAAATCAAGTCACGATTGATCTTGATCAAAATTTGTTCTAATCAATTTAGAAATAAATTAAACCACGCTGTTACATACAACTTTTTTCAAAATGGCTCTAGGATCAACATTGATCTCATTTTGAGTGACTGCATAATGCAACATGTATGTCTTCAACTCTTAATCTAAATTTTCTCTCGTTATTTTTTCCCCTTTGCGCTACATTACTTTTATCATTATCTTACTAAAACTAGCTGGATTTCAATCTTTTATTGGAGAAAAAATTTATTAAAATAGAGCAAGACAATATTGAGTTATTCAAAACTAAATGATTTTCTGAAACTTTATTAACTCTTTCCAAACTTTTTAATTAGATGAATGGTCCATCTTGCATTTTATGGTGTGCAAGCAATTAAAAGTATATATGTTAATATGTGAAAAGATTCCTCAATCACTAATAGATGTCAAAGTATTAAAGCATATTGTTTGTGGTTATTGATGCTGATCAAACGTAAGTTAAACCAATGACAAAATTCGCAAATCCCCGAGTTGGCCGGAGCTAAATTCGCAAAGCACGGTTCTGTGACACCTAAGCTGATGTTGACTTTGTCTTCCTTCTTATATTGTACTTGTCTGACATAGGCGATCCACGTCACAAGCAAAACCCCGAGTCGGACGGAGCTAATGTTGATTATTGGGCCCTAGCCCAATAAGTTTACTCATTCCTCTAAGCTAATTTAAAATAATTTAAATGAGGATTGCCTGAGACAGTCCAAGAAAAAACCGGTATAGATAAAGAATGAACATAGATTATGTTGTGGGTCCATCCTAAGATAAGGTCCATACGAGGTTCACATGAATTAAAACTTTATTTAGAATTGGATTTGGATGATCTATTTGAAATGGGAATAGATTTGGTGAATTCTATATATGAGAAATCTGTATTTTTTTCGTTGATACAGTGTCGGCTATAGTACTGTAAACAGTACCGAGAGGGAAAAAAGAAGGGACAGAGAGAGAGAGAAGTTCAGATTCAGTATAGCTCGGTTGTCCGATTGCAATGATTTAAAAGTCGATGTCTTCAGAACGACGACGTCGTCGAGGGTGCGGTGCTCGTTTCTCTACGGGTGTTTGGGGATTTTTAATGAGACGAGTTTTAGGGTTTTGGTGTCTTAGAGATAACACTGTATTTTTCGATAGCATGTGATAATATAAGCTAGTATAGGAAAGCGGGAGCTATAATTTCAACATTTGGGTGCGTAAATATCAGAAGGGGAAAGGCTATACCATTCTTGTCTTTTTTTCAGATGATTTGAATTTGAATAACTTTTTTATAACTATTTATAGCAATTATTGATACTAGAGTAAGAAGATTGTCCGATTGAAGTGATTTAAAAGTCGATGTCTTCAGAACGACGACGTTGTCGAGGGTGCGGTGCTCGTTTCTCTACAGGTGTTTGGGGATTTTTGGTGAGACGGGTTTTAGAGTTTTTTTTTTTGGTGAATGAAAAATTTTGGTGTCTTAGAGATAACATTGTATCTTTCTCTATTGATTTAACTCTCAAATTTAGGTGTAACTTAGAGGTTGGATAGAAGTACAGTGAAAATTGTCGTAGGCCCATGGCCTCATTCTCTTAACCAAAGACTAGTCGATCGGTTGATAATCAAAGCTAAATGTACAAATGATTTATACGATAAGCTTCATATAGTTCTGACGTGAGTTTCCATATTTAGTTGGAATAGCATCGATTACTATCTCTCTCAGTGGATTTTAATTATTTGGATTACTCATTGACTAGTTACATTCGATGTAGGAAATTAGAGACTTATAAGTTAACTTAGAATTAGGTAACTATCATAATATCATTCTTTCATTTTCCTTATTTAGTGTAATGGAAAGTCCGATGGAATTTAGGTCCTATCATGATCTCACGAATGACGAGGAAAGATAAAAAGGATCTAAATTCTAGGAAGAGGACAATTGCCAAGCATAAAGAAATCTATGTACTAATGATTGGCTTGAAAAAATGAATGTCTAGTACGACTATATATTAGACAATGTCATTAAGATGAAAAGAAACGTGTTAATTGGTTGGTTTTTTTTCTGGGTTAAAGAATATGGCTAAAGTATCATATTGATATAAAATCTTACATCATTTTATCACTCTAAACTAAAAACTGATGCCGACGATACTCTAACCTTAAAACTCACCAATACGACAATAAATAGGCCCATCCTATTGCCAAGGGTAATTTTCAAGTGAAAAAATAATTGGCTTTTTTCATATAGACTCCTCAATCTACCATATTTCTCGGATAAAGCTGTCTCTCCGCTCCACGTATTTTAAAGTTTGTAAAAAAAAACTTTCCATTCCCACCATCTCCTCCCTCATCCTTCCTACCATCTCCTCCATTCTCTTCTTCTCTATATTCCCAACATTCCCTCCTCTCTCCCCCTTGTCCCTCATTTCTTATATACGCTCTTTTACGTTTTCCTTTTGACCATCTCCTCTATTATTTTCTCCTCTCAATCCCAGACGGTAGAAAATGGCGAATGATTTGAGAAAACTATGCAAAAACACGAGTACAAGAAATCCCTCGGGTCGGTCGACCAACGGCATAGGCTCGGTCGACCGACAGATTGTTGAATTACGGGATTGGTATGGACGGTCGACCGAAAATGTGCACGTTACAGGGCTGTTTTTCAGCCCTCTGGCCGGTCGACCGGTCGCATTTGTGCGATCGACCGAAAATGTGCACGTTACAGGGTTGTTTTTCAGCCCTCTGGCCGGTCGACCGGTCGCATTTGTGCGATCGACCTCCAAACGGTTATGGGCCTGTTTTGTCATTCCT
Source organism: Asparagus officinalis (assembly GCF_001876935.1). Taxonomy (NCBI): domain Eukaryota; kingdom Viridiplantae; phylum Streptophyta; class Magnoliopsida; order Asparagales; family Asparagaceae; genus Asparagus; species Asparagus officinalis. The sequence goes on from NC_033803.1 coordinate 280,882, forward strand.
TTGTCAGAGATGGTGGCTGTCTGACAATCTCCCAAGCCCAAGCCCGGCCCAACTTCAACCAAGGGCAAGTGCCCCATGGACACCCTAAAGCTGGGCGTGTGCGCCAACGTGCTCAATGGCCTTATCAACCTCAACATCGGCAAAGCACACAAGAAGCCCTGCTGCTCCCTGCTCAAAAACCTGGTCGACCTCGAGGCCGCCGTCTGCCTCTCCACTATCATCATATAGCTAACATACTGGGGATCAACCTCAATGTCCCCGTCGATCTCAGCCTTCTCCTTAACTACCGTGGCAAAAATGTCCCCACCGGTTTCCAGTGCCCTTAATTAATTAATTAACTAAACTTGCTTATACAGGCTGCTTATTATTAATTGATTGTTTGTGTGGGGAATAATATTTATTCCCAACATTTCGTTCGTTTGTGTATCTTGAGATCAGCATGCAACAATTTGTTTTCTAAGAACATCACCAAGGAGCTGAGAAGGGAATAACAGAACTTGTTCCTTCAAGTGGGGACAGCACAAACAGAAAGAAAAAGCTCTTGATTTGTTTCTAAGATGTGAACAATATTTCAGTTTTTTCTCTCATGCTTATTATACACTATGGTTTTGTTTGGTTAGCCGCTAAGCTGGGCATATCAGCTCATATATAATGTTCTGACGCTTAGTTTTGCTCTTCCCTAATAGTGTATATTGGTTTTTATTCAAATTGTCTTCCTACCGTTTCGATGGAATACTGTAAAAAGTGACGACAAAGATCTGCTCCTCTTTCTAATTACCATTTAATAGCTAGGATAGCAATTTCTGAAAATTGATATAAACTACTAAGGGATTTATATAATATATCTTTTGATTGAGCATCTTACCCTATTTTTACTTCTTTTTTCTTTTTAAATGGTCACACACAATTAGATGTAAAATCCTACGATGAAGATGATAGCTAGGCTTATAGCCATATTGTTGTCCGTGGTTGCTGATGTAGACCATAGCTATCTGAACCTATAGGCTGTAGATCATGGATGGCATTTAAGATTGTGTAGAGATCCCATTGTCTCTTGTGAATAATTGAGTTAATACTCAAAAATGAAAAGGAATAGCGTCAGAAATTTAAATAGGGGATAACGTTAGAAATTTAAACGTGGGTAAAGTAGTAAAATAATTTGAAAGATTTAGAAAGAATAATGAAATTAAATGAAAAGTTGGGTTTCGTATCTAGCGGTCGCAGCTTTATTGCGTTAGTTTGGTGCTAACTTTCGTTTAAAGCCCATGGGCTTACGACGAGCCCCTAACCAACGCCTTTGGTGCAACCCGCAACTGAAAAAAAGTATTTCATAATTCACTTTGGTTTACTTGGGTTAATTCGGTTGGTTAAAAATCATAAAACGTCGATGCTCACAGCTCGTAGTAGCTCCTATAATAGATTCAAATCTCTGAATATATATGACACTGTTGAAAAAAGAAATATTTTATAGCTAACCAACAAAGTTTCACTGCACAACAGAAAGCATGCTTCCGTAAAATTCAAAGTAATTAGGAATAAACAAGAAGGCCTTAAATGTGAAAGTGATAATAATAGCAGATTATAAGACGAATGATATTGACGCGATGGTTCAGCTGGAATATTATGTTCGAACACAGTATAGCCTCGGAATTCAAAATGTCGTCAGGAGGAGCAAGTGGCCTTGCATGTGCTTCTGAGGATTAATACTAGCTAGTACTATTCTGTTTGTTTGTTTTAAGACATTATCATTTCTTCTTCTTGAAGTTATTCTTCCCTATTCTAGGGTGCCATGAAGTCCGCAAGGGTATAGGCCCCTCGTGATTTTTTGCTTAATTATTATGGAAAGCTAGTTATAGTCAAACAACTAATTTAATTAAATATTTATTATATGAACAGTTGAATAATTCCCCACTGTCATGGTCGTGACTCTAGCTGCGCCATATATTATGTAAACTTAATTACGGAGGCTTGACTGACAATTTGGAGGCCTGATTCTAAATTTTAACTGGGGCCTCTTAATTAATCTTCAGAAGAAACTAATGATTGTTTTTATATGTCAATAGCTTTTATATTTTCTGATGACAACATATTTTGTAAGATTAGCAACTCTGTAAATAATTCATCTCCATCAACATCAGAACAACTTCCTTTCTTAACACTGTTTGCAAGATATGCACATAACTTTTCCGGTCTAAATAAAAACCCAAAAATATTCTCGTATGTCTGATACTGTTCAAATCTTCTCTCTAATGAACCAATAATTTGATCAACCAGTAATAGAAAATAATGAACTCTGAAATTTTCCTCACCAGACTGCTGAGTTCCACTGGGTCTCTAACATTTTTTTCATGTAAACACATCAATTACATGAATCAAAAGCCAGTCACTTATTATTGATGAAGTGGTCCATCTGTGGCATGTAAACACATCAATTACATGAATCAAAAGCCAGTCACTTATTATTGATGAAGTGGTCCATCTGTGGTGTAACATCTACACTTTGTTTTTTGTCTTTCAACTAACGAGAAAAAAAAAGAACCTATTTTCATTGTGAAAAGAACATAGACTTACAAATTCAAAGGACATCCTCCCATCCTTCATTTCTTTCCAATTGCCTGCTCCAGCTTCCGCAACAACAATAGAATTCTGGGCACCTCTGGATTAATACAAGAAATAGTACCATCGGTTAAGACTAAAATAAACCATAGAAATATTTTTTTTAAAATAAAGAGACTAAACCTTCAAACTAACCTTGTTGTTTCTTCGGCACAAGTTGTAACATCTTGATATAAGAATCAGATCTTCTTTATTCTATAAAATAAAATAAAGAAACAAAAATCACATTTTGATATAAGAATTAGATTTAATCCTCCAACTAATTACCGTACCGTAAGAATGGAAAAATCACCTCGTCAGTTTGATCCACATCTCCAAAATCGCAGATAATTAAAAACCCTTGAAATAATTAAAAGGAAAGGGGTTCAAGAAAACGTACAAGATGGAGCATAGCTTTGAGAGATCTCGAACTAGAGCTCGGCGCTCTTGACCTCATCCTCACTCTCCTCATTCATGAAATCGAAGAATCGAGGTGCGCAGAACTCATAGGTCTCATCAATCTGAAGAACATAAACTCCACCCTTGGATTCACTTCCCACTAAATAAAACCCGTTTGCAAGATTTCAACTTTACTTTAAAGAATCGAGGAGAAGGACCAAAAAGAAAAAATCCTAAATTTCGTTGCCGCTCGCCCTAGGTTCTCCGCTCGCAGGAGACGTTTGCGTGACTTGCCCCCCCCACCCCCCCAGTGAGGGGCCCTATTCTGCGGAACTGGAAGAACCGCCTCAGCGGCGTCTCTGCTTAATTATTAACACCTTACTGCATTTTTGATAATTATATAATAATCATAAACAGTCAGTTAAGAATGAATACGCATTACTATCACTCATTAAACAAATTAACGGCTACAATAAAAGCATCTAGTCGTTTCTCCTCTCCATTATCACAGATATATCATATATGAGGTTTCTTCAAATTTGAGATTCTTGAAAAATGGTGGTTGATCATTACTATGTAAACATAACTTCTTAAGTAAATCAAACTTTATTTTGATTTAATCATCATAATACCAAGATCTTAGAACATATGATTTTCACTATGAACATTAATTAAGAAAAACGTACCTTGATCCATGATTTGAAACTTGAAGAAACTTGAACAATCTTTGAGACTTGAGTTTCTCTCTCCTAACCCTCTTATGCCATTCCGAAAATTTCTTGATGGAGAGAAATTATTCACATTAACTGGTAGAGAGAGGACCAAGCTTTTTAAATAGAATAACCACTCACAATCCATCAATGTGGGTAGTTATTTTGACCAATAGGAATTTAGCATAAGTAATTAGTTATAAAACTAATCATAAATCATGACCACTAATCTAAAACGTGGGCCACTACTATAAAGAAAACTAACATTCTCCCACTTGTCCCATGTTTTATAATTTAATGTCATGATTTAATAATATAACATAATATGCATAGTGTAAGCTAATTCCATCATCATATTGATCAAACCATCACTCATCATTAAGTAGAAAACTAATAAGGATCATGGCGGTCATACGCAGCTAATCGACATAGTCCCTTCCATGTATCACAATATTAGTTTTAAACTAAACATGACCTGTAATAAGACTTTATCATAATGATCCAACAATAATGTCCTTGTCAGAGACATATCCTGTTAACATTCAAATAATCATTTATGTATATACTAACAATAATAAACAGGATGCATTAAATATCAGAAACAATATTTAGATGAGCTCAAAGTGTCAAATATATAAAGAGCATGAACTTTACATAAAAGTTAGTAATGGTTTTCAATAATGCCCATTCTTTCAACATGTTCACCAAATGTCTTTGGAGGCAATCCTTTTGTTAACGGATCCGCAACCATAAGATTTGTGCTAATATGCTCAATTGACACTCTTTGTTTCTGAACTTCTTCTTTAACGGCAAAGTATTTTAATTCCATATGTTTAGCACCCTTCGAATACTTGTCGTTTTTAGAAAAGAAGACTGCTGCAGCATCATCACAATAAATTTTCAGCGGCTTGGCAATACTGTCAACAACTCCAAGTCCTGAAATAAAATTCCACAGCCATAATCCATGAACAGTGGCCTCAAAGCATGCCACGAACTCAGCCTCCATAGTCGATGCAGCAATGACAGACTGCTTCGCACTTTTCCATGAGATCCATCAAGCTCCCAACGATGGATGCATAAGGAATTTGTTCCATTTGTTTGTGTTCCAATTCATTCTTTGGACATTGCATAAGACTGAATTTATCCCCTTTCTGAATTGGAACTACAGATGCAGAGCATTTATCCATCTTGAACCTCTCTAGAACTTTATTAATATATGATTTTTGAGACAACCCTAACAATCCTTGTGATCTGTCACGGAATATTTCAATTCCTATCACATAGGATGCCTCACCCATATCTTTCATTTCGAAGTTCTTAGAGAGAAATTTCTTGGTCTCGTATAATAAACCAAGATCATTAGCAGCAAGTAAGATATCATCAACATACAGAATCAGAAATATAAATTTGCTCCAACTGATCTTTAGATATATACATCGATCAACGATGTTTTCTTTAAATCCAAAAGATGTAATAGTATCATTAAACTTAAGATACCATTGTCGGGAAGCTTGTTTCAGTCCGTATATTGACCTCTTAAGCTTACACACCATGTGTTTCTTTCCTTCAACTGAAAAACCCTCGGGTTGTTCCATGTAAACTTCTTCATCTAAATTTCCATTTAGAAAAGCAGTTTTCACATCCATTTGATGTAGCTCTAAATCATAATGAGCCACAATGGCCATAATAATTCTAAATGAATCCTTTTTTGAAACAGGAGCAAATGTTTCTTTATAGTCAATACCATCCTTCTGAGTAAAATCTTTGGCAACAAGTCTAGCCTTGTATCGTTCGATATTGCCATTTGAGTCGTGTTTGGTCTTAAAGATCCATTTACACCCAACTCTTTTACAACCTTTAGGCAATTCTACAAGATCCCAAACTTCATTATGCTCCATTGATTTCAACTCATCTTTCATGGCATCAAACCATTTATCAGAATTATGGCTTTTCATGGCCTGTGAAAATGAAACCGGATCTTCATCAATTCCAAGATCAAATTCTGATTCTTGTAGATAAACCACATAATCGTCAGGAATAGCAGATTTTTTCTGTCTTTGAGACCTTCGTAATGCTACTTCTTCATGAGGTATATCTATTGCAGGTTCATTGGCAACAACGTTTTCATGGAGTGTTTGATCATTTATTTGTTGCTCTTGAAAGTTGTTAAACTGTTCAACAACTGTAGGAACAACAACTTGAGAAGAAGTTAAAGGCAAAGGAACATTCATTTTAACTTCTTGGATTTCCACTTTACGTGGTTCCATACTCCCACTAATGTCACCATTCTCAATGAACCTGGCATTTCCAGTTTCAACAATTTTCGTGCTATGGCTAGGACAATAAAATCTATACCCTTTAGATTTTTCTGGATAACCAATGAAGAGACCACTGGTTGTTCTTGAGTCCAGTTTCTTTTCATGTGGATTATAAATTCGTATTTCCGCAAGACAGCCCCAAACATGAAGGTGTCTCAAACTGGGTTTCCTTATTAGCAAATTTTTAAACATTTAATTAATTAACAGTAATAGAATTATTGATGAAAAATCATAAGTTCCTTAATCAAGGCTCTGATACCACATGTAAACATAACTTCTTAAGTAAATCAAACTTTATTTTGATTTACTCATCATAATACCAAGATCTTAGAACATATGATTTTCACTATGAACATTAATTAAGAAAAACGTACCTTGATCCATGATTTGAAACTTGAAGAAACTTGAACAATCTTTGAGACTTGAGTTTCTCTCTCCTAACCCTCTTATGCCATTCCGAAAATTTCTTGATGGAGAGAAATTATTCACATTAACTGGTAGAGAGAGGACCAAGCTTTTTAAATAGAATAACCACTCACAATCCATCAATGTGGGTAGTTATTTTGACCAATAGGAATTTAGCATAAGTAATTAGTTATAAAACTAATCATAAATCATGACCACTAATCTAAAACGTGGGCCACTACTATAAAGAAAACTAACATACTATCCCAGATATTTCTTGCATTTGTTGAGTATAAAAAGCTTCTTTCATCCTTTTGATTTAATATAATTGGATTTATGCATCTTCTTGGCAAAGTGGAATCTTGCATTGCTAACTCTTTTATCTCTCACGTCACAAGAGTGTCCTTTAGGAATTTTGCCATTTGGGAGAAATAAACAGAAGGCTACGTCGCTCTCCTTCTCTAAATTGCTAAACTAACCTTCTCCATGTCAAGTTCACATGCCTACAATACCATTTATGTATGAGCACCACAGTCACGTTAAATTTTCCTCTTTGATTGTTTACGCACTCCGCATTCTCAAATGGCAAGAGAGCTAATCATGAACATGTAAAACATATAAAGGTAATTTGGAAAATTTTGGTGCATGTATAGGTACATATATGTATCAATTACTTTCTTACTAAAGTAGAATGATGGGAAATGTTATGATCGATAACTATATATAGGTGCCGTTTGGTAAAAGATAAAATTTAGTTAACCCTTCACAAGGGATTAAAAATAATTTAATAACTTTTGAATTGGATAGTCAAGATGAAGGATTAAACTTATTATGTTTGGCAAATAAGAAGATCGAGTAAGGAGGTTAGTTATCATAAATATCCCAAATTAGTTATTATGTTATTATTCCTTGAAGTTTCATTTATTATTTCTAGAGGGGAAAAAAAATCTTTAACTCGCCTCCTGAGGCGGATTTGTTAAACCCCTCTAAATGAAGGGTTCACTAATTTTAATCCTAAGTATTGTTAGCCCTCTGACCAAAGTAACCGGCCATTTGAAGGCTTAATGAAAGGTTAAACCCCTTAACTATTCTCTTGACTCCTTGCTAAATTAGGCCATGGTAATTTATAACTATTGTCACTTCTAGTCCATATAAAATGATACCCAAATTAATTTAAAACCAAATAAAATTGAATTTCATTTGTCCCGTCTCAATTGCAAATAATCTTGCTACTATAGAAAAAGTTAAATGCACAACTCATACAAGAAGCACATGATAAATAAAATAAAAGTAACACTATGTATATGCAAAGCGAATTTCTATGTTATACCTAGACCGAACTATGATATAATAGTGAGTTTGTCTAACGGGTGCCCAAGTGCACTCATTAAGAGATGAGAGAGATGGAGAGGAGAGGTAAATAGAGAAATTTATCTCTCTCTCTCTCTCTCTCTATATATATATATATACATGTTATAGAAGTAAAACTAAAAATATAGGG
>NC_033803.1:288819-290964 GCF_001876935.1 Asparagus officinalis
CTGTTAGAAAAATCGTATAATAATTATAGAAGTACGTAAAACTATGAATATAGGGACAAATGCATGTATAATAGGCATTCCATGATCACTCTTGTATGCCGATCTACAGAGCTAAACATTCCTGATGGTTCCTCTTATACTATTTACCACCAACACTAGCTAGGGCAAAAAGTATCACATCGAAAAGATGCTAGCTAGATAGTTTCCGTAAGCAGCAGATCAAGCAGAGCAGAGGCCTCCAATTAACCTCGACCCCCCCACACCCATTCACAACCCTCCAAAACCCTTCCCTGGCCCTAACTTGCCTTTTGCCAGCTAAATCCACTTAAGCCCACGTGGCCCAACCACCACATTATTCCAAAGAATTGGCTAATGATCAAGCTAGCTAGATAGAGTGAAGTAACGAAAAACTAGGGCATCTCCTCGTTCGATCCTCCCTCTATAAAACCCCACATGATCCCACCCCCTCTCCTCCTCAAACACCACCCGATCACCAGTACTCGATCAATAACTACTAATAAACCTTAGTACTTGAGCAGCTAGTGATCGATCGGATATTACGGCGCCGGCAACATAATGGCCTCAAAGACCTCCTCCTCTCTTGCTCTCCTCCTCACCCTCAACCTCCTCCTCTTTGTCAATATTGCCAACTCCTGCAACACTTGCCCGGGCCAGGCCCCGGCGACCCCGCGCCCCGGGCCGAACCAAACGTCCCGCGCCCCGGCCCCAACTTCCCGCGCCCCGGCCCGGCCCGAACAGTCCCGCAGCCAGGCCCCGACGAACGTCCCTCTGCCCGGCCCGAACGTCCCGCAGCCAGGCCCAAGCCCACCTGCAAGCGGAAACGCCCGCTGACGCCCTCAAGCTTGGCGTCTGCGCCGATGTGCTCGGCCTCATCAACATCACATCTGGCACGCCGCCGCGGCTACCTTGCTGCTCCCTGGGCCTGGGAATCTGTGTGGACCTTCGAGGGCAGCGGTCTGCCTCTGCACCGCCATCAGGGCTAATGTTCTTGGTATCAACCTTAACGTCCCGCTTACCCTCAGCCTCGTGCTGAACTACTGTGGCGTGGGTGTGCCCCCCGGTTTCCAGTGCGCTTAGCTATTTAGTTAAAAATTAATTAAGTAAGGGGTTGGTTAAATTTGCTTAATTTGTTGTTCGTGTTAATTGTTGGTCAACGGGCTGAGAAAAAATTAAGCACAGCTCGTGAATAAGCCTGTACCCTACGTGCGTCTGTTTGTGCGTGCTACAGCCCTAGGGGTTTTTCTAGGGTTTTGATGTTATTGTACTACTTCTACGTTCTAAGCCTTCACTCATCAATGGAAGATTAATTTAATTACTTCTTTAATTAAGTCGGTCTTTGACGTAATGCCTAGTGAGTATAGCTCTTGCACGTGACGTATCCAATCGATGCGTGGTTTCATAAATACATGGTACTTAATTGTAGGAAAAATATCGCTTTTATACGCTCTTCTCTTTCCTCCCCCTAAAATTAATTTACTGCTTCATGCAGGCGCGCGCACAACAACAACAACAAAATAAATAAACAAAATTGTAGATCCTTGATACTATATAAAAAGATCAGTACATATACTTATGCTCTCCATTTTCTCTCTCTTCTGCATAAAATATTATTACTTCACATATAAATTTTCATAGGGTTATTGCGGATAGATCCCCTGTAATAATACTATTTAAAATTTATTATTCTTCTAGTTTTATTTTTGCTAATAGATCCTATGAGTGAAAGTTAACTTTTTATTCTTTTACCGACAGAGGAAAATGAATTTTTTTTTAATAAATGGGCCCCCTAACGGTAAAAGCACGGGGAAAAATATCATTCAAGTGGTTTCTCTAAGCAATAATAAGTTTACGAGGGGTATATCCGCACGACAAAATGAAAACTTACTAATATATATATCAAAAAGGCTAATTGCACTTAAATACTTTATTGTTTCCCAAAAAAAAAAAAAAAACATTTACATACCTTAAGTTTTAAAATAGAGTAAAAAATATCCTAAATTGTTTGCGATATGAATTTACTTAACTGTGTTAAATTTATTCCGAAAAGATGGAAATGCACTTCCGCCTAAATAACCCTCCATGGTAAAAAAAATCTCCCAAAATTTATTGTTACCACTAAATTTC
>NC_033803.1:290974-330333 GCF_001876935.1 Asparagus officinalis
TTCCCCCCCCCCCCCCCCAACCCCACCCCACCCCCAATTCTACAATTGTTCCTAAGTCTATGACGGGAAACTAAGATTTCATGTTTCTAATATTGGGAGATAGATCCGCTGTAATAATACTATTTTAAAAAAATCTCCCAAAATTTATTGTTACCACTAAATGTCCTCGTGGATGATAGAAAGCGCGCTAATATTGGGTTGACGAGTTACAACGGGCGTTCCTCATTCTCCCTGTCAGATCTATAATGGCTCCTAATTCTATGATGAGCGAGAGCGTACTAATCTAGGGTTGATGAGCTGCAGCAGACGGTCCTCATTCTATGGTTTTAATTTGGGGGAAAATAGTTAGACTTTGAAGAGAAAAAAGAAGATGAATAAAAGGAGGGGGATATTATTTAGTTCGGACAGAGATGGTAGAATTGTAATTAATACAATAACTATGAATTTACCTTTAAATTAGTCACATGATTCAGCGCATGAGAATATTTTTGGAAAATTCTTATAGTTGATTGACAGCCGATAGCGAACTATATATTTTTTTATAATTGAGGGTATCATTTTGCTCTGTTTTCAAACTTGGGCCATGTAATTTTTTTTTTAAGAAACAATGATCTACCTAACTGCATTTTAGCCTCATCTAAACTATAAGATTCACATATTTATGTTTAGTGTCTATCAAGTGTTGTACCGTCTAAAGCCACAAAATTTCCTGTCACAAAACATTTGACGGACACCTATTTGTGAAACCCAGGCTAGCAAGACACACATTTTTAATGTGGCCCACAAATCAGTTGGTAACGGTGTGGGCTCCGCTTCTAGAGGCCGAGCTCCACTCTCGAATCACGGGTCCCGTTCAAAATATATTTTGTCCTGGAGGCAATTTGTTAGATCAGATATGCAAGTGTAGAGGTGAATACACTTTAGATAGAGGAGGACTAAACTGAAATGAATATGACTTTTTGGAATGTTAGGGGACTAAATAAATCCCCTAAGCAGCTCTTAGTTAAACAGCATATTGTACAATAGCACCTTTCTTTTATTGCTCTCCTGAAAACAAAATTAAAGGATAAAAAATTACCTAGTATTACACAGAAAATTGCTGGAAGCTGGGAATGGATTTCAAATGTGAATAATACTGGAATTGCCAGAATCTTGCTATTGTGGGCTCCAAATGTTTTGGACATCCAGGAATCACTTTCCTCTCCCCAGCATATAACATGCACTGTCAAATGTAAAGATGGAAGAATTGATTGTATTATTTCATCAATATATGGTTTTAATCATTTGGAAGCTAGGAAAAATCTGTGGACTGAATTATCCCTTTTGCACCAATCTATTGGGAATACTCCTTGGCTATTATGTGGGGATTTTAATGCTATGCTCTCAAATGAGGAAAAACTTGGAGGTGCAAGTCTCACTGATACTTGTTTGGGTCAAAAGTTGATGTTTTCATTGTCATCGAATCTATTACAACTTTGGTCATTACAATAAACTCAAATGAAAAGAAAAGTTGATCTTTTTATAAGATCTCCTTTATACAATAAAAATAAAGATTACAACTCTTGTCAAACAGCGTAACGGACGTTTATCACCCGTTGCTTGCGTGGGAACTTTGCCTGTGCCGGGGACGTTAATATCCGTGGACCGCCACGGATCAGATCCGATTGACAGATTGGTGATCAAAGCTCTTACTTCACGAAGGAAGTAATCGCTGCAAGCGGTGATCTCGATCAAGCAAGATCATGGCTCTTCTCGAGATTTAAGACCAAGCTTAAATCCGGAGGAATAGGGGACGGGTCTCAGATCTCTCGAACTCCACTCTTTATGCACAGGAGATCGCCAAGATCTGCTAACCCTTGCTGTAAATTCGTGGCTCCACTTTCCAATTCGGCAGCGCTTCGCCCTCTTGATGTCCCCCCTAAAATGGAGGTATTTGACTCATATTTATAGGCCTCGGATGCGGTTATTTGGATGAGACCGATGGATTTTTTTGTATCTTCAGTTAACAACTGTACAACCACAATATCAGATCAGTTGGAACGCCCAGGAACACTCAAATCCCAAAAGAATCCGTCAAAGAACCAAAAAACCGAATTTTGACCGAACAGTCACCTGGTGGCTCGGCCGCCGAGTCACCTTTCAGTGATCTGGCTTTGGGCCGAACCACTGGTTCGACCGAGTCGTTTTGATGTGACTCGGCCGCCAGCGGCTTTTATTGGTTTTCCGGGTTTTGACTTGTTCCGTCGTTACGCGTATTTCGTCGTTTCGTTGATCTGTACGCTGTTTTGGTGGCCGATGAGCGTGCGGGACACTTGGAGGTGGCTGACGAGCGTACGGGCCAGTCGTTTTGCCATTCCGATGGACGATGAGTGTACGGCCCACTTAGAGCTGGCTGATGAGTGTGCGGGTCACCAGTTGGTTCATCGATTTAGTGGTAGATGGGCGTGCGGACCACTTGGTGGTCGGTGAGCACGCGGGTCACTTGGTTCGCCGATTTGATGGCTGATGAGCGTGCGGGTCACTTGGTGGTGGTCGATGAGCACGCGGGCCACTTGAAACTGGCTGACGAATGCACGGGCCACTTGGAGGTGGCCGATGAGCGCACAGGCCATTTGGTTTGCCGTTTTGCTTCATGTGTTCATCGGCGTCGGATAATCCCCTTAGACTTAGATAATGGCTTCATCACCTCCTCTCTGTCTCGAGCTGTGTGCGGATACCTATAGGCATTTTTAGACGTCTACAATACTGACACTGTTAACTTCAGTTCTTTCATTGATGTTTGCCAGCTCTCTCATCTAAAACCCACAGGATGCTTCTATACTTGGAACAACAAACAAGACACTAATACCAGGGTTTGGAGTAGATTAGATAGGGATCTGGTCAATGACTCCTGGATCCACTTTTATAACTCTAGTCATGTTGAGTTTTTGCTTCCAAGCTTCTCAGACCACTCTCCGTCGGTTCTCCTCACTGAGAACCAGATCACGAACGTCGTCAAACTTCAACTTGGTGCTTCCCGACGAGCTACTCACAGCTGTGACTGTAGCATTCCAACTCTCTCGTAGGGAAGACAAAAGTATCAACGCCCGAACTTCCTCATCAAACTCAATTTCAACTGAACTCAATTGGGTTGTAACCGTATTAAGTTCATTGAGGTGTTGTGCTACTGACGCGCCTTCCGCCATTTTCAGATTGAATAACCGCCGCATCAAATGAACTTTGTTCGCGGCTGATGGCTTCTCATACATGTTTGAGAGTGCTGTCATAAGACCTGCCGTGGTCTTCTCCTTCGCTATGTTGAACGCAACATTGCAAGTCAACGTCAATCTGATAACTCCGAGGGCTTGTCTATCTAGAAGGTTCCACTCTTCTTCCTTCATAGAACAACGTCAATCTGATAACTCCGAGGGCTTGTCTATCTAGAAGGTTTCACTCATCTGCCTTCATAGAATCTGACTTCTTCCCCAATAGTGGTTGATACAGATTTTTCTGATACAGATAATCCTCTATCTGTATTTTCCAGAATCTGAAATCTGTCCCGTCAAACTTCTCAAGTCTTATCTATCTAGAAGGTTCTACTCATCTGCCTTCATAGAATCTAGCTTCTTTCCCGATAGTGGTTGATACAGATTTTTCTGATACAGATAATCCTCTATCTGTATTTTTCAGAATCTGAAATCTGTTCCATCAAACTTCTCAAGTCTCATTTTTCCTTCATCTGCGGCCATGGCTCCTACTTGAATTTGATTTCCTCTAGATCGTTTCACGCTCTGATACCAGTTGTTGGGAATTTACCCGTCGGGGCTACACAAAACCCCTAATGCAGCAGAAACGCAGAATAGAAAAAGTACACAAAGATTTAACGAGGTTTGGCAACTGCCTACGTCCTCGGGAGCCACACACAGTAATTTCTTATTAATCTAACAAGAAATTACAATTCACGAGTGAATCTCAAACTTGAGATTCCTCAATAAATACAATCTTTCACTGTAGCTACGGTGAAGATTCCTCTCTCTTAAATAACACCCCCTCTTAATCCTCTCTTCAAATCTATCACAATAAATTCCTCCCATTTCTTAAATCCTTCCCAATCACGTGAGCACAGAAAAGGAAAGGAGAGAAAGAGAGATCGCTGGAGAGGAGAGAGGGAGATAGAGCCGCCACTGGAGTTGAGATCGCGAGAAGAAAAACGCTACAATGGGGCTAGGGTTTCGGGTTCCCTTTTATAGGGGAACACAATGACAGGCTGGCGACAGCGGGTGCCCAATCTCGCCTGCGGGCGAGCCACAATCTCGCCTGCAACATTTTCGCATGCGTCGACTTCTCCAGCAAGGAGTCGCTCGAGCTCGCCAACAGATCTCGCCATCAAGCTCGCCATATCCTGACCTTGAGCTCGCCTCGCCTGCAGCCCCCCTTTCGAGCTCGTCGCCACGAGCTCGCCAGATCTCGCTCGCCTGGACCGCGTCGCTAGAGAGTTTGCTTGTCGCCCCGCTCGCCTGCAAGGTTTGGTCGACACCCCAATTCTAACATAGGATATGCACTTTTTTTTCCCTTCAAGTTAGGGATTGGTCATGCACCCAAAAACTCTTTATTTCCTTGGAAATACTCCCTGCTGAAAACTTAGTAACATTGTGTTTTACCCTAGAACCATAGTACTGAGTTAATTATTGGAGTACTCCGTACGCTAATGCTCTTCATTTTTTTCTAGTAAACAAGTATAGTCACTAGCATATGCATGTGACGAAGTGACATGAAATTGTAAAGGGACCAATCGGAGCCAGTTGAACGGATTCTGCTCATTTTGTCTTTCATGCATGCGCTTATGATGTAATGTTCCCCAATGGTCCCATTATCTAGAACTTGTTGATACTTATTTTACTGTCATTGTCTGTGCTGATTAAAATGAATATGTTTGGTATCAAACACAAATTTAATGTCCGGTGACAATATGATTTATTCTTATCCACTTAATTAAAAGGAGATCATGTTCACATAAGTTGAATAATCAAGAGTTGATGATTTTCAAGTGACGACCATTTGAATGAGTGGATGGAAAGGAACCACCTCAACAAATTTATACTCAGTACATATGCGAGTATTAGTATAGAAATTAGATGTCGAACATAAGGAAAGTTTGTGTTTTGAATTTCTAAATTTGATCTTAGAAATATATGGAAAAGAAGGAGTGAAATATAGTGTGTAGAGAGGGAATTGTCATGAAATAAAAAAAAACTAATACTGTAAAGATAACACCGATAGTGCTTAGCACTAGCCCAAGACCGTAATACCCGAGAAACCCGAAAGAAACCAAGAGAATAAACCTCTAAGTATGAAGAAGAATATGAAGAACACTTAGAGAACACTTGAAAGACTTTTAGAGAAATGTAGAGGACTTATGAAGAGGAAGACTCTTTATTTGAACTTGCTTTATTCACTTGTTCAACTTTTTCTTCTTGCTTACAAATAAGAGAGGTGAGGAGGTATTTATAGCCTCCCAAAGATATGTTACAAAGGATCTAGATTCTTCTAATATCACCTCCATAGTTCCTAGATATTTTTCTAATCTCTAAAAATTTCTACATAATATCTAAATATTTTTATCACAAATTATCTAGATGTTTCTATACTATTATCTAGATATTTAGCTTAAAAATTTCTCTAGAACACTTTAAGGAGGTGATCAACCTTCTAGAGTGTTTCTAGAAAACCTCTAGAATTTGGACCTAATTTTGGGTTTGGTCAAACTTAGAATAATTCCATCATAAACCCAAAATTAAGCTTGATCCAAAATCAAGTTTAATTTCAATAAATACAAGAGAAGAGAAGGAGATAACAAGGAGATAAACAAAGAGAAAAGAGAATAAAGAGGAGATTAAAAAAGAAGGGGAATCAAGAAAAGAAATAGAAGTGGGAACAAAATAAAATCAAGAAAATCAAGAGAGAAAATAAGTCTAGAAAGAGTGAGGAAAAACAACTAGAAAAATGAGAAATATAAAATTGAATCTACTAATTAATTTTAATTAGAATTTATGAAACTATATATTCTCTTTTTAACATATTTAACTTTAGATTTATTAAACATATAATACCGATAAAACTGATCGTACATGAAACTATAAAAGTAGATCTCATAAAGATCATGAACTCTCAGAATAATATTTGAGAGGTTAGAGTTAAAGAGAATACATGATTATGCTAAGTTTTCTTAATCGCTCTTGGGATTTGATGAATATGCTTAAATTTCAACTTGTTAATTAGTTGTTAGTTATATATGTAGGATATAATTTTGAGCTGCTAACGAAAGGGCGGCTTGGTTAGTGGGATCACGCAAGGATTATACCTAAATGGTGAGGGTCTACGTGACTACGTCTGAGTTTGTCAGGAAATGTAGTCTCCGTCTGCGAAACGTGTTATCGCAAAATTGAATCTGGTCGTGATAATACAGCGCCACGTCAGAATGGTGGGCCGATCAGAATTCCGACAAAGAAAAGGACGGATTTGAGAAAGAGTTCGTGATTGGTGGGGTCCAGGACACTTAAACAATTATTTTAAAAACTCTGAAAAGTTAAAAAATTGTTACTACGATTCCTTTCAAGTCTTTTCATTGCTTATTTTGTTTTATTTTTTGATAAATTTTCATTGCTTATTTTAGAGAGTACAATTATTAGTTGTTGGGCGTACAGCCCTCACGTCGCAGAAGCGATATAACCCGAGAGAAAATCATGGTTTTTATTTTCACAAAAGCTCAATAGACAACCTCTATATTCCCGTTTCACAAAAGAAACAAGAATAGAAAGTGAAATATCTCAACAAAGTGAAATATACACTCTTCCTCTTATCAGTTCTAGGACTGAATTATCGAGGAAGCTTACAAGCAGTAGTCAACACCCAGAAAACAACAAAGACACGAGATTTACGTGGTTCGACAAACTTGCCTACGTCCACGGGAGGGGTGAGGGGAGATTCCACTATGACGAGATTTACGTGGTTCGACAAACTTGCCTACGTCCACGGGAGGGGTGAGGGGAGATTCCACTATGAGGAGAATACCGACGACTTGTACATCCACGGGAGGGGTGAGGGGAGATTCCACTATGAGGAGAATACCGACGACTTGTACAATCCACAAGCTCGTCCCAAAGATAAAACTATGATTTTTATCCAAAAAAATTAACATCTCTCTTGTAAAATCCCTCCAAAGTTGTCTCCTTAAGATCTCTATTTTCTAGCCGCCAAAAATACTCTTGTTTTCTTCTCTGCAGCTAAAAAAATCCTCTGTCTGCAACCGGCAAAAAATTCAACTGTTTTTCTCCCGTGCTTTTTCTCCCATACAAAACCCTAGGAAAAAAGACCGTCCTATATTTATAACAGAGCTCGACAATTGGTTCGTGGGCCGCACCCGCGCTCATGGGCTTGCCGCCCGCTTGCTGCTCCGCGCTCGTGCGTAGTGGCCCCCCGTTCACATTAGTAACAACTAAAATTTTTAGTACAATTATTTGTAACGACTAAACTTTTTTCTATTTTAAATACAAAATTAATCACAAGTGGGCACGTAACTATCCGAATTCATCGATTTTTTTACGAACAAACAAGAACTACTAGATTCTTTATTGAAAACCAACTTTACATTCCACTATTCTACCAATTAAACAAAGATTTAAAATTATCTATACTAATTACTAATATATTAAAAATTTAACGACGGTAGAAAATTTTGAAGGATATGGGAAATTGTCTTTCATTTCGCTAAAGACACAGAGGACAATTTGGTTATTTCACACAATCTATTTTCTATTCTTTTCTTTTCTTTCTCTTTCTTTATTTCTAGAGCTTTCTAAAGTGTATCATAACGCAAACTAAGTAAAATAATTATTTTTATCTATAACTATATATTTATTCAAGAAAGCTAGCCTTTTGCATTACTTTTTTGATGTTATACCCTTTTTTTTTGTCACAATTTCTATAAATACATGCATGCTCTTACGTCTTCACTTTTTACAATATTTAATTGTAACGGGCAAACTGGTAAAATGGTAAAGTATAAGATTCAAACACATGATCTCACAAAATCCTCTCATTAACTTCCCATGAAATGTTTTAAAAAATAAAAAATATATATTTCTATTAGTTAAGAAAAGCCTCAATTCTGGGCATGTGAGCTTCAGTTTTTTTTAATGCCCTAGAAACTAATTAATAGTATCTCAAAGCAAATTTCAAAGGCAGAGGAGGAATAGTCGTCCTTGAACATAACCAAATTAACAAAATTCCCACTAACACTCAACCTCCTTCCACGTTTAATATTTTTGAACACCGCTATATATCCAACTTCAGTTACATTTATAATATGCCGGTTTATAAGAGAAGCGTACGTAGAGGTGGGCTCTTAAAATATTACTGTTGTTTCTGGCTACAATTTTTAAACGTTGATGCTGATCGATGGTATTATTCTCAGGAGGAAGCAATTCCCAAGATCCAAAAGTCAGTCTTCCTTCTCTTTTTTTATTTTTTATTTTTACCAGGTAAGGATATCTATATATGATTTCCTTTATATCAAGCAAAAGAGAGATCTTGAGAGAAGTAGGTATGTCAAACAAATTATTATTTATTGTCATTTGTTAAGTTGGTGCTAATAATCTTTTTCATACAAATATATACGTATTGTATCATGCACGCATCTTCGCGTGCAATCGGAGTACTAGTTGTATATTATAAAAATATATAAATATGAAAAATAAATGTCTTTTCCGTGTAAATAAGTACAATAAAAACAATAATATATTAGAATTTCAATATAGTCCAATATAGATATTATCAAAAATGTATATCTAAATACATAGCTCAAAATAATTAAAATAGTCTGAAGATGAAATACAAAAGAAAATCTTCTCAATAACATATCTAGGAAAATTTTGTCATTATTCAAATTAAAATATGTATCATTGCCAATTTTGAATAAGATAAGATAAAAATATCATATACTAAACATATGAAGACCGGTGTGTAGTTTTTGTGCCGACTTCGCACGTACTTTCCGATCACCTCCAATCTCCGTTTCCTCCGATTTCTTCTTTGGTGACTAGCCTTACATGTTGCCTATCACCTCCAATTTGTATCACGCTCTAACTCGGTCTCTATCTCTCTCGGTAACGTCCGAAACATCGCTCGACGGCAGCAGCGAGCAGAAAATAGCAGCGCCGTGCCGACTTCGCGTGCGTTTTTCGACCACCTCCGGTCTCCGTTTTCACCACCGCCTTCACCGGTGTGTAGCCCTTTATATTGTCTATCACATGGTATCTTTCTTTCACTTTGGCTCATTTTCTATCTCTCGTTATATCGCTTCGAATATTGTTAGTTTTAACTTGCCCAACTAGCTAGAACTAACATAGGGAGATGAGAGAGCTGGGTTTGAGGGATTGAAGAGATGGGATAAGGTTATTTTGAGGATTTTAGCTTAGCTGGCATGTAATAATTGCTAAAAAAGGACTGTAGTACAAAGTGTCACACTTCAAGGGGCTGAATCACATGGGGGAAACTAAGAGGGGCTGCAGCACATGAAGTTTCTGTTTTTGGGGCCTGGATACATTTTTCCCTAAAAACAATAATATATTAGAATTTCAATATAGTCCAATATAGATATTATAAAAAATGTATATCTAAATACATAGCTCAAAATAATTAAAATAGTCTGAAGGTGAAAATCTTCTCAATAACATATCTAGGAAAATATGTATCGTTGCCAATTTTGAATAAGATAAGATAAAAATATCATATACTAAACGAGCAAATATCCTAAAAGAATCTTAGAAATATATATGACACTTTAGGGTGTTAAAATGATATTATTATATATAATTAGAATAACTAATTAAGCCTTAATGTTAATTGCGCATTTATCTGTACCTGCAATAATGCTGCTAGATTGTTAAAGATCTCTTGAATTTATGACGATGTCATAAATCCAATAGCCAAACAGGGACTGTCCATCAAGATGGGCAATGGTGTGAAAGAGCCTCTTATACGTATAAAGTTGTGATACTCCAATAAAAGTTAAAAATAATGATAACTTTTTTTTTCTACGCGATACATTTGAGAATGTATGGGTAGAGTATGTGTGGAGAGCCTCTTTTTACACATGTGAGAATGTTTCATAAAAGCCATGACACACACACACACATATGTATATATGTATGTATGTATATGTCAAGAGTGTTAACACATATATGTAACAAAACTCATGACACATATGTGTGTCAAGAATAGTGATACATAGTTGTGTCTAGACCATTAAAATATAAAGAGTATCATCATTCAACACTATAACTTCTAAGAAGGTTACCCATCGTAAGATTACTCTAGCTCACCAAAGCACACCTCACTATGGAGGTTTTTTTTAGGTAAACTATGGAGGTTTTTCAGCTTATACACTATTATAAATGTTTCATTAACACCATAATTAAAATTTAAGATTTATTATTTAAGCCTATGAATAGATCCTCTTACAATCGATATTGAACTATTAGTATTTTTAATTATATTTAATTGTATATTTAACGATACAAATATGCGTCGTGATTTGTTACATTTTTATTTGTGTCAATATTGTTTAATCCTTTGCAAATAAAATAATATTTTTATTTGTGTTATAAAACAAGTGTAGACACATACAAGTTTTCTTATAGTGTAAAAATGGCCATGACTCACTTTGGCCAAGAAATACATATTTGTTAGTCTTTGGTCCGAGCTTAGGCCTTCTGATATCTTGAATTCGAACATATGCAAGACACCCCCACATTTTGAGATTATCCAAAGGGTATGGATATCCCAACCATAACTGATGAGGAGTACTATCAGTTTTGGAATAGGGTACTCTGTTTAGAATCCAGTTTAGCATCAGCAAAGCCTCTCCCTAATAGTAGGTAGGTAAACCAGATGTGATTAGCATCGAATTCATTATCTCGGTCAATGTGTAGTTCTTCCTTTCTACAATCCCATTAGATTACGGAGAATACGAAGCAGTAGTTTCAGCAATGATTCCATGTTCCTTGAAGTATGCTTCCGATTTCTTAGATCGGTACTCTCCTCCATTGTTGCTCCTGAGTCTTTTCACCTGCAGTCCAAGCTGCTTCTCCACTCGAGTCCGAAACTCGACAAACTTGCTGAAGACTTCATCTTTAGATTTCAGCAGGTAAACATGGTAAAAGTGAGAATGGTCGTCAATGAAGGTGATGAAGTACTTCTTGCCGCCACGAGTGACGAAGCTCTTGAAGTCACAAGTATCTGAATGAATCAGATCCAATAGGTTGGTGCTCCTCGTGACACTTGAAAATGGCTTCCTCATCAGCTTTTCTTGCTCGCAAACTTCACATTTCTTAGGTTTATTACCCCCATATTTTGAAACTAATCCTAAATTTTCCATGCTAGACAATTTTCTATAATTTACATGTCATAACCTATTATGCCATAATACATGGGAGTAAGTAGAAGAGGATACTTCATTTATAACCAAGTTAGGTGCAATAGTACTGATCTTATATATGCCATCAGTATGATATGCATTGCCAAAATATATTTTCTTAAAGGATAATATAGCCTTACCTCTTTGGAAATCCAATCTCATACCTGCATCACATAGCAGGCTTCCAGAGACTAAGTTTTTGGCAATTGAGGGAACATGTTTCACATCCTTCAATATGAGAGTCTTTCCTGAAGAGAGAGTCAGCACCACAGTTCCAGCTCTAAGAACAGAAACCACGGAACGATCAACCATTGATACGTTTTCTTTGGCAGCAACATAAGAAGAGAATACATCTCTATTGGAGAAAACATGACAAATAACACATATGTCTAACCACCAATCAGCGATATTGCTGTTAGGAGTTGTTACCTGGAAGATCATAGTCACACAATCATCAACTTGATTAACATTATGTGTAATTTCTTTCTTTGGTGCTTTGCAGTCCTTGGTAAAATGTCATTGCTTCCCACAATTGAAGCATTTACCGTTCTTCTTGAACTCTTTCTTCTGAACGTTCAGGTTCTTTGGATTCTGGTTCTTCCTTTTGTTAAAAAACTTCTTCTTGTTGTTGTTTTTTTGGTAAATGAAAACTTCTTCTTGTTGTTGATAGATGAATTATTACCCTTCTCAGAGTTAGCAGTCACCATGTTAGTAGACGCCTGACAATTTGTAAACTAATGACCTATTCGTCTGGGTTCTTTTCTTATGGTGAAGTTAAGAGAAGCTTGTTCAACCCTTTTTAATTTACTCCCCATCACAAATATAAAAACTTATAGCTAGCAGTGCAGCGCATGCTCATGGTCACCCGGCCATCCCTGCTGGCATGAGTACTGTTAATTAACAATCTACAGAAGACATTAATGCCCATTTATATATAAGACGTTACATTAATTACGACAGACGTATATATAGAATCTTCTGCACTCGAACATCACACCCACGCACTGCATATATATATTTGCGTTCACAGAACTCTAATTATTACCGTGACACATTATGACAACACAAACCTTCTATATATCTCCCACTAGCTAGCTAGAAACTTTGAAGTCTCCGATGGATATCATCGAAACGAAACAAGCTGAACACCACACCAGAATCACACCACAACTAATTAATTAAGCAACAACAAGATTGCAGGCTCTTTTAACACCAAGACTAGCATTCAACCATGCAGTAGCAAGAATATTCCACGAAGTACAGACACACATATATAGCTAGGCACACTTGTATCCCTCAGGGACCTTCTTCCCGCAGTAGTTAAGGAGCAGGCTGAGACTCACCGGGACGTTCAAGTTAAGGCCCAAGACGTTGGCCTTGATCGCTGTGCAGAGGCAAGCAGCAGCCTCGAGATCAGCCAAGCCCTGAAGAAAGCTGCAGCATGGCGTCTTAGGGGACTTGCCAACGTTGATGTTGATGAGTCCACCAAGAACGTCAGCACAAGCTCCAAGCTTCAATGTATCACGAGGGCATGAGCCGTGATGATGACGCGGCCTTGGTGTTGGTTGAGGCTGAGGCTTGGTGGGCTCCGGAGGGCAAGGGGCCGAGTTGCAAGAGGCTAGAGAGAAGAGGAGGAGGAGGAGGTTGAGGGTGAGGAGGAGAGCGGTGGTAGAGGCCAAGGCCTTGTTTGATGAAGCTGCCATTCTCAAAGAAGAGAGGAACTAACTTCTGTGAATTGAAGAGAGATGGAAGAGGAGCTTAAGGTTTTATAGGAGCTAGGGTACGTCTTGGAGTTTTGTGAAGGTGGGCAATGGGCATGCATGTGAATGTGTTGGCACCAACATGGACCTGCTGGCATTCATCATGCAATTTGGGGGGTAGGGTTTGGGCCGGCCTTCGATCGGGATATTTCGTTCTTCGTGGCTGTAGTTCTCCATCTAGGGGGAGAGAGAGAGAGAGAGAGAGAGGGGGGGAGAGAGAGAGAGAGAGAGAGAGAGAGAGAGAGAGAGATGAATTATGTAATCCGCACTGCAGTCAGATCATGCTTGGATAGTTAGAGTCATGCTTGGATATTGAAGGTGTTATATTATTCCGGCTTATAAATATTATGATCAAGTTGCATTATGAAAATAATAAGCAATAAGATGAGTGCATGCATGCAAGAGTTCCTCATCCCCACCAGATACAGCCATTGCGCCAGCTACTCATTCAGTACTACGGTTAAGAGCACAAAACCCTTACTGTACAAGTGGACTAGAAATATAGGGAAAAATCCTTATCAACCAATATGAAAAAATAAGAGACGTACGAGAGAAAATCTCAGTGGAAGGACCACATAGTATTTAAACAGCTTGGACTCATAAGCATTTTTGGCCAAACTTGCTCCGAGTACGCCAAAAGGTGCAAGGACTTCAACCTCAATTTGTTAGTATATAGACTAAACTTGCGACTGGCTCAACTTGAACACCACGAGAAAGATTGAATTATGAGTGATACCAACCTTCCAATTAATTAATTAACTTTCTTTTGCATGGACAAATCAACGCAAACTACGACACACAGCCTACATAGAACAAAATACATACATACATACTCGGCATTTGACAAAACTCATACTTATTCAATTCAATACTTTATATCACAGCACTACGGATGAATTTTGCCGAACCACGACAAAAGGAGAAGAGACGTCAACCTAGAAATTGGTAAAAGATAGCTGCAGTTGGATGGATGTGTGGACTGATGTGTGGATCTCTTTGTAGAGCTAGCCGCACATCAATTAATGGACCAGGCCAATGCTGCTTTGTTTGACAATATCGCTATATATCAATTCGGGGAAAAAAAATCTGGCATATATCTTGTTGGGACAAACCCGGGATCCAATAGAGCATGGTCGTAGTAATAATAGAGCAAAAATAAAAATAAAATGATAGACACGCAGATTTACGTGATTCGACACAAAATCGCCTTCATCCACGGGTAAGGATAGAAGAATCAACTATGAAGAGAAAACTCTGGAGTTACAATCTCTCTTTACAAGGAGATACTCTCTCTTTTCTATTTTTTTTTTCTCTCTCACTCTTCTATAAGAGAAGTTGTTTCTGGGATGAGTTTTTACTTAAGTATTTGGAGCCTATTTATAGGGTTTTGGAAAAACACTATGTGTAATAAAATATTAATATTTTTTTATGCTGTGGGGCCCACCATTTTTTATTTTCTTTTCATCTTCAAACTTTGCTGCAGCCCACACGCCCCTTTTCTTCCTCTTTTCAACATTTGTGGTTGTGGCCACTTTTGGTGCTGTGGCTGCGTTAGGCGCCTGACACATCTAAAGATAAATTGTATACTATGAACTACTAACATGGACATTTTGGCAAATTTATAACTTGTGGTACAGAAAGGCTAAATTACAATAACCATTTTCACTTCCCATGCTTGCTTCATACACATTGGATGGTCGATTTTTTTTCTTTCTCCCGCGTATGTGAATCACTCCCAGTTATACACAACTTGCGTGGCGCCTGGGTGCTAACTCATTTTTTACCAGTAAAATGAAAGCATACGATCTTAGTCCAGTGCGGCCTTGGCATCATCCTAATGACCAAAGTTTCTACATGTAAAATGCAAATCTTTTTGACATAACTATCATTATTACGATTCATCAAATCACAAATGCTACCTACAAATTAACAACGCCGCAAACTTGACAAAATTGTTCCTTTCTAGTTTCAAGGCATATAACTTCAAGGAGAAAAAAAAGTTCCGGGGAAACGGAGGGACTTACAAAGGGGATTTTTCAGGCTCATTCAAAGCAGCAAGTAAGTCCTAATTAAACTCCCAAAGAAAGTCAATCCTCCTCCACAAACCCAACCCAAAGCCTCATACTTAGCAATACAATTCGAAGGGAATTAGGGTTAATTAGGCAGATGACCAAAAACCCTAAAAATCTCGAATCATTCCGATGGTGGGAGCGAGTTGATCAACGCAGGGCTCAGGGAACGGCGTTCCATTGTGCCAAACGAGCTCATCATTAACAGGGAGCTACAGCAAGATCAAAAAATAAATAAAAAAACCCTAAAAAAATCAAAATTTTATATAACTATAGAGCCATCAGGGATCCGATAATAAACTAGAGAGGGGAATAGACAAGGTTACGGGCTTGTTGCGGGAGGAGTCCAAGACTGCTCAATTTCCCCGGCCATTTTTCTGTTGCTTCTACTTGGCGCTGCTCAATTTTGAAGGCACATGTAAGAGTTTTCAAGCGCGTGTAATTCAGGTCAGATGTTCCCTAAACCTGAGGACTGTTATCTCTTTCATCTAGGCCCATGACGATAAGAAATAGATGAATTGTGGGGGGGATGATAACCAGAGTAAATTAACATAAAATTTATCTATAGGAGTTAAAATAGTTAACAAACTATTTATCTATAGCGCTTGCAACATTGTATTTCTAAATGATTTCTGTAGGTTTAGTTAGCTCTAAATGAGCAAAAGAACTTATCTCATAGAGGGAAGTGACAAGGGACCATCTTTCAGCAGCTTGTCCTTTGTGATGTATGACCAACATTTCCTTTGAGATATAATTGCAGGCCACTGGTGAAACAAAGCTAAACATGCAAATTAGCAGAAAGCCAAAAACTAACAGAAAAACATTATAATTAAAAACACACTGCACGGTACAAATCCCTGGCAGGAGTCAAGTAAATAGATACAACAATGCTACATATGCAGCGAGAAGTTTTTCAGTTGTAGTTATCACTGGGGTTTCGCAAGGGTTATCACACGATGATGGCCAATGCGAATTTCCTGAATGCGACCGAGATGACGGAGAACCTGCGGATTGCAAAAAGTATTCAGCTATGCCCTTTTCCAGAGAACCAAAAGGATATGGAGCCGCACAATAAAGTAAAAGATTTGAGCTAAGGTAGAATGACGCATGAACAAACCATTCAAACAGAAATCCTGCAATCTGAATGAATGTAGAAGATGGGCGCATGTGGAAAGGTATGTTTATCTGTGTACGCCTATTTGGAATCAACTACTTACAGTTAAAATTGCTTTCCCGGTGTTGTCAAGCTTTAGTCCTGGTCCTTTAATATCAGTCTCAAGAAAAAAATGCTTCCCCCTCACTGTTTCTGCCGTTGCGATGTCTCTAAGTTCCTGCATTTTATCATGGGCATGTGTATAAAGTCATAGAGTTAAGCCACCAGTAATTCATAGTATTTGCACATGTTAATAATATGTGAAGAACTGTGTTGGCATCGTTGCACGGAAGCAGCATTGAAATTATTTACCAGAGCTTTTTCCCAAGTGTCTTCTGTCAACTGCAAAAGGTTGAAGAGAATAAGAAAGCCAGAACAAATCTGCGAGAACATTACAAGAAATTCAAACCTTCTTCTTCGGGGCTGTAATGAGCTGAAAATTTGCATCAGCGAGTGTAGCAATCTCATTAATAGCAATGTTGACCTTGTCGAATGTGAGCCTCCCCCTCATATAACTAGAATGGACCCAAAAGACATGGAATCACTAATTATTGATGATGAAGGCATGTCAAATTTTATCAATCTATTTATTGATATCAATGAATACTTCAGCAAGTATATAGAGCCTACAAGGGCTTAATTTAGCTATTATCAGAATCATTAATTACTGATGAGTAAGTTAATAACATACAATAAATTATTGATGAGTAAGTTAATGACATACAATAGGGTTATACTAAAGCGTACTCCACCCACCCTATAAAGTATACCTAGCTGCAAGTGATATGAATTTTTATCACTACCTTAGTCCAGCAAGCATATCTGATTATCGTCAATCAGAAATCATGAATTTGAAATTAATTTAAACCTTGTTTCCTCGAAACTTCACTGTGATCGTCATCAATTAGAAGTCATTCCTCATCAAAACAGTAATTGGAAAAGTTCCTTGTCAAAACTGATCAAGTCCTTATGACAGGCAATCAACCACCAAAACTTGATAATTTGCACTCGACAGGAATGGCAATGAACAAAGAGGTTGATAGCTACCCAGTAACTTCAGGGAAGAAATGAGAACTCACGATGACAAGGAATCAAGCTCCTCGGAAGTGACATACCAACGAGGTGCTGAGCTTCGAACCTTCTTCTCCTGCAACAGCAGATGGATAGATCAGTTAAAGCGCACACAAAATCTGTCATAATATTTTCCGCATAAGAGTCCTTCCCAAAAGTGTACTTGGCAGTGTTTTCTCCCCAGTCTTACACGGGAAGGACTCCTGCCAAACTTTCCACGCATGAGATGCACACAAACACATGCACACACCCGCACTACACAACGGCCCCACAAGCACGATTACATGAGCATGCATGCACAGGCATGCATATAGATGTGCCTTTTATCAGTGGAAGAGTTTAACCTTCATATGTCGTTCTTTGAGTAGCTTCCCAAAGTTTATAGGAAGTAGAAGTAATTTCCACGGGACGATACAGAAGTTTAAGAAAATAATTAACCTGCTGAGGGTAAGCAACCTTATGATTTTATACACGTTTGGCATCAGATTGGAGAAGGATCTTGGCCTCTTATAATTCAAACTTATTCACAACAATTTAAACGACAACATAACAAGTTGGGGAGATGTACCGTATCAAATATCAAGAGCAACAAAAAAACTCCACCCGAAAGTTTCGAATCTAAAAACTGAGCTCACTGAAGTCAAGACTCCATACCTTGGGCAATGGAACAGGCTCCTCCTTGAGCTCCAGAGTTTCATACGGGTGATCATAATTCGGTACGTCAATTAGAGAACTACAACACAGCAATATTTTATTTTCTTCAAAGGACAACAAACAAACGAGGTTTCTTAGAAAAAAAAAATAATGATAATAAGTTGTATGGAAACGGTTAAGTACCGAGAAGGGGTCTGCTCAGGCAACACCATGGCCTCTCGCATACCGGAGGGGACGTTTGCGAGCATTTGTTGCAACTTCCTCTGCTGACGCAAGGATAGCTCAATGATTTTCTGAATGAAGAACATCGAAATCAATAAAAACAAATTCAAAATAAACCCAATAAAATCCAATTCAAAATAAACCCAAATCGAATCCAGTGCCGTCAGATGATGAAGAGGAGAAGCAACTTTAGCCTTAGGAATGGCGCTCCTCTCCTCTTGCAATCGGTCCTTGATGGATTGGATCTGAGATTCCATGGCCTTCAGGGTCGTATCAGCTTGCGAGAGGTCCGGCACGCTGGTGGCTGGGTACACTGAGGGAATCGCCGATGAACTAAAGAAATTAGGTTTCCAATGAATTTAAATCGAAGAGTTTGAGATCGCTCGAGAGAGAGAGAGAGAGAGAGATTACTGTTGCGGGCGATGACGAGATCTTGAAGCTCGACGATGCGAGTGTTGAAGGAAGAGACGAGGGAATCGAGGGAGGAGCCCGCTTGCTTCAGATCCATGGCGATCGATTCTCTCTCTCTCTCTCTCTCTCTCTCTCTCTCTCTCTCTCTCTCTCTGTGCTTTGCTTTGCTTTGCTTTGCTTTGCTCTGCTCTTTCTGATTCTATTGCAAACTGAAATTAGGGTTTTCATTCTCCCCTTTCTCTGGCTTTGCGTTTCGAAACCAAGTCCAAGTCTCCTTTGGCGGGAAAGCGTAAAAAAATTGAAGAGATATGGGCCGCTTAAAATGGAAGAGATGGGCCAAAATGGATCGAAGGCCCCTGAAGACAAGTAGACGTATAAGCATACTGCGCATCCTGTTCATATAGTACATTCTGCCTTGCATTTAACTTATCCGCCAAATTAATCTTAAATCCACTTCGAATTTCAACAGCACGGTATTTTGTTGTGGCTTGCTATGTTTTTCGTTATAAGCAGTTAGATATACATTGTTTTTTTATAGTAAATGTTTAAACATTTATTTTCTTAGATTTTCACTCTAATGATGACAAGGCATCAGGCGAGTCACTTTTGCTTATTGCCTCCAAATGGATCTCGTGAAGTGAATCTACTGTACTAATATCAGTAAAGAACTTGATTTCTACACAGAGAGGTAATAATAAGGGTAGATCCAAGGCTTTGTCTCCATTAATTTAGATGTCCCCAGTTTTGTGTGAGCACCTTGTCCCATGGTCCTCAATTCAACCAGTCCCTGAAAGTTCTGTTCAAATTCCAGCACATCAAGCATCAGTGTGAAATGAGATCCAATACACACATCAACAATTTGGAGCATATCCACTGTTTTCTCCAAACCGTCTGATTCAGTTAAAAGCTATACACAGAAGCGCACACTACAAACACAACTTCAAATCGCTTCTCAAGACGCCTCGCTCGCTCGCGAGGCGAGACTGATTTTTGCAGAAAATAAAGAGTACAGCAGCGATCGAGAGCTTGCAATAGCGCCAGCCGTTGTCGGGAACCTAAAACACAGGCTGAAGCCCTCCGAATGTGTTCTCTCCGCTGTAGGTCACATAAAGAAACCCGTCTCCATCTTTCTTCTCATCATAAATGGTTGACATCACGGACCCTAATGATTTTAAAGCAGGCTAAAGATTAGTTGCTGAATTAAGGAAGAACAGCAGAACTTCACAAAAAAGTTCACCGTGGTTACCTGTAGGTGGAAGCACATTGTCTACAAAGATGAAAATAGCCTTCTCTGCGCTTAGTTTGATTCTCTTGCGAATTACATATACAAACTGCCCCACCGTCAAATCTGCTGGAACCAGATACCTTGATGGATTAAAAAAAAAAGACATGGTCATATGACTTTCGGAAACAAATACAGCACAAAATTGTAACTGGACTGGATGAATTAGTGCAGCTACTAGATGTGCTTACTTTTTCTTGTCAATATTTGGTATGTCGCTTCTCTCTGCCTTCTCCACAATCACCTGTAAAACGACAATAGATAATTCAGTTACAAGAACCATGTTCATAACTTTCAGAATGTTCGCCCATTGAACTAATCAGATTTTGAGATCTATGTAAGAGCAAAACATAATTAAACTGGAGTTCAATTGCACCTTTTTCCTGTATAATCATAATAGGGAACTTTGTCGAAGATATATTCTCATTTCCTATGTGTGATGATAAATTGGAAGCTGATACGCACAATTTAAGTTCACTTTTCATATATACAAGTAAATAATCTAGCATTGTAGTTAACGTTATTTCCTCTTCTGCAGGAAGACCCAACTGTCATGAATCTACAATTTTTGGCCATGCGGTGTATGGGGGACAATTATAAGAAAATATCTGTCATTAATATTGTTTTGGAAAAATATCTTTCTGTCAATTTAGTAGGATATGAATTTATCATTTTCAAGGAAAATAAATGATTTTTAACAAACTAATTATTGGACTATCAAGTCAACATATCTTCTTCCTTTTTTTTCTGTCGATTTATGGTAGTTTACGATGCTACTCATGACCCTTTCAACCAACATAAGTAAAAGACACTATTCGCATCTACTACTTTATCTCTTCTTGAATATGATGAACTAAAGATCATTCGTCATCTTTGGCTCCTAGTTTCTCCGGTGATAGTTTACATCAGCTTTTATTTTAATCGTATGCGGACAGTCTCAACGAATGAATTACAGAAAACCTACAAGGGATTTTTTTTTCCCCTCTTTTCACAAAGTGAAATTTTTCCCCCTTGCTGGTGAATAAACATAAAATATCAGGAAAATTGGCATGAACCAGAGTTCTAGGTAAGAAATAAAAAATGGAAGCTGTAATGGCTACAAAGGATCATCAGGCTTGGTTTGCTGTGGTTGAAACTTGATATTTTGTTCCTTTTGGTGCTTTCTTGATGACTATGTATTAGGCTTTGTTTGCGTCGGAAATCAATTTCATTGTTGAACCCATTACAACGTTTATCGTTTACACAGATTCAAAGGAATTAATCTTTTTATAAGATTTCTCGTTACAACGAAAACAAAAAAGAGATTTCCTGAAAACACACACAGAAAACGTTTATCGGTCATTGCTTGTGTGTGATCTTTGTCTGTGCCGGGGACGCTTTGATCCGTAGACTACCGATTCAAGATCTACGTTGATCGTGAAGAAGGCTCGGGGTTCTTATTTCAACGAGGAAACTAGAACAGAAGTAAATATCTCAGCGATGTGAGATAAATACTCTTCTCAAGATCAAAACAACGGTTTGGTCTTAAGGGAATGAATAAAAGCCAACAGATCTCTCGAAATATTCTCTTTATACGTAAGAATTCGCCAAGATCCCACCTTTGTCTCTGAAAATCATGGCTCTACTCTGAAAATCGTAAGTTCTCTCACACGTACGTCAATACCTTTCAAAAATGCACGAAGGGGGGTATTTATAGGCCTCGAATACTCTGTTTGTGGATAAGATCTCGTGATCTGGTCATATCTTCAGTTAATAACGATTCTCTAGCGTGTAAGGATACTCCCAAGAAAGTTAGGAAGCCACTGGACCGCACGAATCCCGAAAACTTATCAAAAAACACGTCGTGGGAGTCTGACTGGGCTAAACACACTTTGTGTCTCGCACATGAATGCGAGACACATATTGTGTCTCGCAGGTGAGACACACCGATGCATGTCTCATTCCGCGTTTCGTCGATTTGAGCATTCGGTCACTTCTTCGTTCCGTCTTTTCACGTGTTCCTTTGCTTCCTTTTGGTATCGGATGATCTTCTTTGACTCAGATGATTACGTTAATCGTATCCTCTTCGTCTTGAGTTGTATCCGAAAACTTATAGGTAATTTTTGACACCTACACCTCCAAAGCTTTCAGTCTCCTCAGTATTTTATCGAGGAGTCTGGAATACTTTGGATAAGATAGATTCTGTTTTAAATCTTGTGTAAAAAGGACTTGTGAATGGCTTCAGTTCTTCGACTTCTTCGGGTTTCAACTTACTCGGTATTTTGTCGAGTAGTCTGAAATACTCCTGATGTTGCGTTTATCGCTTGACCATCATCGAAATCTTGAACTGAAACTGGTGCGTTGATACTTGAATTAGCTCGTGTCGTTGAGTCGACGTTGAACTGATCATCTTCGTCGAGAGTTTATATCTCAATTGCATTTGAACTCCGTGTGCGGGAAATAGAATTATCCCAAGCCTAATTTTGGCGAAATTGTCGGACGTTGACTTCCGCTACGGCGTAAACACAGTTTATACTCGTACGTTAATTAGAGTCTACACCGTTTAAGCTCTTAAGGCGTTAAAACGTGAAGTAGTTTATATTCATGTACTTCTCGGAGTATGGAAAAAACAAGCTGAGAATGCATCGGACACTCGTCAGGTTTAGCTATTTGTGCGAGATTTGATTATAGGACCAACCGTTGGTGCTGATACAGCTACTATCCCTGAAGCTACTACAGGTGCTCGAGTCACGAAACCACCTGATGAAGCTGATGTGTCAATGACTATTAAAACAATGTTATGGAAGAGGAGGTTATCAAGGCCTTGACTATCACCGCAGACTCCATAAAAGTTAAGAGCAAATCTGTCGTCGAGAGATGCTTATTATAGGATTTTTAGCAAACCCTCAGTCATTAATGGATTTGATGAGCCTTTACCTACTACCGTTTGAATCGGGTTAGCATGTAGATTGTCTAAGTCCGTCTACAAGTAACATTATGCTAAAAGAATGAACTCTTTTAGACTTAGTGCTATGATACTGAATACGTAGACTCTATCGTTTTTACGGGAACGTACCACCCGACAACGCGTGTTAGGCGTATTCTTATCTCTAATTAGGGATCGAGATAAAGTCCTCCACGCGTGAAAGGCATAGACTTCGGTCGTTACGATGTTGAATACGTAGACTTCGTCATTAATTTCTTCGGCTTTCAGTATTTTATCAAATAACTGAAATTCTTCTGATACTGTGTTTATCGTCTGACCGTTGTCGAAATCTTAAACTGAATCTGGTGTGTTGATATTTGAATTAACTCAGATCGTAGAACTGATCAACTTCATCGAGAGTCTGTATTTGAATCACGATTGAACTCCAGAGATTATCCTTTGATCTGGATTTTTCCTGAGCCTTATTTCGACGAAATTATCGATGCGTTGACCGGCGTCGACTTTCATTGTGGTGCATTGATCGGCGTTGAACACGGTTTATACTCATCTGGAGTCTACACAGTTTAAGTTCTTAAGGCGTTGGAGCGTGAAGAATCAGTTTATACTCTTATACTCTTTGGAGTTTCGGGAATCAGTTTAACCTCGTATACCCGTCTGAGGTTCAAGAAGATGTAATTTATACTCGTATACTCATCGGAGTGTGAATACAAACCTCAAATACATCGAAAACAAGTGAAAACAAGCGAAAAATACCACGAAAACGGCTACGGGGCGACCCTGTGTGCGAGTCACTTCAATATGACCCGCACGTGTGCGAGTCACGTCGAGGTGACTCGCACAAGGTCGGTCCCGGGCTTAGTCCTTGGGATCTTTAAAACCCCAAAATCTCGATTTTCTTCCTTATCATTTTTTTTATTTTCTTCCTCAAGAATTCTTCTCCCCTAAGAACTCAACACCTCATTCTCTTCCTTCTTAAATCTCTCCTTCAACTTATTAATTTCGAACGGCGAACTCCACCTCGAGATTTAGGGTTTCGTACTCAGCCTCTCGGATCCGAGTTTCTCATTGTGATTCGCCAATCTCCAAGCCAAGTTCTTGGTCGGATTTCAGGTAAGGTCTAAAGCTCTATGCTCTTAGTTTTGGTTGCCTCCTTCAATTTTGATTCTTTTCTTCTTTAACCATGACCGAACATCAAACTTTGGGGCTTTGGTTTCGGGATTGAGGTGATAATTGATGCTCGGTTTTGAGTGTATTCACAGTTCAACTAACGTTATAGCTTCGACCTTTATAGATGATAGCTAAAACCCTTAACTTGATTTTGGATGAGGGCTCGGTTTTAGGCAAGAACCAATACTTAATTTGATTTTGGGATTCTTGATTTTGGCTTTGGGAATCCTTGGCTTTATGATTGATATTCAGTTCTTAACTTGAGAGAAACACCAGAACCTCAATTTTCGGTTTTGAGATTGTTCGAATCCTTGCTTGATTGTTGGACCTTTTTTGGTCGTGAACAAGAACTGAATCGAGTCCTTGATTTGAGGAGAAAAGGTCGAAGCTTTGATTTTTTTTTTCAGAGTTTTAATCCTTGAACTTGCGCATGGCTGAGACCCTTAGCTCTTGCTCATAATCATGTTTATAGCTTGAAATTTAGGTCAATACTCATTCTTGATTTTTTTTTAATTGCTGAAACCCTTTGCTTGACTTGTGTAAGAACCGCGCCTCTTTACTCGATTTTGTGCGAGGACCTTTGGGTGATAACCGATATATCACTCTTGGCTTTGAACGTAACTCATAATTTGTAGCTTGGATTTTGACTAAAACCCAAAATCTGAAGTTTGGCTTGCAAGGATGTTCGAAGCTTCAACTGGTCTTTGTTGAGAACTGTGCTTGGGATACTTGGTTCGGGGTGTTTTGTAGGTTTAATTGGATTTTAACCGAAAAATCCTATTTTTATAGAATTTGAGCTAAATTTCGCAATTTCCCTTTAAATCTCAGATTTATGTACCTTAATTTTTGATATAACTGAATCGCTGACTTCCATTGTAGATTAGCTATGTCACCGAAGAGATCACGCATTTCGAGGGGTCGGCCGGCTACTCAGCCACCTGAGAGAGAGCCTTCATCATACGAGGTTGCTTTTCCGCTTTTACTCGTGAATTTAAGATTAAATATTGCATATTGTATCCTCGTTTGCTCTCCTTTGTGAGGCATTTGGGAAGAGCTGACATCCTCCTCTGTGAGGATCGACGCTTAAATGATGTGTGTAGGCGTCTAAAAATACCTATGGGTGCCCGCACACAGCTCAAGACAAAGAGAAGGTGATGAACGTCGTTATCCGAATCAAAGAGGATTATCCAACGCCGACAAGCGCATGAAGCGAATCGGCAAACTGTTGATGACACGACAACGAACCACCACAATGGAAAACACCAAGTGGACCGCATGCGTTAATCAACTCAAAGCGTACAAACGCACCCAACAGTCAGTTAACACGCACGCATCATTCAGCTCGTGCATGTCAATCAGTGCGCGCGTTAGTCAGTTCACGATGGCGATAATCAACGTACATTAATCAACTCGTGTGGAGCATACAAGTCAACACGACGGATGAGTAAACAAAACGGGAGAAACTACAAGTCCCGGAAGATCGGAAAAGTCGTAAAAACACAAGAAATCAGCGAAACTCAGCGCGCCGCGCGAGACGGACCAAACCGACCCGCGCCCACGCGGGTCGGCCAAGTCCGACCCGCGGCGGCGCGGGTCGGACAAAGCCGACCCGCGGCGGCGCGGGTCGGACAAAGCCGACCCGCGGCGGCGCGGGTCGGACAAAGCCGACCCGCGTGCCGGATTGTGGAGTCAAAGGAGCACGAATTTCAGCGAGGGTTGACAGATCTTGGCGAGTTCTTCGGCATAAAGAAGGAGAGTTCGAGAGATCCGACGCCCGTTCCCGTCCGTCCCTTGAGATTAGGCTTGGTCTTAATCTCGAGAAGAGCCCTGATTTCGCTTGGTCGATCTCAGCGCTTCAAATCAAATACTTCCTCGGTGAAGACGAAGCTCTGCCGAATTTTTCATCAACCGGATCCAGATCTAAGGCGGTCCACGGATAAACCCCGGCACAGGCAAAGATCCCACGCAAGCAGAAGACCGATAAACGATCTCTGCGTTTGTTTTGACGAGAGTTGTAACTTTTGTTTTCATTGTGTAAAAGTCTTATAAAAAGATAATCTTTTTTTTGTTTTCATTGTAACGATCGAAGTTGTAATGAATACCGCAATGAATACAACAATTTTCGACGCAAACAAACTGGCGACCACAGTAGGAGCCAACAACTTCGCTTCCGGAGCTGTCGTGTCGCGACCTCGGATCTGCATCCCGGTTGAAGAAGTGGTCGAGTACGAGTTCGACCAACTGAAGTTCGAGGAATATCTGTCGTCCTCCTCCTCCAGATCCTCCGCCTCTCGCAAGCGAAGGAAGATCAACGCCCCCGTTGTTGCGCTAGCTGAACCTTACAACGCCTGTCCGGTCTCCAACGAGTCCGGATCTGCAGATCTGAATTCCTCCTCAATCAAGGAGTTGAGTACAGAAAGCGCGTCCATTTTATCGAAGAGAGCTCGCCAAAGGCAGCGCCAACGCCTTGCGCGCCAACTCGCTAGGGCTTTGGAGTCAATTGACGGGATCCGTTACGAGACGGATCTGAAAATTAGGCAACGTCAAGCGCCCCAACAGCGGACAAATGCCCTCTCCTCCAAATCACCAACAAGTGAATGGATACAAGTCAAAAGGACCCGTTCCGTGACAACGTGGATTTGTCCCGATTCAAAGTGAGGATAGTCGATCGCCTGGGTCCTTTGCACGAGGATCGAGGCAAAGTTCTGATCGAAGAATGCTTGGGTCCGGTGACTGAACCCCGAGCGACTCGTCGAGCTGGAGGTCGCACACGCCCTCGCAACAATTTCAAGCCTTCTCATAAAGGGAAAACTCCAATTTCCGCCCGCCTGGGGGTGTGTATCCAAAACCAAGAGCCTGTTGAGATCATGCGCTCCCAAAAGCGTAGTTCTAAACACGTGACTCTTAAGAATGCTAATAAAGCGGCAAATCCCCTGAAAGAAACGTATTCATCTGACGATGACAACGTTATACCAGGGGAGTCATGTCAACACACGATAGGTTGCTCCGGTCATCTGATCGATGAGTTGTACTATCGGGCTGGGGGTATGAACGAGTCTCGGAAAAGATATGCCCGAGAAACCAAATCTCACTACCCGTGCGCCGAACTAATCAGGACAATATTATCAGCATGTAGTTGCCCCAAGACCGCTCCGCAGAGGGTCTCGGTATCCGAGAGGATCTCCAACGGAATGACTAAGTCCAAACCAAAACGTCTCCGTAAAAAGAGATCGGTTGTTCAAGGTGACGAACTCCCGGAAGTCACAATAAATATGGCTGATAAGGGAAAGTCGATTCGACCTTCTAGCTCTGACCCGCTTATATCTCA
The DNA here is from genome assembly GCF_001876935.1 of Asparagus officinalis. Lineage (NCBI taxonomy): Eukaryota > Viridiplantae > Streptophyta > Magnoliopsida > Asparagales > Asparagaceae > Asparagus > Asparagus officinalis. The sequence goes on from NC_033803.1 coordinate 318,473, forward strand.
TCGGCTAACCCGGTTGCGATCAGGGACCACTAGACGCAGGGACTACCAGAGAATGCAGAGAGGGTTATCCTCGGACGATGAAGCATCGGATGCTAACTCTGCAGTCGCTTCTGACAATACGGTATCTAGCCCAGGGCAATCCCGCGAAGTGTTTATGATTAACACCGAAGAAGCAGCTAAAATGGTTGAGGATGCTCTAGCCAAGCAGAAGCAAGCATTTAAATTCGAAATAGAAACGGCTATGCAACAGATGAAGGAAGAGCACGACCGACAGATTCAGGCTCTTTCCAATCAAATGGGCGAATCCAGCCGTCGCAACGCTGCTAACCAAGTAGGTAGCGATTCAGATGTGGATGAACGCCTTAATGCTGATAACCCTCTCGTTGACCAAAACGCTGGGGGTGGCCCCACTAAAGACGACAACGCTGGGGGTGGCCCCGTTATTCCTCTTAAGAATCGTCCAAAGCCCGATACGAGCGAGGATGAGAAAATGAAAGATCTCGAGAGTAAAATCAACGCTCTAATGTCTGATCGAGAGGTAAAGAGGACTGGCATTCCATGTCCATACCCAAGAGAGTGGGACACAATAGCATACCCGGCGAAGTTCAACTTGATTAACTTCACGCCGTTTGACGGGAAGGGATCACCCACTCAACATCTGATCTACTTCAAGTACCACTTGGGTATGTTCGGTCATTCGTTGGTACCCTTCGCGGGCCCGCCTTCGATTGGTACCGCCGTCTCAAGCCCGGAAGTATTAACAACTGGGACGATATGGAGAGCTCATTCCTTGGCAGTTTCTTTGATGACGACGATGAGGTATCCATCAGGACATTTTTCGATGAGAAATAAGAAGATGACGAGACAGTCGACGACTTCGTCAAGCGCTTCCGGAATAAAGCAATGAACTGCCGAGATCCGATCACGGAGGACTTCATCCTCCAGACATGTCATAACAACCTATCTATTGAGATATTGGAAGTTATGGGAGTCGTACCGTCTAACACTTGAAAAGACTTGAATGTGCGCGGTGAACAAGCCGAACGCCTCCTCCGAAGGAAGAAGGCCGAGAGAAGCCAGCCGACAGCCAATCCTCCGAACTCGAACTTTGCCTCCCGTGGTAGGGGCAAAGCACCTGCAGTTGCTGTTGGTACTAATCAAACGTCACAACAGCAATCCCGAAGGCAGCAAAAGACTTCGGACCTGAGACTCCAAAAAGAGTACTCCTTCAAGGACGAAGACGTTCCAGCCATCTTCGAGTCTCTCCTTAAAAACAACAAGATTAAGCTGCCACCTGTCGTAAATCAGGAGGAAGCTGATAACATCGTGGATCCAAAATACTGTGCGTACCACAGGAGGATCCTCCATCCCACCAAGGATTGCTTTGCTCTCAAGAATAGCATTCAAACCTTGGTTAAAGCCGGCGTTATATCGCTCAATTGATCCGAATGAAGACTCCGACAAGTATAAGAGTATAAACTGCTCCTTCAAACACTCCGAAGAGTATACGAGTATAAACTGCTTCTCCATCCTCCAACTGATATATGAGGTTAAACTGCTCCCTGATACTCCAATAGGTATATGAGTCTAAACTGTTTCCCACACTTGATGGGAAGTTCCTGGAGAATTTTTACATGTAATATTCTTAAGGATAACCTGGTCATGTAACTCACTATGATGTTAGACCCAGTTTCGCGAAGGAAGCTGGGGGTGGATGATTCATGTAACGGGAAGTTCCCGAAAGAATTTTTACATGTAATTTTCTTAGGGATAACCCGATCATTACAAATAAAGTGATAAACACTAAACCCACCGTGATTTCCGAACACTCTTTTGCTGAGACAAGATTCGATCATTTCGTGGGATCAATTTTCTCTCACAAAACTCTCATTGGTGTTTGATGACTCACAGTCTCCCACCATAAAATCCCCCACCGATCAGACTAATTGACGGTGGGACCACCAAAACTCCTTTCGTTTGAACCCACTCAAACTTTTGATGCGTCTGTGCACTTAACATTGACGAATGTCAAACCTCCTTGTGTTAAGTATTTGTCACTCAACACCAAGAATCCCCATTGAGTAATCGGTACAAGTCAACACTCCCACTGTGATTTGTACTCCAACTCCCATTTTTTTACTTGGTCAAACCTTCTTACAGTTAGGACCATAACCAAAATCCCCTCTCGATTCCTTCAATGAACGAGAGGTCCACAAATCGAGTGATCAAACCTTCCTACAGTTAGGACCACAACCATAATCTCCTCTCGATTCCTTCCATGAACGAGAGGTCCACTTTCAAATCGAGTGATCAAACCTTCCTACAGTTAGGGTCATCTCAAACTCCCGCATGGTCAAACCTTCCTACAGTTAGGACCAAAACCACAATTCACTCTCGATAAACGAGAAATTTATTTTGAGTTCGGTAATCAAACCTTCCGACAGTTAGGGTTATCCGAATCTTTTCGATTCTCGGAGTGGAGATCCCACTCCTAGTTTCATCTTTCCGGATTCTGGGGGTGGAGATCCCACCTCGAGTCTCCTTTCCAACTGGAGATAGAATATAAAATTCTTCCTCTTCAGTTTTGGGAGATAGAATATAAAATTCTTCCTCTCCCATTTCGGGTTCGTCTTTGCCCCAAGAGAAGACACCACCTTTTTCAAATCCCAAAATCTGTGCCTCACAGGTATAGGAAGTTTATCCCGAATCCTAAGCAGGGATAAGTCTGCGCCTAACACGCGCTGCCGGTTTAGTCTTTTTCGTTGCCGGTTTAGTCTTTCACCGATTGAAAAAGACACCAGAATCCAGTCTGGGGCATTTTATCCCGAAGCCTAAGTAGGGATAAGTCAGCGCTTAACCCACGTTGCTGGGTGGTTCGTTCCCATAAAAAACGACCGAGTCTACGTATTCAGCATCGTAGCAACAAAAATCCATGCCTTTTATGCATGGGGAATTTTATCCCGAATCCTGAGCAGAGATAAGTCAATGCCTAACACGCGTTGCCGGTTAGTTCTTAACCGTAAAAAGAACAAAACCGTTATTAATAACGCCGAAATCCGCGCCTCACACGGGCGGGGAATTTTATTCCGAACCCTAAGTAGGAATAAGTCAACGCCTAACTCGCGTTGCCGGTTTAGTCTTTCACCGATTGAAAAAGACACCAGAATTCCAATCTGGGGACTTTTATCCCAAAGTCTAAGTAGGGATATGTCAGCGTCTAACACACATTGTCGGGTAGCCTATTCCCGTAACAATGGTGAAGTCTACGTATTCAATATCGTAGCATCAAGTCTAAGGGAGTTCATTCCTTTAGCACAACGTCACATGCGAAACGGAATTAAATAATCCGCATGCTAGCCCGACTCAAACGGTCGTCGGTAAAGGCTCGCCAAATCCGTTGAAGGCTGAGGGTTTGCCAAAAACCTTAAAGTCTACGTCTGATACACGTCGCTGTTTAGTCTTTTCACAGGAGAAAGACGAAGTCTACGTATTCAATATCGTAGCACTAAAAGAGTTAACTCTTTTAGCATAACGTTACATGCGGAACGGACTTAAACAATCCGCATGCTAGCCCGACTCAAACGGTAGTCGGTAAAGGCTTATCAAACCCGTTGATGGCTGAGAATTTGCCAAAAATTCTATAAATGCGAGTCATTGACGTATCAGCTTCATTAGTTGGTCTCATGACTTGAACATCCAACAAACTTCAGGATAAGATCCACACGTGCAGATGAATCAGCTTTAATAGTTGGTCCTGCAGCCCAACATTCGGGACCGTCACGCTCCAATGCCTTAAGAGCTTAAACTGTGTAGACTCCAGCAAACGTACGAGTATAAACTGTGTTAACGCCGGTCAACGCGTTACAGTAAAGATCGATGCCGGTCAACGCATCAGCAATTTCGCCAAAATAAGGCAAAAGATGACTCCAAGGATTTCAGTTACAATCAGATATGAATTTCTGACGGAGAGGATTAGTTCAAAGTCAACTCAATGGCACGAGCTAAGTTCAGAAACTTACACACCAATCTCAGTTCAAGATTTCGACAACGGTCAGACGATAAACGCAGCGCCGGAAGAACTTCATCTATTCGACGGAACAATGAATAGATTGAAGGCTGAAGAAGTTGAGAATTGAGGTAGTTAAAGGTCGCTCTATGAAATAGAGGAGATGGCCTATCTTATCCAAAGCATTCCAGACTCCTCTATAAAAGAAAGAGTCTGAAATACTTTGGAGGGGGTATCTGTAGGCGTCTAAAAATGCCTATGGGTGCCCGCACACAGCTCAAGACAAAGAGAAGGTGATGAACGTCGTTATCCGAATCAAAGAGGATTATCCAACGCCGACAAGCGCATGAAGCGAATCGGCAAACTGTTGATGACACGACAACGAACCACCGCAATGGAAAACACCAAGTGGACCGCATGCGTTAATCAACTCAAAGCGTACAAACGCACCCAACAGTCAGTTAACACGCACGCATCATTCAGCTCGTGCATGTCAATCAGTGCGCGCGTCAGTCAGTTCACGATGGCGTTAATCAACGTACATTAATCAACTCGCGTGGAGCATACAAGTCAACACGACGGATGAGTAAAACGGGAGAAACTACAAGTCCCGGAAGATCGGAAAAGTCGTAAAAACACAAGAAATCAGCGAAACTCAGCGCGCCGTGCAGGACGGACCAAACCGACCCGCGCCGTTCGGTTTTTGATGGTTTTTCTCGAGATTTGTTGGTTCCTGAGCATCCAAACTAACTAGATATCATCTACAAACGAGGTTAGGCTGTTATTGACTAAAGATAAGGCCAAATTACTTGTTCTCATCCAAATAACCGCTTCCGAAGCCCTATAAATACAAGCATAGGGCCTCCTTTCAGCAGGGGCGGAGTTATTATCAAGACGAGGAGGTGCTGCCGGATTGTGGAGTCAAAGGAGCACGAATTTCAGCGAGGGTTGACAGATCTTGGCGAGTTCTTCGGCATAAAGAAGGAGAGTTCGAGAGATCCGACGCCCGTTCCCGTCCGTCCCTTGAGATTAGGCTTGGTCTTAATCTCGAGAAGAGCCCTGATTTCGCTTGGTCGATTTCAGCGCTTCAAATCAAATACTTCCTCGGCGAAGGCGAAGCTCTGCCGAATTTTCCATCAATCGGATCCAGATCTAAGGCGGTCCACGGATAAACCCCGGCACAGGCAAAGATCCCACGCAAAGCAGCGGGTGATAAACGTCCTCTGCGTTTGTTTTGACGAGAGTTGTAAACTTTTGTTTTCATTGTGTAAAAGTCTTATAAAAAGACAACCTTTTTTTTGTTTTCATTGTAACGATCGAAGTTGTAATGAATACCGCAATGAATACAACAATTTTCGACGCAAACAATGTGTTTTGCTTGGTCAAAACACGTCTTAAAACAATAAGGGGCAATTTCATGCTGTATCACATTCCGTAGAACGGGGTATATTATCGCTTTATTTGCACGATGATGTACATTGTCCTCCGTGTGCGTAATACAGTTGAAATCGTCTCGCCAACTACGGGGTAATGACTCTATCTCACGAATCGGTGAGATAAGTTCAACGCCTCGTATTGCCTTAGAATATTCTTGTAATTGTGTCTAATAAATACGCATCATTTATATCAGTTTAATTCCCTCCAGAGGCGTTCTCCTCTACCGCGATGGACGGCCACCGCGATGAGGTTTACGCCTCTTCTAATGACCCAACGCTCATCCCGGCCACTCCCTAATTTGCTCCGGGTGGACCTGAAGAAATCCCTCATCTGGTGCGGAAGGGAGATCGTCGTACCTTACGACAATTGATCACCGATGCGCCACTTGTCAAGGATTCCAGTTCTACTCAACCCTTAAGAAAAACATATTACTTATTCGGCGACTTTGTTAAAGACCCGGCCACTGTAACTCTTGAAGTCGAACGGTGGTTAAATGATGATGGTGGCTTTAAATATCTTCCCCTGATTCCTCGTCGTCGTTCGCTGACTGATTTGCGAAGGCAGGCTGTAATACGGAAGATGTCGTGGCATTTGACGGAGGAACATACTCATGTCCATTGCGGGTATATCACCCATCAGATGACTCTGGACTCAAGTAATAGAAATCATATCACTGGACTACATCATGGGGAACTTATAGGCAATTTTGGATGTACTTCATTTCAAAGTCTTAATGAAATGAATGTTGGGCCGGAGTTATTTTGACTCCATCCTTTTTTCTCAGAAAAAGGAAAATAAGAAGAGGAATCTCTGAGTCTACAAATATCCATTAAGCCATCTCGCTTACAAATGCTTAGAAACAAAGGTTATGCCTTAAAAATGATACACAACCTGGCAACATCTATGACGAAAATGGACGAGAAGGAGAAGGCTAACCCTGTGGATTAAAAATTGGATATTAGAAAAGGATTTTATCCTCGCGGTTAGCCATAGCTATTATTCTTGCTTGTTATGGATAAGCATCCTGTAATCTACCATCTTTCAACACCAAACCAACATCAATGCATGGGACCGTCATACCAAAAAAAAAGGTAGGCAAAAAAAGAGAGGAAAGGATCATAATAGGGCCCTCCTACCACATGTGTTATCAAGCAAGACTATCCCTATATCCCCTGAAAGAAGATAAGGCAGGAAATGTAAATCATGTAGCCTGTACACCAAGGTTTTAAATATCAGTTATCGGGGATTTATCGGACGGCCAAAATCCTTATCGGATAGCGAAAATCGGGGATATATCGGGGATAAGTAGTATTCATCGGAGTGGTATATTGGATGATGTGTATATATAATATAACAATTAAAAAATATAATCTAATCATGCTTAATAAAATATAAACATACCAAAATGTAAATCATCATGTTTAGAATCACTAACAAATTGTAGAAAGCGAAACTTGCATCATAACCTTGAAAAAATATAATGTTAGTCAAAATGGGCCGATAATCCCGATAAAAAAGTCTTACTTATCGGCCGATAAGTGCCGATAACGTCGATAAATCTCCGATAAACCTACAAAAACGATAACCGATTAAAAATCCAATTTATCCTAGCGGAGAGCTCCCAAATCCGATAACTCAGCCGATAATATCGGTTATCGGCCGATATTTAAAACAGTGTTGTACACAAAGCATTGCCATGAGATTAGTGTAGGATTGGCAGGAAATGAGCTCAGGAGTCGATCTAGCAGTTTGGCGGTCGACCGCGGGTTTTGGCGGTCGATCGAATTTGTGCTCGGAGCTGGAGGTCGACCGTGGCGATCGACCGCAGAAGTTTCTGTAGTTGAGATGGTCGATCGCGATGGATCCAGGACTCCAGTAAGCCTCTGGAGTTGGGGCGGTCGACCGCGATATCTGCGCGGTCGACCCTCACGGTCAACCGCCGAAGCGGGTTTGGGCTGATTCTGAGTTCCAGACCCGTTTCGATTGGGAGTTGTATATATACCCTTAACTCGTTTTTAGGGTTTAAGGGAGAGGATTTTTGAGCTGAAGAAATAGGAGATTTGGGGCTTTTATTGCTGGAGCCATTTGGAGAGATTAAGATGGTTTATTTGTGGGTTTTGATAAGATTTGTAACCCTAATTTGTATTCTCCTTGATTTCTATTAGTAAAACTCCCCCTTCCTTGCTCCATGGACGTAAGCACATTGCCGAACCACGTAAATCTTGTATTCTTGCTGTGATTAGGTGTTACTTGTATTATTGTAGTCTATTATTGGTTCTTGTGTGTGCTATTGACTTGTCGAATCAGCTTCCGCGGCGCATAACAATTTGACCATGAGAATTGGTCCTGGGCGTAACGACACATCCCCACTGTTTCATTAATAAGGATTTAACGGAACATCCCAACCCAAAGCCAACAAAAATTCAACAAAGCATATGCAAAAAAGAAAACAAAAATGAGAAGAAAGAGGACCACTAAAAAACCCTATCAAAAAAAATGATATTTGCAAAACGGCCATCCATTTCTTATGACAAAAATTCAACAAAGCATATGCAGTAAGCGTCATCCATTTCTTATGATAAAAATCAACACGCTAGTACTAACTCTAAGAATCCGTGTTCACCGGCAAGTATATTGACCTTGACAGTATTTTTAAATGTAAAGATCATGGAAAAATCATAGCCGTAAATATAGTAATTGTCTACAGTTGAAGTCGAATGCAAAACGGCCAGTATATTAATTCTGATATTTATCAATTCCAACTGAAAACAGGGCGAAAATCACTACGGCTGAAAAGTTATTCTTCTTCTTCTTCTTTACATCAATATATTCACACAAAAGCTACCAATTAATTAGACGTGACAAATAATCTCACCGGAATTCTATCTGGGTACTTATCCCTGATTCTCGCCGCTTCAGCCCGTCTCTTCTCTACAAAATCGTAACGAAAATTTTTTTTCAAAGAATTGTCAAAACTCAATAACCCTAACCACAACAGCAAAAGAAACCCATATTCGAAAACTTTCGAAGGGCCAGTAAATTACTAACCAAAGTCATGCTCAAGCTTGAACGAACTCTTCGCCATCTCCTCCTTCAACACTACCATCAAAATAATATTTCTTTTAATTCCAAACCCTGAACAAAACGAAGAAATTTTTGGGAGAAACTGGAGAGGGAGATAAAGGGGGAAACCTGTTCCTTTTGCTTTAGGAATTCGGGGATTCCAAAACTCGATCGAGGTAGGTTCAAGATTTCTCTCTCTCTCTAGAAGTTAGTTTCTTATTTTTATAGTATTTTTTCAGAATACGAAGCGTGTCGTATTTGGACTTCAAAGGGGGAGCCTTGCAATTTCTCCCCTCTTCTTTATTTATTTATGGAAACTTAATTTATTATTTAAGGACTGCTTGGTTCATTTTCCATTGGGTTTTTTTTGGGGGGTCTCTAGATATATTTTCAAGTGAATTTCCTTTAACAAAATTCGAAATGTTTTTCAAAATGGAGTCAAACAAACCCATAAGAGTGACACCTTGCACTCTCTCTTGATTTCAAATTGGAGAACAAACAAAAGAATAGAAAATTTTATAGAAAAATAGGTTTCTCATAATATAGTTTCTTGATTTTTTAGAGCCGACCAGACAGTTTTGACCAAGGCTAAATACCCATATTGGTATTTTATTTCAACCTCATTTGTCAAGAAGGTATTTTAATTAAAAAAATCGGCGTTAAGGTATTTTAATTGAAGAAAATTACCAATTAGGTCTTTTTCCTCGTCGGCGACCACTTATCTGGCGAGAACTCGTCACGTGCGTTGCACGCGGTGGCTTAATCTGTGTTTAAGCTGCTGATGTGGCACTGTTTTCTGACCAACGCGGATCTTAGCTGGGACTCGGGGTGAACTCGGCAACGGCGGGGAGTTCTTTGAGCGGAGCTTGGAGCGACAGCATAGCGCCGGTGGTCTCCGACGGGGAAGAGAGGACGGCGACGACTGACGATGGTAGGAGGTGGTCGGGTCTCAAGTTGAGGGAGAAGGGAAGCTCGGAGTTGGGCTGGTCGGCGGGAACTTGAGCAGCAACAAGTTCGGCGTGGGGAAGCTCGACAAAGAGAGGAAGAGGGAGGGTCTGGGGGATGAAGGCGGGGAGTGGAGGGAAGAGGAGGAGATGGAGGTGTTGAAGTCGGGCTCGCCGTGGACAGAAGGGGGAGGAGAATGGAATTGCTATCGTCAGAGCTCGGTGATGGTGAAGGAGGCAGCGGGACAAGGGAGAGTGGCGAGGTGGAGGGGCTGGCCTGAGATGGTCGTGGGGCTGGTCTGCAAGCATGGAAGGGGGATGGGGTGGAGGCAGTGATGGCGAGTGTGGGGCTCGTCGGGGTTGACGACAAGGGAGAGAGGCGCTGGCTGTTGGAGACGAGAAGGAAGGCAGCGGCGGTTGGATCTGGAGCTTGGTGACGGAGCTTGGGTGGCTAGAGCAGAGGGGGTCGCCGGAAAAGTGGTCGCCGACGAGGAAAAAGACCTAATTGGTAATTTTATTCAATTAAAATACCTTAACGCCGATTTTTTTAATTAAAATACCTTCTTGGCAAATGGGGTTGAAATAAAATACCAATATGGGTATTTAGCCTTTTGACCAACAAAATTCCTTTATTGGTTTTAGAAAATCTAATTTGGCAATGGTAATGATCCCTTTCTTGCTTTCTCTTCTTGAAGGATAATTCAAGAAAAATGAAAATTGATGGCCCTTCTCTCCGCCTTTTTTGTTGTTGTTGTTGTTTTGTTAAATTGTCAATCTTATTTTATATCTTGGATCGCTTTTAATAAAATCTCACCCTTCTTTATTGTGCGTGCTAGATTTAAGGACGTGTATGTGATGATGATAAAACAGGTTATATCATTATGTTTTTGCTTGTGCTTCACATGATCAAAGACTTGTCAATTTATAAAAGCATGCGGGTGCTAATTTATAATTATATTGATTAGTATAGTGCATGTGCTTTGTACGAGAGCATATCTATTTTGTTTTATTTTTTTCAAACTTTTTTGCTGGATGTAATATAATGAAATGACTTGTATAGTAATATATATATGAATAATTATTTTTTTGTTTAAATGAATAAATTGTATGATAAAACCGTGCAAAGAATTGTATAATTAACTATGCTAGTTTGAATAATTGTTATAATTTATTAAAATAGTTATAATATATTAACCCTAAATATTTTATTCTCTTTTATATATAATAATAACATATATAGCATAATTATAATACTATTAGTAACTACATTTTAATTTCATAACTAGTTTATTACACTGTTAGTAAATAATTTACTGAATTATATAATTATTAAATTAAAGTGTAGTTTACTAATTTAAAAATACTATAAAAATTATTATACTATTAATGTTATTTCAATTATAATGAATAAAAATTATTTTTTATATTATTACCATACTTTTAAAAGGCTAATAAGATGAAAGCTAACATATAATCCTCCATAAGAGGTGAAACCCAAAGGCTGCTGAATTTTTTTATTTTTTTAGAATTTTAAATATTAGGTGAAGATAAATTGGAGGTAAATTTCAATCTTTCTATTAAACAACATAATTAAACAATAAAATAATAGTGTGACCACATGTTTTGAAAAAGCGGGGAAATGCATAATTAATAAGAGGTTATATATAATTAGTCAATGATTAATTACAACTAATGACATATTTGAAAAATTATCAAACTTAAAAGAGAAAAAATGAAAATTAATAATTTTGATAAGGCTATCCTCTTTTATATGTAATAAGTATAGATGTATGCTTAAAACTTATTGGAATACATGAATTCTCTTTGTAGATGTTTTTATGGATAAAACCTCACGTTTATCAATTTCGATTCAAAACCTATATTTGTTATTGGCCAATTCAAAAGCAAAAGCACTTTCCATGCATCTTGAGCAATTTAATCACCCAGCTCTGTACAATTATTTGCACATGAAATAGCTGTCCTAAGCGTCTTTTTACGATGGGGAAATTTTTAAAGTAGACTTTTCTTGATACAATATAAGCAAAATCGATCATTTTCCTAAATATTTAGCAAAATCGACTTTTTTTAGCCATGTCGCCAATACTGGTAAAAAAGATGTCCATTTTATATAAATATCATGTTTAAAATACACGAGACTAGTAGTCATGTGTATATAAGAATTGCTAATTAAGACCTTAGATCTAACGGGTCCCACAATACCCCATGCTGGCACTCAAATCCAACGGAGGTGCAGACGATGGTGTGTGCGGCCGTCGCGATGTGTGCAGATTACGGTGTGTGAGGCGTTGGGGATGCCACATGGGGGGGTAGAGGCAGAAGGAGACATCCTACTCGGTAATGGCGGCAGAGTCTATCATAGGGAACATGATGCCTGCAAAGCCCCAAGTTGA
>NC_033803.1:330343-334798 GCF_001876935.1 Asparagus officinalis
TGTCAGGGAGACGGTGGACAGTGTGTGTGGAGGTAGGGGAGAGGGAGCGGAAGAGGGAGAGGGCGCGGATTTGGTGTTGAGAGATTGGAGCAGGAGGAAGAGGTAGATGAGTAAGGTTTGATTTACATGGGACTACTAGTTTCGTGTAGTTTAATCTCTTAATTATTGTTCGCTAATTACACGGGACTAGTAGTCCCATTAGCATTCTTTCATCAAAATCGACCGCTTTCTGAATTCTGCCCAGATGTGCTAATGTGAGCGAAAAACAGTCAAGTTTACTAATTTTAGTCTAAAAGGGTCTGTTTTACTTATATTGTTTTAAAAAAGGTCTATTTAAAAAAAAAACTCCTTTTACAATTAGTAGGATATAGCATAAACAAACTACTCTAATTTTTATTTTTTAATAATACTTTAATTTTATATTTGCTAGTCGCCTATTATGAAAACATTGTGATGGTAGGCTAGTAGGTAATGAATACTTTAATTTTATTTGTATGATTTGAAAATTTTAGACCCCCCCCCCCCCCCAACTTTCAGATTTTTTTTTGTGATTTTTATTGAGTTGTATATTATTAAGGGTGTTTTTATAATTTTTATAATTGTTCAGGATGTTGTTTACCCTTTTTTTACTTTACAAGGGATCATGTTAATTTTCTAATTTTAAGACGTTTGTTATAAGTTTTTATAAATTTTTTAGGGGGTCCTTATAATTTTACATGTTTAAATCAACTAAGTCTTAACTTTTCACCTTTTTTCTTATACCCCCTAATTTGGTAAAAAAATTATCTTTATATGCGTTTAAAATTTATTCTCACTGAAGCTTAAAAAAAATAGGAAACATAAGTACAGATGAGATGATGCTTAACACGACAAATTTTACCCCCTTTATCCACGTAACAAAGAAGCCCTTGGAACTAATCGCACGTGAGCACCAGTTCCGAGTCACGCGATAGGAGGTCGTGATTACGAAATTGCCACTCTGCGATGCCCATCGAAGGGCTCAAATCAACCGTTCTCATGGCAAATGTACTCGGCATGTACTTTTACTGTTCTACAGAGGGGCAATGGGCTAGTATTGGAAAATCGCTCTATATAAGTACGAAGCTAAGGCCCATTTTCTTTCTGCATCACAATCCGGCCTATGGGTAAAGCTTTAACTATCCCTCCCAAGCCCGAACCTAGAGTAAAGCTTGAAAAAAGATAAGGCCCAGGCCTAATCATAGGAATGAGTTTTGTTAAACCAAATGCTATTTGTTTTGAGTCGCTGCTCTATAACAAATGATAATAGGTCAATCCAAGTCAAAAGCCTTGATCGAAATGCCTCGTCTCTCCGCGAATTAGCACCTATTAAAAAAATTCCTCTCTAGCACCCAAAAAAAAATGTTTATCAGAAAAATTCGCTCTTGGTGCTCATGTCATTTCAAATATCTTTAAGAAACTTATGCGATTATAAATTTGGTGGGATTCTATTATAATTGAGTGGATCGCCTTAATACCCACAACATTTTTTTTATATATTGTTTACGAAAAGTGATTTTTATGGAATGTGAATCATTTGTGTGTTCTGTGCATGGATTGACCCAGCGGAGCTACATAATTCTGATTAACGTAACACTAAAGAGAGAATCATTAATTAATTTTAGATAGACATCTGTGGATATATTAATTAGATGATAATCATGGACAAACCAAATGCAGTCTCAAACTCACCTTCACATGTTGCACATTAAAAATAATAATAGAAGAGAAAAATGAAACAACCACGAAAGAGACTCAAACTAGGAGGCCGGTTCGGCATTGATGAATATTATTTAAACAAATTAAGCAGAAAGCTAACATTGTCTCCATATTTAACCTAAGATATTAATATATATATATATAATCAACCATAGTATAATTCTCTTCTTAACTGTCGCTTTGCGATTAAATATATATCACACCGACAACATCCCTCTGCTACAAACAAATAATAATAATAATAAAGGATATATATTAAAAAAAGAAGTCGTAGCTCTACGTAAATCACCAGCATAACAATAGTAATTTGAAAGTATATGACAACTCAAATTCATTGTACATGTACTAATTAAAAAGAAATAATAAGATATTAGAAGCCACATGCAATTAATATGCTAGTTTCATTTTATTTTCAGAAGCCATGCTTCCCTCGTGCTAATGGCGGTTGGTGGATATATAGCTTCAAGCATATGGTGCCTAAATTTTAGGAGGCACCCAGCAAATAAATATATACATAGATCGTAACTTGGTCCAACAATTTGCATTTCAATTATCTATATCTATATATATGTGCTTTCATCTTAACTTATTTCCGCCATCTATATATTAATGATGTATGCATTTCATTCTGTTAGCTAGAGAAATATCACAATGCCGTGGTCTGAAGAATGCGTGTTGTGATAAGGTAGATGCGTGTCCGTTTTCCTACTATTTTTTTATTTAAGAATTTGGCCAAAATAAGGCAGACAAGAGGAGCTGGCATGTTTTTTTTTTATGATAATAATAACAATAATGCTTAATCCCTCGCTGGCATGTTTTTTATGATAATAATAATAATAATAATAATGCTTAATCCCTCGCTTTTATCGCTAGCAATGCTTCGGGCAATTACCAAAAGCGACGTGGTAAGGAAAGTCTACTCAATTAATTAAAACAAAACCTTAATTAGCAAATGTCAAGAGTTTCATAACATGAGGATGTATTTGGCAACTACCCTAAAATTAGGTTAGGGCTAGCCCTGACTCTGTTTTAAACAAAGCTAGTTTCGTTTTAGAGTACTAAAGGGGAGGTGGTGCAAAAAAAAATACCTTTGGAAAAACCGGGCAAGACTTGCCCCAATTTTATCTAAACAACGTTTTTTCTCAAAATGAGGTCAGACTTAGACCCAGCTTTATTTTGAGAAGTTATCAAACCAGCTCAAAGAGTGACACGAGATCCAAATTCATGCACGTGCCACTTTTGATTGTTTAAGCAACACGAGCAAAATGCGCAATTACTTTCTTACACAAGAGATACGTGCATGATGGTGACCACAAAAGTTGATTTTGAATTTCAATGGTAATAAATTTTGTTGCATAAAGTTTACCTTATATAAAAAACGTTATGAAGTTAATGACAGGCTCTTCTTCCTAATGTGCAAACGATGGAATAAGGACAAGGTTGAAGTTTTACATAGAAAAAAGAATTGATCTCCTTTTAACCCTTTCCATCTCATCAAATACAGATCCTATTTAGCTATATATTCCCGGCATATATACCTCATGCAAAACACTTACTGTTGATATCAGCCATTGAACAGGGGATTTATTTGTGAATTAATGTAAGTTAGGACGCTCAAACTCCTTCAGATGATTGGCTCTGTACAAGTTGCCGTTCTTCCCTTCACATGAAAACTTGTGAGAAGCCGGAGTCGGGCTCTCAGGTTGTTCCTGCAACGACCAAATCAGTATATGAACTTGAGTAGGAAAATGTGAGATAAAGAAAATCTCAAAGTTGTGTGGAAGACCCAGAGAGCTACATTGATTGAGCTACATGACTTCATTTTATAGAGAATCATAAGGGTAGATATGTAACTTGAGCCGAGTCCAGGCAGACAGTTGACTGTACAAATAGCTGGCAGGTGTCGGCTGCCGGCGAAGATGGGCCATTCAGGTGGTTAGTGCCAAGCGACAATAGATACTTGGTGCTGACGGAGCTTGATGTATCATAAAGACTTTTGGAGCTGGAGTGACGATGATTTTTTACGATGCATTTAATGTGATGGTGGCTGGCTGTTGCCGGGGGGCTCGTGGAAGACAACCTTTTGACTCAACCTGGCAAGAAGGGAAGATTAGGCCTAGCGAGAAGGGACAAGTTGGGTTGCCTGTCGAGAAGGGACTACTCGATCCTTCAGCCGTCTAGTGGAGGGCCGACTAACACCGCCTTTTTATTCGGCCTGGAGAGTTGACGGTTGAGACATTGGGCTGAGTGTGGAGGCTTGTGAGCTCGATCTGATAGGTAGGTCGGCGCCGATCATGTAAGTTGTCGGTTTATGGAGTCGGCTGCAATAGCGGTCCGAGTCGTCTGAGCTCTGATTATATATGTCTGATCTGACGGAGTGGGATGCGTGTCGACAACTCAAGAAAAATTAACACTTAGTTATTTGTAGACTATAACACTTACAAACACATAAGATTAGCTTAATTAGTTCCGATTAACTATTACATATATTGTTGTATTAATTTCTTTAGCCAATAGACAGAATGGCTAAACAAACTTTGTAATTGTTATCGTTGCAAGATGGTGGTGGAGCAAGCCACCACCCTTCATTTTAAACGAGATATAACGAGCCATTCACATGGACTCGGGATAAAGTAACCATTTTTAAAATTTTTGTTTTTGTCACATATTGGGTCGTGGTTTTTCTTTTAAACTATTGCCTCAGGACCAAATTAAGCT
>NC_033803.1:334813-338865 GCF_001876935.1 Asparagus officinalis
TAGACACCAACCCCTTCTATGATCCGGACATTCGAAACAAACTCATATTTATAGTAATGTCGCGTGCCATGAATGTTAGTAGGTTGTTTCATAACATTTTCTTCTTCACCTATATTCTTGCCAAAGTGAGTTGAAGAGGGCCCTTATTAATGCCGACTAAAGGCCCATCAACGAGTTATTGCCATATCTTACGGCTTCTCCAGCTGCCTCGTTTATTGTGGATTGAGGTATTCTAGGTAACTTGAGGCAGACAGGAGGGCACACCACACATCAAACATTCATCACGTGCTAGTGATCTGTAGTTTCAAACCCAAAACTTTGAGCCCATGGCACTTGCTGAGCTTTAGGGGCTGTTTGGTTGGCATTTTTTGCCCTTGTTTCCCTGTCAAAACTGACAAAAACTGTCAGTTTTGACAGCTTTACTTACAAAAACGTCTCAAAATAGGCGTTTTTACAAGTAAACCTGTTAAAACTGACAGTTTTTTTCAGTTTTGACAGAGAAACCCAAACAAAAAAAAAAAATTCAAAGTTTCCGTGCAGTGACAAAAAATATATAACTGATATGATACTAGAACAACTTAATTAGTTTTAAATCTCACAAAACACGAATTCATAATTAATGATTAATTAAATATGATGAGCCTAAGTCCAGCTCATACCGTAGACGTTCAACCTAGGAGATCGTGTTAGAAAATAAATTATAGCATCCATCGCGATTTCAAGGTTCTGATTTAACGACACGCAGAGGACTTTGAGACAATATTGAGACATTCAGAGACAAACATCACACATAAGCGCTTCAATCTCGTTAAATTAAAACTTTGGAGCTTCCGCTATTGCCTTTGTACTGAATGTTTTTATTAGAAGATAAAAGAGAATTGCATTTTGTAGTAGAGCCAAAAGACAAGCTAGTTGAACAAATTATGTCTTTGGCTCTATGCTCCTATGGTCTTGGGTCTGAGCCCTGAGACCCCCAACTGATTGATTCATGAATTCATGCTCATTGCTCTGGTGGGCTTTTGGCCTACATAATCCAAAATATGTGATATGACGCATCAAGGGCCACAGCCTTGTTCTCTAGCGTTAGGCATGGATATTTTATTAAACTAGTATCGTGCATGTGTGCAAGTGCGCCTATTTTCGTATTTATATGTAGGCTACAGATGCGTATTGCAATGATACTTTTATTATATAATAGTATTTCAAATTAGATTGATACTTTAATGTTTCGAATTTTCATTAGCCTTTTGAGTTCATACTTTAAGGTTTCGAATATTATTATTATTTTATTATTCACATAATTTTATTAAACTAACTACCAATTTAGTAATCAAAGTATTTTTGACTTGCTATATATCGTGCCCAAAAAAATATGATATGAGTAGATATATGTGAAAACACGGTCTTATATTTCTCATCTCATTACCTAGTTATTGATCTAGATCGACATTCACAAAAGTTTAATGGATTGTAGTAAACAACATTGACATAGAAGAGTTTTTTTTATAATAAACCTAATAACTCAAGTTTAAAAATTTATTACTTAGCAAATAACTTATTCTAATTAGATTTTGAAATGCTAGTTTATTGACTTAACATTTATAATTAATTAGTTTATTGTATAATTTCACTGAACGAATAGATACTTTTAGTTTCACGAATTTCAATAAAAATGTTATCATATAAGAGCTAATGAGCTAAAATAGACCAATGCAAGAGATCAAATCATTCTTCGTCAACCAAATCAACATTTAGTTACAAAAATTAAACAACAAATCAAATTCTTCTAATCAAAGATTAAAACAAATATAAAAAAGATGAATAGATTACGACCTTGTAAAATCGTCAGTATGCTCTTTATTTTTTATTTTTATTTTCATCATTCAAATTTATTCCACCAACATTTTCAATGAATTTGATATGAATATGTTGTTATAATATATCAAATTGACTTAGTTATTACTTAAATTATTATATTTATTATAATTCATTTCCTAATATATATTAATATTAGCCTCAAACTAATAAGCTACATAATTAAGATAGGAGTTTGTTTTTGCTCCTTTACTTCAATGCGCATATTAATGTAAAGAATCACTAAAAACCTCATAGTTAACAAAATGCCGCACGATTATAGTTTGAGAACAAAATAGAAGGAAAAAATGTATAGAAACTTTAATTATATTGTTTATTAAACAAATCTATTTTTTTGCATCATCTCCAAAAAAAGGGGCAAAAAATAATCGAACTCCTTAGATCTCAGTCTGTAGCAATGTTGTTCAAGAAAAGAACATGAAAATTATAAAGATTGTAGAGAAAGTGAGCTGGAGAATGCCTAAGTCGCAAGTAGGTGAGCACGGTTCGGTTCAAACCGAAAAAACCGACCGAACCGACCCGGAAAAAGCGGTTTTATGAGTAAGGCGGTTCGGGTCGGGTTGATAATTTTTCAAACCGACCCGACCCGAACCAACCGAATATATTTGTGCCTTTGATTTGTGGGTTTATTGTTATGTTCGATCACCATGAATAGCAGTTGCAGGGAATTGATTCATACATAATTACCAATGTTCTAATGAGTCATCTCCTTTTTTTGTCTCCACAAAGACCAAAGTCAAAGCTTGCTACACAAAGACAAAGCAAGTCCGTTACTAAAAAATTACAACGTCAGAGTCTAGTATTTAATCCAAAAGGATAAGTTACTTTACTTAAAAACAATATACATACATGAGCAAGAATAATAAATTGAAGTGAAGTTAAAAAACAAATTCATGCTGGCATAGGGTAATAATAATATATAAAAGATAAATTGAAGTGAAGTTAAAAAATAAATACATGCTGGCATAGGGTAATAATAATATATAAAAGATAAATTGAAGTGAAGTTATACTTGATGAAGTTAGAACCGAACAAACCGAACCGAACCGCACCGAACCGATTTGTAATGGTTCGGTTCGGTTTTGAATTGTAGGTGGTTCGGTTCGGTTGTTCAAATTTTGGTAAAAACCGCCCCGAACCGAACCGTGCTCACCCCTAATCGCAAGCAACAAAGAGAGCTAGATTTGACTCTCTTTTTCTCAATATAATTTTTAATTACGAATTGGAATGTTGATTGCAGAAATCCGATAAAAAATTATTGTTATTTATAGTAATTTGGTAGGAGAGGAATAGTTGTAATAATTTTTTATCATTAGCGCACATAAAGTTATGTTAGTGCACCATGATTTAGGGGAGGAGTGTTATAAGTGAGCGGTTATTTGGAAAATTGATGTCAATCAATTGGGATGTTATGAAAAATTGAGCATGTATGTATGCATGAATGTGCAAGCAACGGGAAGATTATAAAAAAAAACGAGCATGTATGTACGAAATAAATGTACTAAGGTGCATTTTGGGTGGAAATGCTTTAACATTACAACCCCAACTTATAATAGTCTTAGGTGAATACATGCTAAACATTTCTAAGATAGAGAACGAAACTTAACTACTTGCTTCGTCCACATACCGTGTGGCGAGTGAAAGAGGTCTGTCAACAACATCCCTCATCTCATCATCATAATGACAGTCCATCATTTATAAAATGTGTACTGTTTGGTATTGAAAGAAATTCTAAGATTATATCCACATAATTAGATAAATTTTAAGAAGACTATGATGATTAATGAGCTCTCTATTCAAATGTCACCACGGCTTAGTGGGTCCTTTTGTATGACATCATTTTTGATAGATTTGCACTAATTAGTTTATTTGTCACTAGTAGAGTACTCCCGCAAACACGTTACAAGTACGAAGGTAGGCAGTCACTGAACTGTATTATTCAAAAACATTACACATTAGTTAGTTAATTACACAAATCAGATTAGGGATTAACAAGCCGTGCGGACCACGTGCTGACAGCTGCCTGCCCAAAACCCCGCAGTTTCCCGCGCTCATCCCTATCTGAACCGCCAAGGGGGGAGGCAAAATGAAGGGCATTATCGTTATTCTGACAAGATTGAACCCATCCGTTGTTCTGCACCGCTCGTTGCCCAGCTGGCCCCGCATCAATCCCCGCC
>NC_033803.1:338875-368516 GCF_001876935.1 Asparagus officinalis
GCAGGGGTGCGATGTGAACGGAGCGTGGCCAATGAAAGGATAGGCTGTTTACTCTTGGACAGCAAACACCCAAGTGATCCGAGCATCCATCGCCACGCGTAACGCAGGACCCGCTCTCCATTCAAATCAGAAGAGACAGCTGAGCCGCTCCACAGTTCCAACAGGGTCACCGTCCCGTCAATCAACTGTTCCAAAAGTACAGAGCGCTGCCGCTAGATGCCCCGGGGAAACAAAAAAATGACCGTCATATCCTCGGACGGTACCAAATGACGAAATTAACCCCCAGCCATAATCTGACGAAACATGTAATTAATTCCAAAAGTTGGGCGACGGCCCAAACGACGCAATAGCGCCCATGGTCACGGCACGAGAGGAGAAAACGTAGGGGCACTTTGGTAAAAAGGAATCCATCATGATGGCGATTTTTTGAGGTAACCAGCTTTTTCTCTTTTACGAAGTTGTTGCTTTTGACAATCGCCCGAGTCCCGAGCCGGAGGAGACTGTGTGGGGACTGTTGCTTTGCTGTCTGAAAAATCAATTAGTAATAAAAAAATAACATTAATTGATATTGTTAACTTTAGTTTTTTAATAATATAAATGAGCAATTGAAAATTTTAACTAGAGAGGGGCAGAAGTTACTTGTAGGCTTGTAGCAGAGAGAAATTCTGCGGAGAGGAAAATATATTGGAAGGGCTCTTCGCTACTTCTGGGTATTGATAGAAAATATTTGAGAGAGAGAGAGAGAGAGAGAGGCAATAGCTGAAGAAAGAAAGAAAGAAGAAGATGGAGATGAGTTAGAGTAGAGGGGTAGTAAATAATAAATGGGAGAGAGGAGAGGAGGAGGCGATTGGAGAAGAAGAGAAGCCAACAAAAACCCACATCTCCATAATTTGAAATAAAAAAAAGGAAAAAAAATCTGCGGTTTTAGGATTTTAGATGAAGTGGATGCCCTTCAATTTTCGAGGAGGAGGAGGAGGAGGAGTCTTTGGAGGACAAATAAGCTATTGGACTGCAAACAGCAACAACAACAACAACAAGAGGAAGAGATCAGAGGTGGGGATAGTAGTAGAGCCTTGTTCTGTACTGGATCATAGACAAAGCCCAAGCCCAAGCCACACCAAACGCTCCTCTTCTCGCCGTGCACCGGAAGCTTCTCTTCCGAATCCGCCGGCGTGGCGGCGCTCTCCCCGAGAGCACCACCACACCACCAAACAACAAAGATGGACGACGGAAGGGAAGAGAAGAAAGAGGAGTGGGCCTCCGAGCTCGCAGCCGCGATCCTCAATCACATCCGGTCTCATCGCGCGCGCCGGCCGGCCGTGCGAACGAATGGGAGGCGCCGTCCTCCTCCGACGCACCGCCCCTCCGCCACCGCCGGTCTCCTGCGTCGCCGACTCCATGAGGGCCAAGACCTTGCCTCGCGGTGGAATAATGGCGACATCGACGAGCGACGAAGAATTGAAGCAACCCGCAAAACATTCGACTGAGCTCCTCATGGGCTGTCGATTCAGGATTTCACACTCGATCGACGAGCTCGTGTCGCTTCTTCCTCCTCTTCACATCAGCTCACCAACAGGCCTAACGCCAATCTTTTACAAGAAGAGCGCCCATCGATCATAAAACCCTCATCTTTAACCCTCGCTGACCACCTACGCTCTTCACCGCTCCCCCGCCGGCGCCGCCGCAATAAACCCTGATTTTCGCCTACCACTGCGGCGCGACCTCCGACGTTCCGGTCACCTCGCTAAGTTTCCATCCGAATCCAAAGCGCCACCACTCGATATCCCCCATCACCCACCAGCACCACCATCATCAGACCATCGTCGATCATCTCCTCAAAGCGTCGGAGTTCATCGACGCCGGCGACCCCTTCAGCGCGCGTGAGATATTGGCGCGGCTCAATCAATTGTTACCCCTTTCCCCTCTCGGCCTCAAACCTTTGCTTCGATCGGCATTCATCTTTAAAGATGTTCTCAACGTTCTCCTCACGAGCAATCAGCCCTCGGTCCCTGCGACTCCGGCCGATGTCGTGCTCAAGCTCGGCTCCTACAAGGCTTTCTCTGAAGTGTCTCCGTTGATCCACTTTGCAAACTTCACCTGCACGCAGACCCTGTTGGAGGAGGTCGGCGCCTTCGATAGAATCCACATTGTCGACTTCGATATCGGCGTCGGCGGCCATTGGTCCTCGTTCATTCAAGAACTCGCCCACCGTCGTCCCAATGCCGTGCCCTTCCTCAAGATTACAGCTTTCGTCTCCGTTGCGGCGTTTCATCCCCTCGAGCTCCATCTCACCCGCGAAAACCTGTCCCATTTTGCTGCAGAGCTCAACGTGCCCTTCGAGTTCTCGCTAATTGCCGTTGAGTCCTTCAACCCGAATGAGCTCCTTGCAGTTTCAACCCCCAACGAGGCCATCGCCGTCAACCTCCCCTTCGGATCCCATTACCCTCAGCCATTTCCGGCCCTCATCAAACTGGTGAAGCAGCTGAACCCGAAGGTTGTGGTCTCGGTGGATCAAGGCTGCGATCGCGGTGACGACCTCCCCTTCGCCCACCACCTCCTCCATGCGTTCCAAGCCTGCACGGTCCTGCTCGATTCCATCGACGCAGCGGGCACCAATGCTGATGTGGCGAACAAGATCGAGAGGTTCATAGTGCAGCCGAGGGCTGAATGGGCTGCTCTGGGCCGCCACCGCGCTGCTGGCGTGACGGGTCCATGGCGTGCGATGTTCGGGTCGGCTGGATTCGTGCCGTGGCAGTTTAGTAATTTTACAGAGACGCAGGCCGATTGTTTGTTGAAGAGGGTTCAGGTGAGGGGTTTTCACGTCGAGAAGAGGCAGGGGTCGCTGTTCCTCTACTGGCAGCGAGGGGAGCTGGGCTCGGTCTCATCCTGGAAATGCTGATGATTGAGGGGTCGCTGTTCCTCTACTGGCAGCGAGGGGAGCTGGGCTCGGTCTCATCCTGGAAATGCTGATGATTGCTGGGAGAACGCGGAGCGATTTCAGGCACGCTATCTTGTTACCTCTTAAGTAGTAGGATTAATTGTGCTGTGCTGTATTACATCACAGCGCTTTGTCTCGGTGCTCTAATTGTTCCTCTGCTTTTTTTTTTTTGGTGTTTCCCTTCTTCTTCTTGGAATTAAACTGTTGGCAGAAGACTAGCTAGTAGCGGTGGCGTTTAATCGTCTGTGATGTTTTTCATGTTTATGTCTTGTGGGTTAGGGTGATTGTACAACTTGAACAGATGCCGATGAATTTTAGCAGCCCATGACTTCCAATTTACCTCTGATTATGGCATTTGAAAAGGTTTGTGCATTTATTTTTTGTCGATTTTAGTCCCGTGTAGAATTTGAGCAGACCGACTAGTAACTTGTTCCATGTGTCGATTATGTACGTAGTACTTCATAATACGTCTCTTGAAGCGTACAACGTGTTAATATCTTGCAATGCTGGTGGAATTAGATAACACAAACGAAAGCAGAGGTTTTTGCACCGGAAATTTACATAGGTCAGCTAACTATAGTGGGGATTATACCATATAATAATAGTTGCAGAGAATTAGGGTTCGTATACAAAATGTGGTTCGGTTCAGACAAAATGAAGATTCGGGATTTTGATGGGTATTAGTGAGGCCGGGAACGTTTCATCTCTGTACGGTGCTCGGCCTTGGCGTATAAGCTACAGTTATCCACATGAACTTGTGGTCAAGGCTGTCAATATTCCAGTCCTCAGTACTTGCACCGGGTCAAACATTAGTTACTAGCAACAGTTATTCATATGGTCTCGTTTTCTCCACCTCGATCACCTCGGCAATACATGGATACTTTTTTATAATTATTCCACCATATTGTTACTCGATCATTTAGTTATTGCTCTCTCCTAGTTATTAGTGAATTATTCACGTCGTGTTAATGCTTGCTTCATCTTACACTTGTTATTGCGTATCATTTTCTTCGCATTTTTAAGGCTTGTTATGTTGCAATTATTGAAAGACAGTGACAATTTCGTTAGTCTCGTGTTGGTTGGACTCTGGGGGTTAGTTGAACTCGAGCGTTAAATTATGTAGACAATGGCTGACCTTTGCTTTTCCTTAATCCAAATAACCTAGGAGATTAGTATCTTTATGTCTCCTTTCAATGATTCAGGCACCAAATCTTCTTATGTTTTTTTGGCCATCGCTCTCACATTTAAAATGTCATCATCAATCACGCCCTCTACACAGTCGATGTTTGTTTATGGCCTTGTTAATTGCAAATGTACATTTGAAGTTGATCCAATGGTTGAAAGCTCAGCGATGCACCACCTACCGATGTGGGGCCCCAAGTCCACATGGGAAACGAGATGGATGGCTGTGATGCGGTGTGCTGCAAGATTTATACCAGACAAGCCTCTATTAATTAAAACCTTCATCAGCTTAATTAGAACTGAAATCACATGGCGTGTGCCTTTCCTTCACATGTTAGCTAGGCTTAATATTTCATTCCTCATCTCATCATATTCTGCACCCTGATTGTCCCCAAATCCGATTGATTAGTTTACATCTCTTTTTCTCAACTTGATCAGAACTTTGTTTGCTTTACGGGTTTCTTTACTTGAAGACAGCAGCAATCGGAGTGTTAATTTATTATATGCAAGTTTCTTAGGATTAGCTAGGATCTAAGGATTTGAGGTATAGTTTCAATCACTGATCTTTTTTGGTGTCAGACAAGTTGGCTTCTCTGAAATGCATAGCCAACTGTGTGATATCAGAGATTGAGGGAGATGCGTGAGACTTAGACGAGGGTGCGGGGCCTGGTGACCGTGATCGATCCAACGGTGATTTGATCGTCGATGTTGATCTCAGAGATACAAAATGGGTAGAGCAATTGTGTCCACAACCTGACCATGTGTCTGCTCTCTCATGGCCTTATTTTTGGTTTTGTATAGATTGAGGGTTTACCTTGAGGACCACTGCCGGCCGGTGATGGTGCTAGTTGTCATAAATGCAACTATGCTTACGTCCAAAGTTTGATTTGCCTGATTTTGGAAGAATATTGTTTTG
This sequence comes from Asparagus officinalis, assembly GCF_001876935.1. Lineage (NCBI taxonomy): Eukaryota > Viridiplantae > Streptophyta > Magnoliopsida > Asparagales > Asparagaceae > Asparagus > Asparagus officinalis. Next base: position 343,912 of record NC_033803.1, read on the forward strand.
TTGTGTTCGATTTGGATGAACCAAGCAAGAAGTGCCAAGATTTAAATAAGGTGAATGTTTGAAAACCCCAAAGGAACTCATAGGAGAGTGTCCAACGGACCCAGTTCCACAAATCCTTGGATCAGTAAAAACGGATAGATTTATAGGGAGTTTTCTTATTCGATTTTTGGACGACCATGTTAGTAAATGGACTCAGTCGGTCAGCAGTGGCCCGGGTCTATTGGAAAGTGTTATGACAAATTCTCTAGGATAAGCTAATATCAATCACACGATAGCACGAAAAATATCCTGAACATACAAACACATAGATATACGTGGTTCAGCTTGTAGCCTACGTCTACGAGTGAAGGAGGAGAAAATCTTTATTAATTGTGAGGAATACGAAGTGGAATCTCTCAATCCCAAACAACACCCCAAAATTCTCGTACAATCTCTCTAAATAAAAGGAACAAAAGAGAAGAATATCAAATAGGCTTTACAAAAGAACTTCTTAATTGGTGCTCTGAAGATTGATAAATCTAATTAGCTTGAAAGACTGTTCTTATATAGCCTTGAAGATCTCAGCTCTTTGCTACCTAAGGAATAAGAGTTCTAGTAGGAATAGAAGTCCACGTGTCCTAAAACCCAACAAGAGTCCAAGTAGGAATAAACCTCTAATATGATTGGTTTTGCAAAGTCTAATGTAAATCGAACTCTTGATCAAAGCAAACCAAGCTAAAAAAGGAATTCCCAAAGCAATATAGATTTGAGTATTTGAGGTAACTTATACTAGAAAGTTTTAACCGTAGCTACTAAATAACCCGACATGTTGTCTATGAAAGGAGGTCAAATGCAAAAGTTTTTCCTATGGTTGCTGAATAACCCCCTTGTTTATGGAAGGTGGATAACTGACATTTTAAACTTTTGGGGGTTGTCGCAAAAATGTTCATAGCTGCTTGAGGGGTATTGTTAATTTACCAAAACAAACCCTTAATTTTTCTATTAGTCATAGGATAATGTTGGGGAATTTCAGTCTCCCCGCCTACCACGATTTGCGCAACTCGGAAGCCAACTCCAATCAATAAGATAGAACAACCACAATTAAGAAAAAAGAACACCGAAATTTACGTGGTTTGGTCGACCAACTTCGACCTACGTCCACGGGGCAACAATACGAGAAATTCACTATGTATCAGGGAGAACTACAAGAGAAACTACTCAACTCTCGTCTCTCAATCTCTCAACCTCACATACATAATCAACTCTCATATTCTCTCCAAAGCCCACTCCTTGTAATCTTTTGCACGGATAAAGACTACGAAACCCTCTCTCTCATCTACTACATCTCTATTTTTTCTTCATGGTTTTTCCTCCACCAATAGAAGAATATATATAGGGAAACCAAAACCCTATCTTTAACCTAACTTTCTAATTAGAATAGGATTCAAACTCCTAATCATGATAAAACCCAAACTCCTAATCATGATAGAACTCAAACTCCTAATCATGATAGAACCCAAACTCCTAATCATGATAGAACTCTAACCCTATCTAATTCTCATGAAGTTACACAAAGAATCAAAGACAAAATCCCAACAATCTCGATCTTGGATTTGATTCGCAAACTCCCTTGAAGATATATATCATCGTCGTCTTGAAACTTTGTCTCTCTCGTTAGAGTCTTCTATTTCTTTCGTACTTCAAATCAGAACACATGCACTCCCAATTGGATGCCTTCATGATCCTCACTATCTTCTGCTTCGCCGTGACGCCTTCACCTCTCTTGTTGTCCTTATGCTCCACCTGCATCGCTCGTCTCGAATCATATCGGTGCACCTCTCCTACTCTACACTACGAGCTAGATGCCTTTATCTCCTCCATCACTTGGTTTGGACTGAATATGAGCGCTCACCATCTTCAAGTTCAACGCCACCATCTTCATCTCCATGTGTGTCACTCGGTCGTGCCCGCTTGCAAGCTCCACCTAATCTGGCACTGTCCTCCTCAAGTATACATACCAACCAACTCCTGCTCCTTATCTACCATCAGATTTGTCTTGCCGTTAAATAGCGGAATATCAAACTTCGGACCCGAAGAAGTCATCATCCTCTAACCACGATCAAAATAAAAATCAGTCCCTGTAGTGATTGAATTTGATAAAACCGATGCCAAAAACGAATTCAGTACGTCGAAAAACCCTATGAACAACTCTTGGATCACCAAAATTCGCCTCCAAATCCTTAATCGGTTAACAAATCAATCTGGATCGTCGGATCCTCACGTGAGCACTACCCGCCGCGCTACAGTGTTCTGCTACAGTCCTGCTGCTACAGTATTTTTCCCCCCCTTTTCCTTTTCATCTTGATTCTTGTAACGCCGATTTTTAATCTTGCACGACGTCGTCTTCTATCTTGCAAACTCGCTCCCGGATCCATCATCATCGCTCTGATACCACTTGTTGGGGAATTTCAGTCTCCCCGCCTACCACGATTTGCGCAACTAGGAAGCCAACCCCAATCAATAAGATAGAACAACCACAATCAAGAAAAAAGAACACCGAGATTTACGTGGTTTGGTCGACCAACTTCGACCTACGTCCACGGGGCAACAATACGAGAAATTCACTATATATCATGGAGAACTACAAGAGGAACCACTCAACTCGAGAAATTCACTATGTATCATGGAGAACTACAAGAGGAACCACTCAACTCTCGTCTCTCAATCTCTCAACCTCACATACATAATCAACTCTCATATTCTCTCCAAAGCCCACTCATTGTAATCTTTTGCACGGATAAAGACTACAAAACTCTCTCTCTTTCTCATCTACTACATATCTACTTTTTCTTCATGGTTTTTCCTCCACCAATAGAAGAATATATATATGGAAACCAAAACCCTATCTCTAGCCTAACTTCCTAATTAGAATAGGATTCAAACTCCTAATCATGATAGAACTCAAACTCCTAATCATGATAGAACCCAAACTCCTAATCATGATAGAACTCTAACCCTATCTAATTCTCATGAAGTTACACAAAGAATCAAAGACAATCCCAACAGATAACCCCATTCGATCAAGAAGCATTATCTTCTCTAGGGACTTAACTAATTTACTCAAATTCTTTTTGGCATCCAGATCCAGCGGTGACAGGAGGCAACATTATCAAAGTTCATGCTTTGTTTAACCATCTCGCATTCTTGGGGAATAATTAGCCAGTTTTTTTTAGAGGTTGGAACCGACAAGATTATGGATGCTTTCTCCTAAAGTTGGATTATTATTTGGGTCATGACACCTAGATTTCAGTTCTTTGGGGGGTAAAATTGGGTTAAGAAAAGCGCAAATCTTGATTAATTGTGGGGAAAACATCCAACTCGATCTGACTCAGTTTAATTATGGGCTTAATTAAATTTGTGGGTGGACACTTCATTACCAAAGCTATAACATCATTAGGTGATCTAGGGATGTTATCTTATATGTCAAATGTTTTGTTTTTGTTGCTAGAGTCGAACAATACATTTTGGATCTTTTACTTTTAGGTTTATCTAGCTCTTTTGCCACGGGCAATGCATGTCCTGTACAGAACTTAGCAATACCGAACTTGACAATTCTTAATTTCATCCTGGAAGTGTACAATATATCAATAAATAATTTCACTTTGGTAAATTTTCTCCTTTTCAACTATCATGGTAAAAATCAATGCATCATCTAGATAAATTATGGAGTTCAAATCGTATCAGAATAATCTACATGTGTTGATGTCAATTATTAAACATGTTCCTCAATCTTGTTTATATAGTTGGTTTTTAAGCAGAGGATCCAGTCTTGTGTAGGCTGTCTAAAAATCACAACAGATAGCTGACCCCCCATCAAACACTGATAATGAAAGTTATAATCTGACGACTTCCAGAAGGATATAATTTAAAAACTTTCACGTAAATCGTTGAAATTTAAAATCCGACGATCTTCACAACAACTGATGAAAGCTCCAATCAACAGCCTTCACAATTAACATCAGGAGTTACAATCTGACGGCTCTCACATTTTTAAGGAGCCAAGACGAAGATTACAAGATGACGGTCTTTGCAACGCTCCAGCAAAAGAGACCACAAATTGACGGTCTCTTCACATCAAAACGCAGAGGTCATCCCTGTGTTTCATCACCATCAAAACGCAGAGGTCATCCCTGTGTTACAACATCAAAACGCAGAGGTCATGTTAACGTTTCAGAGTCAAAACGTAGAGTTCATCCCCAGCACTCCAGTTAAAAACGTAGAGTTTGCGGACTCAAAACGCGGAGTTCATCTTAGCGTCCCAACTCTGCATTTTAGATTTACAACGCAGCGAGATCTGTGCGTTCAGCCACCAAAATAGGCCAAACTCTACGTTTTAAGTCTAAAACGCAGAGTTCGAGCTCTGAACGCTATTTTCAGCGTTTGACTCGTCCAAAGCACGAACTGAACGGTTTCAAAACCGTTTTCCCCCACGATTTGGGGAGCAGTTTAAGGGGGTGGTTACACCCCATTGAGCCCCACTTAGGAGTGACTTAAGGGGACAGTTATACCCTTTAATCCCTTATAAATTAGAGTAAATTCAACTGAGTTCGGATCTTTGGATCTTGGAGTATCTTGGAGATCTAGAGATCAGCTTCTTCGGATCATCTCCTCGGCAGCAGATCATCTTCGAGCTTCCGGCAGGAACAAAGTTATTGGAGCATTCCCTTGGCTTATTAACTGATTTTTCGATTCAAATCAACTCTTTTTCAAGAGTTTAAACTCGCTCTGAGTTATCAACTCGTTCAGAGTTTAACTCTTTTTCAAGAGTTTAAACTCGCTCTGAGTTATCAACTCGTTCAGAGTTTCAAACTTGCTTTGCAAGTTCTTCAACTCGTTCAGAGTTTCAAACTTGCTTTGCAAGTTCTCCACAACGTCAAATCGTGAGGAGAAGATATTGTTCTAGTGAATCAAGACGTCCGGATCGTCAACGGAGAGCAAACTCGACGTGAGCATTCGAGGGAGGCACTCCATCGTCACCTTGAAGAACCCAGAATTAAACAAAGGGGAGAATTCAGATTAATTCTCTTCTCTTTTGTAATCAGAAAATCAAAATTATAATTGAGATTGAGAGAGTTGTAAACATTCTTTTTCTGAGTCTGTCAGAGAGAATAAATCAAACACGGTTTTTTTTAAAATTTTTTTTTATTACAAATTTTCCACCAAACATCTTGCACATGAGCATTACATGAGCGGATCGGATCGAAGTTCGGATCTCTGACAGTTTTTTCCTCCGATGATCAAGTCAGTAATGAGCTAGAGTAGAGATGAATTATGGTGATAGTGTGTTTATTAGCAAGAGATTGCTTACGATATGCAGTAAACAACACCTCTTCTTTATAGCAGATTCTGGGGGGCAATTGTGTAACTTTGGCTGAGTCCAGGCAGGCGGCTTAGTCGGTGGATACTTTATAGGTATCGGTTGCAGATGAGATGAGTCATCTATGTGTTTAATATGATGATGACGAGAGAAACATGGTGCTGATGAAGTCGACGAGTCGTAAAAACTTTCGGGGTTAGAGCAATGATGTTTCTGACCATGCATTCAATGTGATGGTGGTTGACTATCAGCGGGGGACTCGAGGACAGACCGTCTTTCGTCTCGATCTCGCGAGAGGGTCGACAAATGACGTCATTCGTCTCTATCTTGCGACCGGGCCTATAAATGACACATTTTATTCGGCCATCTTGGATTTGAAAGTTCTCGACCCGACCTTGTAGGATGAAGAGTAGGGTTGATTCTAACAATGGGTTTCGAGTAAGGACGCCATTTGACTCGGCCCTTCTTGGGAAGGGTCTAGTGTAGACGTTGTTTGAGTCGTCATGCTTAGGGCAAAGACCATTTGACGTTTAGTCAGCATGAGACACGTGTCATCTCCTTAGGGAGGATTAATCATTAACCAATTTTGTGGTATAACAACATGCCAACAGAAAGTTCTAAATCGAACGTTAAGAAGGTACGAGCACAATTTGCAATTTGATTCTTTCAACCATTTTTTTGTATGAATCAGAACACTCCACTCACATCTAGTGTGTTCTGATGTAATTTGTATTCAAGATGCTGAAGTATTATGATTAACAGGAAAAGCTTAGCTTTGCATATGATATTTTTGCTTCTCTAGTAAAAAGTTTGAGTTAGCCTCATTTACAATGGAGCCTAGCTTCTGTAGCTACAAGCAAAAAAGGAACGGCAAAGCATTAGAGGTTTGTCTCCATCACTACCTCCCTTATTCAGCATCCGTACTTGGTGGTTAATTAATGCCTTAATTTATTCACCTCAACACAAGAAAGGAGATGCTTAGGCCAATCTAGCTAAGGTTAAGCGTTGGATGTCTCGACATCCAACGGTGGAAATGGACCTCCGAGATATCCCTAGACAGTACGTCGTGTATGATGTACTCTGGATTAAAAGCTCAAGAGGGGGTGGACCTAACTAGAGCCAGGACAGGAGATGGGTCTTCTTTGTAAAGGATTAATGATGCATGACTTTTTATAGTGTTCTTTACTAGACTAAGATAGGAGAGAGGGAAAAAGAGTTGGAGGGTAAGAGAGGAGAACAGGGCTTAATTTGTCAGCTCCGAGTACCCCCACTGGCTACATACATTGGATCCATGGTACTGCAAATGCAAATCATGGCACTTGGGTTAGACATAAGCATACTTACTACAAACATATCAAATAACAGTTGTACAAAATGCCAATGATATTTATTTTTTCTCAAAAGTACCAACATGTGTAATCCTTCTCCGATCTCAAGAACCATGCATATTAAAATTACAAAAAAATGTCATTAGATTGAGCATTTTAATTTTATGTTTTTTTTGAACAAAAAACAGGGGAGGAGTCAACTGTTCATGTACCTTTATATAGAGAAAAGGAATATGTACATGAAGGATACACGAGCGCATCCAAAGTGGTTATCACTAGAACAAGTGGTTTCTGAAGAACTTTCTTTCTATGTACATGCATGAAAATGAATAGAGGACCTTTGTCGTTATTCACCGCAAAGCTAGATACAGAGGGGCCAAAGTCAACCCCTTGCTCATATAAGGAAACCCAAAAAGTCTAGAGCTAACCACAACACGCACACAACACATAAAACTGTTGTGCGCGGCGGAAGCTTTCTAGGGCAACACGAACAATAACTCGAACTAAACCACAAATAATATGCAAACCACAATCACAGCAAGAACACACAATTTACGTGGTTCGGCAAGTTGCCTACGTCCACGGAGCAAGGAGGGGGGAGTTCTTTCTACTAGAAATCAAGAGAATACAAATAGGGTTACAAATCTCTCAGACCAAACCCTAAAACAAAGCTCTAGATCTCTCAAAGCTCTCTCACAATTTGATGCAATGATTCTCTCTCTTTGGCTGCTCAAATTCGTTCAACCCCTTCCCTAAACAAACATGTTTAGGTATATATAGAACTTACAAAACGAACCGGGTCGAAAACCTGGAAAAACTGATATCCGCTTCGTCGGTCGACCGGCCCGGTCGACCGCGATCAATTCCGGTCGACCGGCCCGGTCGACCGCGATCAATTCCGGTCGACCGTCGACCGAAACACCTGCGGTCGACTGGCCCGGTCGACCGACCTCCTTTCTGTCGCACAGTAAGCTTTGTACACGAATGCGGTCGACCGGACCGGTCGACCGCCGCCTGTTTTTCCTGATTCTGCTGCTGATGCTGAAATTCCTTCAATTCTCCACCTCGGCGAATGTTTCCATCAAAACTGAGCCGACACCAAACCATCCAATAGTTCCTCAACAGGTCCAGGAACAATACTCGAGCTGAAACACGATCTCCCCCCATCTTGATCAACTGATCAAACCGGCTGCATCTAAAGACTGCCTACGTATCCTCTTGCCCAAGGAATCAAGCCGAACGTAGTTCATACTAATGGCCTCCAAAGGCCTCAGCACTGAAGGATGTTCAAAAGCTTCAAACAATGACCAAATTTCACTCCTGAAACAACTTTGGTCAACATATCTGCAGGGTTGTCATTTGTGTGGACCTTCTCCAATATGACATCTCCATCATCCAAGACGTCCCGTACAAAGTGGAATCTGACGTCGATGTGCTTCGTGCGCGCATGATAAACCTGGTTCTTCGCCAAATAGATAGCCGACATACTATCACAATATATCCGAATAGTCTCCTGTGCAATCCCCAAGTCCTCCAATAATCCACGCAACCATAAAGCCTCCTTAATAGCTTCAGTAACTGCCATATACTCTGCCTCTGTAGTAGAGAGAGCCACTGTGGACTGAAGCGTGCAACGCCAACATACAGGTGCACCTGCCAATGTAAAAGCATAACCTGACGTAGACCGGCGTTTGTCAAGATCTCCAGCATAATCTGAATCCACATAACCAATACAAGCCTGCCCGTCCTTCTCATCCTTCTGAAACACTAAACCAACATCCACGGTGCCTCGAACATACCGTAGAATCCACTTCACGGCCTCCCAGTGACCCTTCCCGGGGTCATGCATGTATCTCGATACCATGCTCACGGCCTGTGACAAATCTGGCCTCGTACACACCATCGCATACATCAAGCTACCTACTGCACTAGCATATGGGACCTTCGACATATAATCTCTGTCCTCAACTGAAACAGGTGACATCAACGCTGAAAGCTTGAAGTGGGGAGCCAATGGTGTGCTAACTGCTTTTGCATTGCCATCAAAGCTGAATTTCTTCAACATCTTCTGCAAGTAACTCCTCTGTGTAAGCTTCAATTTCCCCTTCACCCTGTCTCGCTCGATCTCCATACCCAATATCTTCTTTGCCTCTCCAAGATCCTTCATCTCAAACTCGGATGATAACTCCTTTTTCAGCTTTCGAATAGCCGAAGAATTCCTGGAAGCAATAAGCATATCATCAACATATAAAAGCAAATATATGAGCTCACCATCCTGTAGCTTGTGCATATAAACACATGGGTCATATGGGCTCCTCGTGTACCCTCGGCCAATCATAAAGCCGTCGAATCTCTTATACCACTGTCTTGGTGACTGCTTCAAACCATAAAGAGACTTCTTCAGCTTACAAACCAAATTTTCCTTTCCTGCAGCTTTGAAACCCTGTGGTTGTGTCATGTAGATCTCCTCATCTAAATCACCGTGTAGAAAGGCTGTCTTCACATCCATCTGGACCAAATGCAAATCCAATTGTGCCACCAACGCCAATAAAATCCGAATCGACGAATGCTTCACAACGGGTAAAAATACCTCGTTGTAATCAATGCCCTCAAGCTGTGCATATCCCTTGGCAACTAATCTGGCTTTGAACCGAATGTCCCCAATAGAAGATCCCTCCTTCTTCGCATATACCCACTTGCAACCAATAGCTTTCTTACCCTTAGGTAGATGTGCAAGTGTCCAAGTGTCGTTCTTCTGAAGAGACCGCATCTCCTCCTCCATAGCTTCCCTCCACCTGATCGAATCGGGGCTAGACTCTGCCTCCCTGAATGTGGCTGGAACCATATCATCAACGACCTCCACTGATAATGCATATGCGACCATGACATCATTATACCTAGCTGGCCGACGAATCTCTCTCCTCGGTCTATCTGCTGCAATGGTCCTCTGAACATGACCCTGTTCCTGAGTCCCATAATCTACTGTATCCTGTATCTGCCCATCTGTCTTCTCATCTTCTCCCAGTGTCACCTCTGTAGGAGCCTCAATGGATACAGTGTTCTCTGGAGTGGGTGGAGTCACATCATCCTCCACCTGCTGCGATATTTCTCCTGTCTGGTCTCCCTTCACCTGCTGAGGGGTTCGAGGCCTCATCATGTACGCCTCATCAAATGTGACATCTCTGCTAATAACTATCTTCTTGTCCTGTGGATCCCATAACTTGAAGCCTTTGACTCCATCCCTAAATCCCACAAAGACTGCTTTCCTCGCTCTCGGATTTAATTTGCCATCACTGACATGATAATAAGCTGGACACCCGAATATCCGAAGCGACTCATAGTCACTAGCCACCGAACCAAACCAACGCTCCAAAGGAGTCTTCCCGTCTATCGCAGTGCACGGCAACCTGTTCACAAGATGGCTCGCATAAACCAACGCCTCGGCCCAAAAAGATCTAGGCAATCCACTCTGCGTCATCATACACCGCACCTTCTCCAGCAAGGTACGGTTCAATCTCTCAGCCACCCCGTTCTGTTGCGGTGTCTCTCGAACTGTGAAGTGTCTTCTAATGCCGTGATCCCGGCAAAACTGCAGAAACGGATCACTCTTGTACTCTCCACCGTTATCTGAACGTAGAGTCTTCACCTTTCTACCTGTCTGCAGCTCCACTTTCTTTTTCCACTCCACAAAAATATCCAGGACCTGATGTTTATGCTTCATCGGGTATACCCAATTCCTCCTGGAATAATCATCAATGAAAGTGACAAAATAGTTGGCCCCACCAAGAGATGTGTTCTTGGAAGGACCCCAAACGTCCGTGTGAATATAATCCAATGTACCTTGGGTGTTATGAACAGCGGTGCCGAACTTCACTCTAGTCTTCTTCCCAAGTACACAATGCTCACACAATTCCATCTTGCAGGTCTTAGCACCTTTCAATAGCCCCTGTTTAGCCAATGACTGTAGGGACTTATCTCCTGTGTGTCCAAGTCTCATGTGCCATAAGGTGGTAGTGTCCTCCTCTGTAGTGATAGAAGCTGCCAGACCCCCTGTAACTGTCTTGCCCTTCAAGTAGTATAGGTAGTTTTCCCTGACACCTCGCATCACCACCATAGAACCCTTCGTGACCTTCACTGTAGCATCCTCTAAGATCACTCGATATCCTGCTGCCTCCAAAGTCCCAAGAGAAATGATGTTCTTCGTCAACTGCGGCACGAACCTCACTTCCTTCAATTCCCTCACTACACCATCATGCATCCTGATCCGGACTGAACCAATACCACCAATAGGGCATACGTGATCATTACCCATAAGCACGACATCCCCTCTTTCCAGCTCCTCAAAGCTAGAAAACCACTCCCTCTTAGGGCAGATGTGATATGTAGCTCCCGAATCCATCATCCACTCCGTGGAATCCGCATAGCAAACCGACGGTAAAGCAGGGCATGAATAGCCTGAAGAATCTGAATCTGAATGCTCACCAATAGCTTTTGCAACATTCACTTCTGAAGCTTGTGCAGCTTTCCCCTTATTCTTTCCGGCTTTTTCTTTCCACTTTGGGCAGTCAATCTTCCAATGTCCTTCTTCTTTACAATACCGACATTGATTTCTACCAACACTCTTATAGGCACTCCTATTCTTTGACTTTGAGCGGTTAAACTGACGACGGTTTGGATCTCGGCCTCGAACTGCTAACGCATCTCCCGATGCCTTCTCGGAGGGTTCACCATCACTCTTCCTCAACTCATAGTTCACCAAAGCTGAGGTCACCTCCTTGTAGCTAACTGTAGTTCTTCCATTGATCATAGTGAGAACGAACGTACCATAATCATCTTCGGGCAACGAACACAGAAGTAGCATCGCCTTGTCTTCATCCTCAACTATAATATCAACATTGGCCATATCTGAAAGTAGCTTAGTGAAATTGTTGACATGCTCCCTGATGGAAACCCCTCTCTTCATCTTGAACTGGTAAAATCTCTTCTTCAAGTGAAGCCGATTCTCAATGCTCTTCGTAAGATATTTCTCATTGAGTGTTTCCCACATCTTCTTCGCCGACGTCTCGTTCATAACATCATAAATAAGATCCGGCGTCAAGCATGACCTAATAACACCACAAGCTCTACTGTTCATCTTTCTCCAAACCTTATCCTCCAACTCAGCGGGTTTCTCTTTTAACTCAAGAGTCTCCTCCAAATTCTGTGCATCCAAAGCATCCATCACCTGACACCTCCACAATCCAAAATTGATCTTGCCATCGAACTTCGGAACATCAATCTTCGTGTTATTGATGCTCAGACTCTGTATCGCCTTTGTTAGAGACGAACCTGACGTGCTTGCATCTCCCATGTTGTCGATCTAGCTCTGATACCAATTGTTGTGCGCGGCGGAAGCTTTCTAGGGCAACACGAACAATAACTCGAACTAAACCACAAATAATATGCAAACCACAATCACAGCAAGAACACACAATTTACGTGGTTCGGCAAGTTGTCTACGTCCACGGAGCAAGGAGGGGGGAGTTCTTTCTACTAGAAATCAAGCGAATACAAATAGGGTTACAAATCTCTCAGACCAAACCCTAAAACAAAGCTCTAGATCTCTCAAAGCTCTCTCACAATTTGATGCAATGATTCTCTCTCTTTGGCTGCTCAAATTCGTTCAACCCCTTCCCTAAACAAACAGGTTTAGGTATATATAGAACTTACAAAACGAACCGGGTCGAAAACCTGGAAAAACTGATATCCGCTTCGTCGGGCGACGGCCCGATCCAGCAGAAACCCCAAAAATCCAGAGAGACCGTCGGTCGACCGGGCCGGTCGACCGACCTCCTTCCAGACGCACAGGAAGCCTTGTGCACGAATGCGGTCGACCGGACCGGTCGACCGCCGCCTGTTTTTCCTGATTCTGCTGCTGATGCTGTAATTCCTTCAAAAACACCCTTTTAAAGTTTTATAATCTAACAAATATCATCAAATGGAGATTGACTGAGGATAGACGTTGGAGAAACGTGGTCACTTAGTATGTGTTGGAAAGTTCTAAATTTGGTTGTCATTCTCTGCGAAGCATCCATGAAAATGAAGAGAAGACCTTTGTCATCATTCACCGCAAATCATAGATACGTAGAGGGACGAAAGTCGGCCCCTTTGCTCATATAAGCAAACCAAAAAAGTCTAGCTAGAGCTAACCAACACACGTAAAACGCATATACAGCATCGTTTTTTTATAATTTTATAATATAGAAAAAATATCATCAGATGGAGATTGATAGACGTGTGAGAAACATGGTCACTTAAAATGTGTTGAAAAGTTCTAAATTTGGTCCCGGATTCACGCTATCCACGTAAGTACTCTCCATGCAAGAAAACAAGCCTAACACATGATGAATCCAAGCCCAAAAACCTCAAGGTCTCAAGTCCAACACACAAAAAACAAGAATAAACATCAAAGTTGATCTCTAATAAGTCCATAAACGAGCAAATGGAAGTTTTAATTAGGACCATTTGTCTGTGGTGCATGCTCGTGTGGTACAAAAAGCATTAGCCGTCCCTTTCCTCTTCTCCTTTAGCCCCTTTTTTCCCCACCCTTTTTTTTAAAGATGCACCTTTCTTCCTCCTTTCACTTCTCTTTCTACCCCAACACCACACGTATTCTCTCATAATTTATTTATCTTTTCCCTTGTTTTCAAGTCTCAAATGTACGTTTAATTAGGGGTGGGCGTGGAACCAACGCCAGCCTTCTTTCACCAAAAAAGGACGCACTCGAAACTCAAAAGCCACAAGAGATCAGATTGGAGCTAGCTAGGTCCCAAAGTTATCTTTCAACAATATTGTCAGCCTTCAAGACTCTCCTAGCTCTTTGCGGTCCTCTCGCAATCTTTTGGCCGGCCCTCGACCTTGGAATTAATATCGCTACAGCACTGTACAGCTAGCTGTAGCTCTACATCGATCGATCAGCTAGTTAATTGGGCCGAGCCAAGTTAGTGGGGGGATGACCCCACAAAGACCGTACCTAGCTAGGAGTTGCATGGCCGAACAAGGGGCTCTACGCCCCTATCGACACAACCTTTGCTTCTTGTTTTTTTTTCCATTTTTAAGATCAATATATACAGGCCGTACGTCAACTCAAACAGTTCATGATCACTGCTCTAGTCTAGTCCCTCTCACGGGCCGGCTTTAATTCTTTAGCACATGATCGAATGCATGAGCTCCTTGAGATTTGTCTTGTACCATTTGGTACGTGTCCTGTTCACTCTAGAGTACTCTAGTCGACCAATGCAGGCAAATTGCCAATGCTTAAATTTGTGAGGATCGATTGGAAGGAACAAATTAACATTTGTAGCTGTGGTGGGTCATTCTCTAAGTTATGTTAACCCTTTGCTTTCTCTATCTCTAGCCTCTTTTCGTTTTCTTCTGTGCATGCAGATAACTGATGAGGGTTGGGGTTGGATGTATTTTTGTTTCTTAATTTGAATAAGATCAACATTACTCTTGGCTTTCAACCTAGGATCAAGAGATTTTATGTTTCACAAACACTAGAACACTTTGTCACCAAACAAGGGCCAAGAGATGAATTTGTCCTTATATGTTGATGATAGAGTTGTCATCTCGCGAGGATATTTGTGGCTAGTCTCTCAACATCTACCATTTTAAGAGGCTCCAAATAGTTTGGTCTTTAGGCTTGGTGGTGGGCCCAGTTATGGCTATGTCATCCTATCATAATAACAGTGGCCGACCAAATTTACTGGGTCCATTTCTGATAGCAACAGGCCCATCTGGTTAGTAGGATTTAAATTAGGGCCCACTAAATAGAGCTGCTTCATTGACCGCTTGACCAAGTTACTCCAAATTTGACCTCATTGTGACCGGTTTACAATTCAAACCAAGAACAAATTGGGTTAATTACACTAACCAAATAAAATTTTCCATGAGATATACGTAGAAAAGACAAGATAGTTTGGCTAAAAAATAGCATGAAAGTTCTGTAGAAGGTTGAAATTGCCAATGGCTGAAAAATTTCTAATAAGGACGGAGCCCAATTCTAAAATAATCATATCCCAAGGCTGGGAGGGGTGGCAAGCTGGTCGACTCTGAGCCATACGATTTTTGACCGGACTCCTATGATATTGACTCGGTCTGGCTTCATCAAATATTCGGGTCAATTCATTTATTAAACAAATTATCCATATCTGATCAAAGTGATCCATTTATTGGTTTGATAATCAATGTAACTTATTTCAGGTACTTAACATAAATTTCATGGTTAAAGTTTTTATGGTTTTTATTATTCATAGATATTGTACAGTTTAGAAGGTTAGATATCTTCTGGATGTTCTTTGTAAATTTGAATTTTGTGGGTGTTTTTTATAAAATTTAAACTTCCATAATGTTTTCTACAAATATCACTTTTTCAGGGGATTTTTCTAATTTATAAATATTATACTCTTTGTAAGCTTTGAATTTTCAGGTTTTTTAATTTTGAATTCTTAGGGTCCTTTTCATTGTTTTTGAAGCTATTAGGGTGTTATTTGTAAATACCAAAATTTTCATGTTGTTATTTCTAAGTTATAGATTTTGTACGATTTGTAAATTTTGATATTTCTAGCATGTATTTTTGTAAAGTTTGACTTTCTGAGGGTGTGTTTTTCAACGTTAAAATTTTTAGGACGTATACTGCAAATTTTAAAATTCTCATGTTGTTATCTATGGGTCATAGATTTTGTAATTTTTAGGGCGTATACTGCAAATTTTAAAAATTTCAAGTTGTTATCTATGGGTCATAGATTTTGTAATGTTCCTAAGTTTTGATACTTATGCGGCATATTTCTATAAAACTTGACTTTTGGGGGGGTTTTCTTTCATTTTTAAAACTTTCAAGGAGTTTTTTGTAAATTTCAAAAATTTGACGTTGTTGTTTATCACTTATGGATTTTGTAATGTTTGTAAATTTGATGTTTTCGTGGCATGTTTCTGTAAAAGTTGGACTTTTTGAGCTTTTAGGCCATTTTTATGAATTTTAAAATTTTCATGATGTTATTTATAGCTTATAAATCTTATACCTTCTGTAGGTTTTGATATTTTTTGGGTGGGTTTTTGTAAAATTTTCATTTTTTTAGCATGTATTTTGTAATTTTTGAAATATTTAGGTTTTTTGCGAAACTCAAAACTTTTATCTCATTTTTGTAATTTATAAATTATAAAATTTTCACCGTTTGTATGTTTCAAAATTTTGTTTTTTTTTACTAATTTGTGCCTTTTTGCAACTTTTGAACAATCAGGGTGTTTTTTGTGAATTTTAAATTTTTTATGGCATTATTTATAAGTTATAGATTGTGTATTGCTTGTAGGTTTTGATTTTCCTATGGTGTGTTTTTATAAAAGTTGGCATATATAGGATACGTTTTTTACAACTTTTGAAACTATCAAGGTGTTTGATGTAAATTTTAAAATTTTGATAGTGTTATCTATAAGTTATAGTTTTGTGCTGTTTGTATCTTTTGATATATATATATATTGTGTGTTTTTGTAAATTTCAAAATTTTGAGGGTGTATTTTGTATTTTTTGAAAATTTAAGGTGTTTTTTTACAAAGTTTAAAATTTTCATAGTGTAATTTATAATTTATAGATTTTGTAGCGTTTTTTAAGTTTTGATATTTAAAAGGTTTTTTGATAAGTTTTGAACTTTTGAGGATGCTTGTTAATTTAGAACCTCTGTGTGTTTTTCGCAAATTGCAAACTATTCATGGTGTTGTATGTAATTTATGAATTTTATAGTGGTTTGTATGTATTGCTATTTTATGATTGTGTTTTTATAAATTTTAATGTTAAGTGTTGAATGATAAATGTGCTAAAGTTAAACGTTTGGAGGGTTGACGTTTACGACAAGATTAATAAATTTGTTCTTTGGATTGGCCCGTTTATGACCGGACCAATATATAATAATGACTCATACTCATTTATAAAGGGTTGGGTCAGATTGATCTAGCGGGTTGGGTCATAAATTGCCACTGTCCCAATCCCCCGCCATAGATCACAAGAGATTCAAAATTAAGTACCATGAAATTTAGAGTAGGCGAATGTTCGTTTGTGAAGCTGTTTTTCCCCCCTTTTACCTCTAGTCTGGATGATAATTGACACATGCCACCGTTTTGTTTTTTTGAAAACTTCATGCAAATCTTCAAATAGTTCATCTCGATATCCAAAGTTTGACACCAATAAGCAAATCAGAAAACAAGCTGTCGGCATCGACAATAAGGAAACCATAAATGATTCCTTCTCATCCCGTTTCGTCATTGAGGCGTTTGATTCGCATAAAAATGCGTCTCAAAACTCGGCAAATATAACACGAGTTTAACGGCTGCGAAAGTTAAAANAATTTAAAACCAAAAAAAAAAAAAAAAAAAACGAGAGATGCGTCACTCAATCGAATCAGTGGCGTCGAATTTCTATACTTCACTCGGCCCGTGGTCAAATTATAAAAACTCGGCTTGATCTTTTTCTTCTGCACGCGCAATTTGTTCATTGAACCAGCTATATATAATTACGAGAGATGCTCGAGCTCCTTGTACACGAAGCCTCTCCCCCTTTCTCTCCATTATCGGGAGAATAATTAAAATTTGGCCAAGAATCTACACGTGGAGAGGGAAAAGAGAACTTTTTTCCCTAAATAAAGACCCGCAGCACGAACTGATCTATGAATTTTAATACGACACGATCTGCATGGAAAAAGATTCAGGGATTGAAAGTTGGTCGCTGAAAATGGGCCCGATGTTAGGCAGGCTAAGGGTAGTAAAATAATTAATATGAAAAATTTCCAAGGTGATTGTCAGCTCATTATGAAATAGGAGGGGGACACCTCACATGTCCCCCATGTTGGTCTCATATTTTGGGTCTATGTAGCAAAACCCAATTAATAATAAGCATAGTGTACTCAAAGTCTGCCTGCCTAATGTTGGAATCCTCACATTAATAATAAGGATCTGATGGCTTCACTGAGGTGCAACCAAGTGCAAATGATGCTGGATGAGATCACTGAAATGCTGCCAATTGAAGTGGGTGCAATTGATGTTAGGATTCGAAGATAAACCATGATATATAATGACGATCGAGATTCGAGTACCAAGGAATCAAATGAAATGAAGCATGACAATTAGGCCCCGATGAGCGCTGGGAACTACGGTTTCGCCTTGTAATGGCATCTCATCAAGCATCAGATGCTCCTCCGGAGGGCAATTTCTTTTTCCATGCAGTCAAAGCGCGTGAACCTGACGCATCAAAAAAGAAGAAGGAAAAAAAAAACATTATTCGGTTAAAAGGAGGTCAAGAGACCAGTTCATCAATATCTACAGAAAATGATTAAGATCGCTAATTAAATATCGGTGATGACTGTGTTCTTGACGAGACATTAATGATTTTATCCTCCAGCATGCTGCTTCAAATTATGGTCTCGATTATACTAGATTAAAAAAGAGAGTAAAACATCAGAAAATTCCCTGTACATCTTATATGTCCCGGTTACTAGATTGAAAAAAGGGTAAATATCAGAAAACCCCGTGTACATGATATTCTGAAAGTTAACACGGGTTTTCTAATAATCGTCCAAAGTTAAGAGGGGTTTTATAATGATATTTAGTCTTAAAAGGAATTTCTTCCCCTAGGAACCATCCAATTTATAAATAAGAATGAATGTTCCTTAGATTATCAACGTCGTGAATATTGCATCCTAAAACATCAAATTAAGCAATGAAAATATGCAATTAGGAATTAAGTATGAATGAATAAAATAGAGGAATATAAAAGAATCAATCACCAATATCCTTCCCCGATGCGCGATTTCTTCTCCTGCCAGCCAATTTGAAAACGGATTTTCTTTTTAATCTCTCTCCCTTCCTTCTCGCCTTTTCCTGCTTATTAAGATCCTCGTTTTTGTTGGATCCAGCGAGCAGTTTTTGAGGCCTACAATATGCCCAAGCCCATGAAAGTTTCATAATACTGGGCCTTTTCTTTGAAATTGGAATACAGCTTCAACTATTTATGAGCTGTCTACTGGCCTACTATTATCTGCTTAAAAGGCCCAACCACCATTACCTAATGAAATTTCAAATCCATTGCTGCTGAAATTATTCCCACTCGAGGTAATATTCGCAATTTATTTTCGGTGGTACGCGCAACATAATCTTAGCCTTCGGTCAAAGAGAAGGGATATGATGGTGTAACTTCTGGTGAGCAGGGACGGAGCTCGACATTAACTTGGAGGTTTTTTTTTTTTTTTTTTTTTTTTTTTGGTGAGAAGAGGTTTTTTGTATTTCGCTTTCTCGTCTCATTTTTAATGACTTTTGGTATGTTTCGTTTAATCCTTGTTAATGGAAGGGCAGTGGGTTTCTTGAATTAAAAAGAGAGAGCGGGTGAAAAACACAGTTGTTCAGAAATCACTTTCGGCAATGTAAATAAAAGAGTAGAACGTACGTAGTCGCGACAGAATTAATGATGCGGTCAAATATAACTGTGACAATTCATCTTTACTTAAATTAGTGGTGTTACAAGCAAGCACACAAGTGCGGCGATCATTCCTTTTCCTATAAATATTTACTTTTATTAAGCTCCTAGCATAATTTACAGACTCTCTGAAAGTGTGGTCCTTGCTCTCAGGAGAGAAAGCGAGAGAGCAGCCCCACAAAGAAATCACTATTTAATAAACCCTTTTGAGGACAGAATCAATATCAGCCAACACCCTTGCCGGCTTTCTCTTCGCAACCCCCCAAGTATATTCCGTAGGCCCTCCGATTTCAAAACCACCACCACCACCACCGGTCCCCCCCCAATGCACAAAAAATGAACAACAGAGGGATGCATGCACACCCCTCACAACATCCATCTACACCACTTCAGCCACAACCGCAGCACCGGCAACCTCGCGCGCCCTCGCGGCCTCAAATTTCGGCGGAGACCTCAGCCACAACAAGCCCCGTCAACAACAGCCCAGCCACAAAGGCAGCGCCATCAAACATCGAAAACACGGCACCCCAGCTCTTGGCCGATATGTACCCCGTCAGCAACTGGCCCGCATCGCGGCCCCCACGACACCGGTCCGTCTATAAATCGCCGTCACCGTCGCCAGCGCGCCTTTGAATTTCCATTCAAAGAGCTGTGGGTCCCCAGATCGGCAGAGACTGCGGTTGTGATCAGAGCATAGCCGGCCATTGACGAACATTTCCCGGCTGGGACGGAACATCAGCGCCGACGTCCAGTTGCAGGACGAGGCCGCCGTAGGAGCGGTAGAGGAAGAGGGAGCGGGATTGCGAGGTACATGAAGCTTGCCGGCCCTGGCATCCCGTCCGCGGGCCCCGAGCGCGGTCGCCGAGATCAGTTGGCCGCCGAGGATGCCGCCGACTACGCCGCCCACGTCGAACAGGGTCGAGAGGTTGCCAGCCGTCGAATCTGATAAGTACTCGCCATCTATTGCTGCAAAATTCAGTGACAAAAAAAAAGAATTTAGAACAAGGGTGGCCGTCAGATTGTGAGACAAATGTCTGCAAATTGAGAAATAGATGAATTGACTAGCGAAGGTGCTTGTGGTTAGGGGATATTCAATTGGCGAACGGGCTAACGGAATGTTGTTTGCGGATGAAAATGGATAAAGAGCACTGCACTCTCATATCCACATCAGGGAAGCAAAATGCCCAGTGCATCAGAAATTTATAATCCAACCACAACCAAAAGTTTCAATGTATGCTAGTTCGTGTGAACCAGAACGACCCGAGATAATGTATGTGGATGAAACTGGGTACAAAAAGCACCGTACTTTTAAGTCCACATCAAGGAAGAAAAACGCCATGTGCAACAGAGATTTGTAACTCAATTATAACCTAGAGTTTTAATGTAGGCGGATGGAAATGAATAAAAAAGCAACGCACTTTGTGTTTACACCAAGGAAGCAAAAATGGCTAACGCAGCAGATACTTATAACTCAATCGTAGCCAAGAGTTTCAGCGTAGTATATCCATTAGCGTGATCCAGATTCCTTTGCTGAATTGAAGGACGGAGGGGGGAAAAAAAGGATCCATACGTTGGAACTGGGAAAATGAGAGATTATGCCGAACAATATTAGAAATGAATCTAAGTTCACCAAGATCTTGAGATTCAATATAACCGTGATTGATACAGTAATGTCACTCCAGCAGCGAACAATTTGTTTTAACAGAGGTTTCTTAAGAGTATTGTAGGCAATGATAGCACCAAAATGAATGAAAACTATGAGCAGTAAAAAGCTGCAATTCTGTTCCATGAGGAAACGTGTGGAAACTTTAAACCTCTTGTGATTTCAAAAGAAAAATGCAATAAGCTCCAATGATGGTGCATTATCCTATAAGTATCCAAGAACAATGAATTTATAGAAAAACAAAACGTAGGGACTCAGCAATACCTATGTGGCTGATGTAGAACGGAAGCCAGAAGAGAAATGTATACGCCACCAATTTCGAGAAAAACAGACACAGAGCAAACGGAGCAACCCCTGGAATCCTCCACGCCTCAATAAAGCCGACAGCTTTATCCTCCTTCCCTCCCTCTGCCTCCAAAAGGGGCGCCATTGGCCCATCCTTCTCAAAGGACTTCGGAGCCTCATCTTCCTCCTCCTGAATCCCTATCGTCTCAGGGCTAACAGGCAAGAACAAGAACACCATCAACCCAAAGAAAGCAATCAGAAGCCCCGGAACAGCAAAAGACCACCCCCACCCATATCTCAACAATCCCGCCGCGATCAAAGAACCAGCGATATTGCCGACTGAAGTATGTGCATTCCAAATCCCCATAATCAGTCCCCTCTTACTCTTTCCGAACCAATTTCCAACAACTGCCACTACTGAAGGCCATCCTGTCGACTGAAACATACCCGCCAACATTTGAACCGCCAAGAAGTAGTAGAAACTATGTACATTTAGCCAGTAACCGACCCCAAATAGGGCAGTGAACAAACCCGAACCCACCATTCCGATTGTGAGAAGGATTCTTAGATTAACCCGATCGCCTAAATGCCCAGCAAAATACATCCCAAAGGAGTATACTGCAAGAAAAGCCACATCTATTTGCCCCAACATTGCAGTTCCACCTGAACGATCAAATGGAGCCCAACCCGCCGTTAATCCCGTATTTTGCTCTTCAATGCTGCTCGACCCGAGAAAATAAGATCTTGACCAGTGCGTGAATCCCAATTGTGTTGTTTTTGGATCGAGGACGCTCTTGACGATGCTCGTGGTTTTTCTAGTGGCGTGATAGCTAGCATAAGCGAAGAATGTCAACACTAGAACCGCGGCTTGGTATCCTCTGAAGGAGATGGGAGCCCCCCTGGTGTACTCTATAAATCGAACACCCGGGGGTTTATTGTTTTTGGTTTCACTTCTCATTTTGTCTGAGGAATCCATTGATGAACAATGAAAATTTTTCTTTTCTGGTGATAAGAGGGTGTGGGTTATTGAGGAAGAAGACTCCTCGCTCCTTTATGAGAAGATTGGTATCCTCTGAAATGAGAAAGGAATTAAGTAGTCAGGAAATGAAAACATTTCGGCACATTGGATTCCTAAAATCATGATTCAAACCTCCTCCATGTGATAAATGTTCTTTGCTCTATTCATAAGGAAAGCATGTGCCATCATATTCATAATTCATGTGTGTTTTAATTTGACAGAGGAACTTGTTTTATAAAAGAAATACAAGCATCATTAACCAGATAAAAAAACTAGATGCATGGATTTATCTGAGATGGAGAACTAGCTGACAATTTAAGGTAACTACCAAAATTACCAACTGTCATAAACCCCATAAACCCCTCTGTAATTAATGGAATAAAAAATAAAACTGACTTAACACGATTCAGAAGTGGTTATACTGTCAAATTCAACAAGAAACTGAACCAACAAGAAAGACAAAGTAAAGTTTCAAAAAAAAAGGGGTTAAAAAAAGCTAATTTTTGACCTGCACAATCCACAATTAGGTACCAAATTAAGAATCCATCTTCCTCTCACAACCAAATAAATGGCTAAAAAAGCTTTAATGCTGAGCAAAAAATTATAAAAAAAAAAGGATTTTGACAGCATCAGGTGATTTATTGCGGAGTTGCAGAAGAATCCCACTAATCAAAATAGCTAATTAGATGCGAGATTACATCAATTAAGGCCAATCTATCAATATAACCATGATCTTATCAATGAAAAAATTATCAATAAAAACAAAAAAAATTCACCAATCCCATCAGACATTATCAATTGGACCCGGGATTCAAAATAAATTAAGATTGCGGATGAAGATCAAAGACTGTAATAAAACGTCGCATTACCTTAGAAAAGATGGCGGTCTTCTCTTCTCTTCTTTGTTTCTCTTTCTTTCTTCTACGCCTCGTTTTCCTCAGAAGACTATTTTTTTTTTCTTTTTAGCGTCGCCTTCTTTTAATTTTGCTGTTTCCTCCCTTTGAGAAGCGAGGGTCCTAAAGAAACGGAGGATTGGGAGAATTTGTAGAGACTCCCCCTCGCCCACCAACATTTACGCTTCTCCCCAAAATTACGTCAACACCCTTGCACTTGAATATTGTTTTTCATGGGGTCCATCGAACCTGAGGAGTACTTGTGGGCTTGGGCTTGTGGTAGCATTGTGGTTTTAGGCAAGCGGGGAGGGTAACTTCGGAAATAAGCAGTGTGATCGGATCCAAGTACTCGATCCCTACTGAAAAAGAATATTCCAAGCGAATAATGCTTCGAGCTCCGGATATTCCCGCCACAGCTGGACCCGCGATCTGACGTGGCGATGAAACCGGTGGGCGCGCAGCCGACGCTGATGTCACGGTTCTCAACCGCCCACTCACGCGCGCGTTCACGGAAATAAAAACACAAAACTCGACGGCCGTGAAAATCATAATATATATTGAGGTTTGAATAATAATAAAGTTTTAAACGTGCTTCATTGGCAATTTCGGTAGTT
The DNA here is from genome assembly GCF_001876935.1 of Asparagus officinalis. NCBI lineage: Eukaryota > Viridiplantae > Streptophyta > Magnoliopsida > Asparagales > Asparagaceae > Asparagus > Asparagus officinalis. Next base: position 367,565 of record NC_033803.1, read on the forward strand.
AGTTCATGCTGAATTTTGTTGATGGTATATGTAAGGATAGCCATTTCCATTGATATATATTTTAATAGAATATTCTCCGCAAAGTGGCACATAGCTCGTGGAGTACGAATCCCAAAGAAGCGTTCAGCATTATACGGGACATTTTGATTTGAGCATGCCTACTGCACAAGGGATGAATTTATAAGAGGAACATTACTCTAGCTCACGGCAATTTTTGTTTTTCTAGTTTTTAAAAAACCTCCTCTTCGTACGATCCTTTTTAAGGCCACGTAAGAATACGGTGTGGGTCCCGCTAAAGTGGTGTCGCTGCCCGCGAGGGGGGCGGGCAGCAAGTAGAAAAATAGTAGAGGCGCATCCCCAACCACACATCCTCTCTCACTTGCTACAGTACACTGGGCCCCGCATGAGATTTTAAATTTTTAAAATCCGATGTGAGACCCGATGTACTGTAGTAAATAAGAGAGGATGTGTGGTTAGAATTGTGGTTGGGGGTGTACCCCTAGTGCCACCCAGCAAGTATGGCATTCTGCCGTACAGAGAATGCCGGCTCACGTGGGGCCCATGTTATGGCCCTGGCCTCACAAATTCATCCCGCGGCACGAATCAGCGGCACCCAAAATTCCCACACTGTGGTCGGCCCCGCATCGCTGGTGAAGCTTTTGAGAGGTGTCGTGAGGAACTGGTGGGCGAAGACATTGGTCATTTCCGAGGGGCGTGGTGGGCTTGCCCGGTATTGACCACGGATTTGGCCATTTTACAATTAAGCGCTTGCAACCGTTGCATATTTTTCGCAGAAGGCATCCCAGGAAATCTTCAAATTATAATAAACGAAGGCTCCTTCCCCTTTCACTGCGGTCGTGCTCTCGTGCTTGTCAAATCTAAGGTCATTACTTGCACGCCTTCGTTCAAACATGGCAGTCTTTTAATTATGCAACAAGATGATGTACGTAGA
>NC_033803.1:368526-373147 GCF_001876935.1 Asparagus officinalis
GGAAAATAAAAGGCAATAGAGGAGGGAAAGCTTAGATACTTAATTAAATTATTTTTTCCTTCTCATGTTGACTGGGGGTCAAACTGTGCCAATTTGCTGATCGAGTTCTCGTCAAGAGGAGATAGCTCTCTTGTCACAGTCACTAATAATTAAATATAAGGAAACAGAAACTCTTATCTAATTAAGAGCGTTGTTGCTATTTTTACAGTTGATGAAAATAAATGTGATTAATAATTGAGTCCCCGTGTACATGCGCAATCTGCCTACGTGATCTATTGCTTGATTGGAATGCCATTTTACGAAGCGCATCAAACTATCGTGCCCTCCGAATTCTTCAAATAGCTAGCTTAGTGGGCCAAAAGACTGAACTAACAAATAGATGTAAGTAGGCCCGCATTTTGGGCCTACAATGGTCGAAGCAGTAATCTCACTTCTTTATACGACCACGACCATCAGGCCCAGTCTACACTCTCAACCGGCGGTTGTAGGGAGAAAGCCCAGCCCAAAGCCTGAAAATAAGAACTGCGAGAAGCGAGCAGACGAAATGCCCCCAAATTTAATTTCAGAGAGATCAACGAATGGAAGAAGCATCGCCTTCTTCCTCAAACCCCCGTCGACAACGACGACGACAACAGCAACAGGAGAAAGAAGAGGAGGAGGAGGAAGAAGAAGAAGAAGAAGGGAAAGCGAAGGAGGCATCGGACTACGAGCAGCAGAGGCTCGCAAGAATCAGAGAGAACAGAGCGAGGCTCGAAGCCCTAGGCCTCCCAAACCTCGCTTCCTCCCTCCTCCTCTCCTCGTCGAAGCAGCGAGGGCAAACTCAAAACAAGGGAAAGCAGAAGCAGAAGAGGAACGGCAAGGAAGATGAGGATGAATACAGGCCGTCGGATGAAGACGACGACGACGACGATGGGGGGAGTTGCTCTTCCAGTGAGGAGGAAGAAGAAGGAGAGCAGAGAAAGGTTTATTTGGTTAGATTTTTTTTCTTCTCTTGATGCTTTTGATTTCAATAAACTGCGTGCTATATGTCAAAACAATAGAGGAAGAGAGAATCAGATCAGTCGCTTAAAATCCCCCCGTCATCAAGGAACCAGAACCCACGTGCATCTAATCTCATCTCATTTCCTAAATATATTAGAACGAAGGGTTAAATTACAGGCAGACCCCTTGGTTTTTGTAATTCAGATGCGAAGAGTCTTCAGTTCCAGTGGATGTATAATCAACTGAGTAACGTTTTGCGTATACTACGAGGGGGGTCTTTGTGCGATTAACTCTAGAATTAAAACCAACTTAAAATTGTGTTTATCGACCTGTTGATTCAACAGTTACTCACTTGCTAGTCTAATGCTGAAGCCTGCACTTGTTTGTATGTGAATAGGTAGCTTAACTGGGTTGAAATAGCAATCATTTTCCCATCTAATTTGAAGGCTCAAGTCTTGCACAGATTTGAGCATTTCCAACTATGTCCAGAATATCGGCCAATAGAGAACGCATTTTGCTGGGCTTATCATCTTGGAGGCTTTTCCTCTACGATATAGCAAAATAAGCTGGTTGTTTTGTTTTAACATGATGGATATTTTATACACTGGCCAATATTTAGGTCCAATTGAAATAGCTGGTTTGCACCTTAAGTTAAACTCAGACCCGATACCCATTACGTAGATGCCCACATCCCCGGTAGCCATTTTCAAAATTGTCTGCTCCCCCTCCTTAGTCCTTCCTCATCCAGCCAATTCCAAGAAAATAGTTGGTACAGCTTACAATTGTTATACACGTTAATCTAATCATGTATTATTAACTAAGAGAGGACTTAAAATTTTCATTCAATACCTTTTCATCCTCATGTTTATATTATTTATGTATGCAAGCAGATGTTGGTTTTAACCCTGAATGCTTTTAAATACATGTTCGATAATCTTTGTGAGATAGATGAGATACATTTGATCGATCTTTCTGCAATAAATATACTTTGAAAAGCGGTCCTGTGATCCCAGGCTTTTTCCTGAATTAGATCTTGTTACATGGGGAAATTATGATATCAAGAATTTCACCCTTTTACAGCTCCCGTTTCTACCTTGTTTATGACCACATGACATCCATTTGATCATTTTTTTTTTTTTGCAACAAGTAGTCATTAGAAAGTGGTCCTGTGACCTAGGTTTTCTTTCCCGAGCTTGATCTCATACCATGATGAAAATATGATGTGATTTATACTCTTCCACAGTTTCCATCTGGATTGCTCATTTGTTGTGTATTCTTCTTCTGTATAGTATATAACACATCGAAAATATATATACCTTGGGTGATGTTATTGTTGATCATATGCCTAGCAGCTAACCAGTAAATATTTTTGGCTTCTTACAACGTTGTTCAGTCTCCAAATTTCTTGTTTTATCTCAGGGAAAGGAAAAAGTCTCCTTAAAAACATCAAGCATTAAGAAACGTGCATCTGTAAAAAGAAAGCAAGATGATGCTGACCAAGTTGATGATGGTGATGCAGCTTTACACCAGGTATGTATGTATATGGCTTATGAAACTCCTGCACTTGCTCTTTTTCCTCTATGCGTAAGACTTTTAGAATTTTGGAGTGCTCTACTTGACTGCAACCCACTTGCAGGCAGCATTACACAGGACTCAACCGAAGCATTTCATGTTGTTTCTTCAAGTTCTGACAGAACTGAAGCTGGTGCTAATGTGCGTTCGAAAAAAGATAAAGCAAATATGCAAGGCCCTGCTGGTAGAAAGAAGAGTAGACAAATGGTTTGTGATTCTGCATAGTGTTCTGTGCATATTGTACTTTCAATTAATTTCCACCATATAGTTGTTTTTTAAAATGTTTTTGGTATTTGTTTCAGAATAAGAGCAGAGTTCAACTAACTGAGGATGAAATGGTCGCATATTTCTTTACGATTGATGGTATATACCTCTCTCTAGCCCTCTGTCTCACTCACTTTTATGAGTACAAAGCTGATAAATGTGCCCCGCTGGCTGTATCATCCTGGTTAATCCTAGGTCTTCAGACTCCCATACGCCTTATTCTATGCTCTATTCTCAACATGATCATGTTCACAAGCGGATGACTTTTCTTCTCTCTGTGAATATGGAATCCCACTGTGAGATCCCCAGCCATAATATTCTGTGTTCACAGAATATTCAGTTCATCTATAAATGTTTTGGCTTTCCATGAAATTACATCTCGAACCGGTTCGGTAAACTCTACAGGCCTACACAGCGAAAATCATAGATCAGTGCTATGTTGACTCATTAAAGAAAACATTTGAAGCTGCCAGATTGTGCCCATACATGAGAAGCCCTAATTAAAAAGTAATTCCTAGGTGAATGACTCGGTATCACTATGAATAACCTTGACAACATCTCTGGTCTCGTCAACAAAGAAAATATTACTAGAAAACATCCGCCATGGAGCCTTATCTAACTGAAGCATAGTAATGATTTAGTCATCTGACTTTTGTTCCTCAGTCACATAACTCGGGTTACGAATGGTTTTGCCATTTTCCTCTTTTCCTCTTCGAGATTGGTTTTTAAGTCACTCCTGGAAAACTGCTATGACCAATAAGTTAGAGCTTCCTAACTTCTACCTGGCTTTTTAAGGTACATTGCAACATCCTCTCTTTACAATTTGTTTTGGTTGTCGGGTATCCGCACCAAGTGATTTTTAAAGTTGATTTACTTTTGCCAGTCTCAAATTAGAAATTACAGTATATCTATTGCTTTTTATGGAACGCCATACGTGTGTAGTTGACTAATTGTAAGTTCACAAAGCATAAAAAATAACTTTCTATTGGCAGTTGGAGTGTCAGAATTAATCAAAATGTGCTCAAATGTTTCCGTCGCTTTAATTTACTTTGACTGAGTTGACTAATTGTAAGTTCACAAAGCATAAAAAATAACTTTCTATTGGCAGTTGGAGTGTCAGAATTAATCAAAATGTGTTCAAATGTTTCCGTTGCTTTAATTTACTTTGACTGAGTTGATTCGAAAGTGTTAAGTTTAATCTTTAATGTTGATCTGATATTCTTACTGCATGTTTCAAACTATATGAATTGCTTTCCAGAGACTGGGAAAGGGTATATCTCATTGCGCGATCTACAGAGACTGGTGTTCGCTCACGATTTTAACTGGACGGAAACAGAGATTGCCACTATGATACATTCCTTTGACAGTGACAGAGATGGAAAGGTCAGTTTATATACAATTTGACTAGTTCAGTTATATCGTTTTACTCTTCTTCTTTGGGAATTTTTCTTTTGAGATTGAAGAAGATAGTAACTGATGTTATCTGATTCATTAATTGTTCAATGTATATCTTATCTTTTTTAATAAAAGCATAGCATGCCATCAACAATATGCTGTTGGGAAAACAATGCATCTGATGATTCAGATTGAACAATAATTCTAACTTGGACAAATAAAATTATGAATGCTTTTACAAGTATTCATATGAGTCTAGAAGAATCAATTACATGCAGCCAACAAACTAGGCTGGCGATATCTTGCAAATGTTAGTCAGTTTATCCTGCAAAAGATGCCAAGGTACTTAAAGAAACTTAGCAGCTCCAGAGAAACCGAGATCACCAAGCATTTCTCTCTCTATTTCCCT
>NC_033803.1:373157-386896 GCF_001876935.1 Asparagus officinalis
ACTCGTTTTTGGGCAAACCTTACCTTTTGACATCAATAGTCATTTGGCGACTGACTAAACTGATATTTGAATATTTTGCAGTTAAATTTGGAAGATTTTCGGGCCATTGTATGTCGATGCAACATGATGCAAGACACTGGAAACAGCTGACATGCGTTTTAAAGTCATCCTGAGCAAAATTTTGAGAAAAGTCTTTTGCAGTATTTAGCTTCAGCTTGCAGTTGCCCTTGCGTAATAAATTACCTGCAAGTGTATATCTGACGAAATTACAATCCATGAGAGAAAATTACGATCGATGGTGGATGGTCAATACAAAGTGTAAGGATTTAATGGTGGAGAGGAAGGAAGAGGGAGGATTTACTTGTAAAATGTTAGGTCTCTTTCTTTTTATTCATGGGATTGGGATTTTTTATGTTATGGTTCATGTTTAAATTCATTTACAATTTTCAGACTCAAATTCCAGATAGACTTGATTATTTGAATGGAAAAAAAAAATCAAATTTGCCCATGGCCGGTTCAAAAATTATTCAAATACTAAATATTTTGTAAATATTTGGGAGTTAATTGTATCTGAAGTTAAATTTATGAATGCCATTTAATATTTGATTCAATATTCAGTTAGTGTTAGTTTCGTATTAAAGACCGATCATCACAAACATTACTATATGCAGTAACTTTAGCACTTCAACCATTATCATACTATATGGGTGTGCAAATTTTTTATTTTTTGCCTGAGACCACTGCAAAAAGAATATTTGATAATAAATAACTCCAACATGAGCCACCATATTTAATGTATTTATTACTATGACAACATCAACAAATAGTTAAATTTTTAAATCAAAAACTGAACGAATAATCATATGAACAACTATCGAATTATGTGAAGATACCATATTCAAGTTCCAGGCCGGTGCTTGTGCGGACCAAGCCCGAAATCCGATTGCAGATACGGGTCGATATCCACCCTATCCGAATCCGATCCTTTTACTGCGCCTAGCCTGTACAAATGGAACCGAGCCTACCTCTCTCTCTCTCCATCTTCATAATTCTCTTTGTTGGGCTTATCGGATCCGGAAAAAGAGAAAGGCCCGAGCTCGCAATGGGTGGCCATGGAGGTCTAAACATCCTCCCTCAAAAGCGATGGAACGTCTACAACTTCGACAACCGCGAAAAAGTTCGCAAAGACGAAGAAGCGGCCGCGGGCGAGGAGCAGATCAAGCGCGAGGAATCTCGCCGGCGGGAATTCGAATTCCGCCTCCAAACCCTCCGCAGAGCCCGCAACCCTCAAAACCCTAATAATCCCGATCCTGAGCCCTCTTCATCCGACCACATCACTAACCCTAATCCCTCATCATCCGACCACATCAACCTCTTCGAGAACCTCTCCGACTTCTCCTCCCTCGGATCTGGCGGCAAAAACGAGGAGAAAGGTAAGTTTGGAAGCTCTGATGGCGGCGGCGATGAGAAGAGGAGGAAGAGGAATGAGAAGCCGGCAAAGGCGGCGGCGGCTGTGGTGATAACGGCGGAGGATGAGAAGTATAGGTTAGGGTATGGATTGACGGGTAAAGGGGTGAAGAAGCCTTGGTATTTGACAACGAGGGATGAGGGCTTCGATGGTGGTAGTGGTGGTGGTGATGAAAGGGAGAGAGTCTCGAAAAGGGAGAAGAAGAGCAGTGGGGGGAAGAAGAGCATCGAGGAGCTGAGAGAGGAGAGGATGAGGAGGGAGAAGAAGGAGAAGGAAAGGGAGCGGGCACTGCTTCGCAATTCGAATGAGGGAGAAAAAGGTTTTTCAAGGTAAGGTATTGGAGACAAGCTGCATCTTTAATTCTTGGTGGGGGTGGGGGGTGGGGGAAGGATTCCTTTGCTTTTGTATGGATAGAGTTTTATTGTTTATGTAGTTGACATTGCACAATTGGATTTCGGTCTATTAGTTTTGTACTATCTAATCTATTGAGCTTTATGGCAGGCGAAGGATGTGAATTGATAGCTTATTGAAGAGGACGGAGGACGCTTGGCCAGAACAAGATTTTCTTGCGGTTAGTACTTTGCTATAGACTTGCAACATTAATTGTGAAATTACTCGAATCGTGTTTTCTTTATTCTTACACGATCACCTCAATATTGATCCAATTCTTTAATCTATGTACTTCGCGACAAAGTGGAAATTGAGACTTGAAGTAAATGTCATGTACCTTTGATATGCAGCCCATGAATAGTAGAGTTTTTCTTTTAAATATAATCATGAGATAGTAGTAACCCTAAAAAATTGGATGTTGTATCTTTGTTTTCATAGCGAAATTATTGGATAGATATATCAACCTTGGTGTACGTCTTCTGTGAGTAATCATATATGATTTGTCATTCTTGTGTGTTTAGACAATATTTAGGGATTTCATACTTGCTCCTGTATTTAACTTGAAGAGTTGGTATAGGTTTTAAGTGCATTGCTCAATAATCTAAGAGGATTACAGTGATTGTCGGTTGGGCCAGGAGATTCCTATCACGACCCAATTTAGCTTAAGAAAGTGCTAATCTATGTTGCATGGGTACTAGTACAGGTATCGATACAGATACAAGTATAGGAAACAACAAATTTGTGAAAGGTAGGGTGTGGGGACATGGTTATGCAAACATTTATATGTACATATATATACTATATATTGGAATTAATGATTTATAAGAGAACAAGGATGATAAATAAAATCCCTTCAATATTTTCATGTCACTTTTATCATGTGGATTATATATTGGAAAATCACTAGTTTTTTTATCTAGACATCCAAGCAACCCTTCAAAATTATAATTCAGAATTTGACTTGTCCAATGAGTTTCAAGAAGTGGATGTGAAGTGTAGGATATATGTCCAAAAGAAGTATGAGAACTATTTTAGATTAAAACATGTATTGTATAATCGAGTACATGCCCGAATAAATGTAAGCATATATGCAAGGAGTGTCCAAAGAGTTTGGTGTGTGTTAGGTAGGGGTACAACTTCAGATTAGAAGTACCCAGGTAACATAGGTGCTAATATATGTTTCCAATGGAGTCAGGTCATTTCCTTTCTCTTGTTCCTTGTCCAAAGGTTCCCATAACATTACCTATGATACAATTTGTAGCTAGTAGTCGGTGGATGTGCTAATGGTAGGTGTGCGAAAAATAGTAGTTGTCCAAAAGGGGATGTCATGCTTAAAAGGTAATTGGATTTGTAGACATGTCAAGTTCCATTTCGCATCCCATCGATACCTCAAGCAAGCTGGAGATATTGATTAGATCTGATTATGAAGCATGAGTTATTAAATAGTAAGATGAATAAAAGTTCACTATTTTAGGTGGAGAACAGAAGCAAGAATCATCTTTCTTCATCATCAATTGAATCATTGTAGACGGATGCATGTCTTGACAATTTGTGTCAAAGATAAGAATGAAGGAAGGATAAGAGGTGTACTTGTAGAATCTTCCGTTAGAAAGTTAAGAGACAAATAGAAAAGCTTGTGCAGAGATGGTTAAGAAAGGAAACAAGCATTCACAATCCATTTATCTCTAAAGTTCTTTTGTAAATTTTTTTTTATTCATTCAGAGATTTCAGAAAATAATAGAGCTTGATATATTCGTTAATTTATAGAAACCAAGAGTGTTATAGAATGTAGTAACATTTTTTGTCCTTTTCCCCCCATTTTGACCTAATGACAATTAAGTATGCATAGTTTAAAATTCCATGTTTTTGTGGGCTAACCCAAGATTTTTGTTCATTTTTATCTGTTTTAACTCAATGCCATATAATTCATTTTTTTTTTGTGGGTTAGAACACATGATTTTTTGTCTATTTCGATCTAATGACAAATAAGTACGCTTACTTCAAAATTTATAACATATGATTTTTGCCTACTTTAGTTCAAAATATGCATATTCAAAAAAATTATAATCCATGGTTTCATAGGCTTATAACATGTAATTTTTGTTTGCTATCCGTTTCGACCTTAATCGTGATAAAATATGCATATTTAAAATTCTCGATTTTCGTGGGCTACCCATGATTTTTATTATTTTTGTCTGCTTCAACCCAATAGGAATTAAATGTGTACATCAAAATTTACAATTTTATGAGCTGTAACCCACAAATTTTATAAAATTTTCCATTTCGATCTATTGATAATGAAGTGGCGTGGTTCAAAATTCTCTATTTTTATGGGCTATGATCTATGATTTTTATTCACTCTTATACGTTTCGACTAAATGTGATGGAGTTAAAATTTACAATTTTCATGTGCCATCCCTCGCTTGTCCATAAGTCCATTTTTGTTCGTTTTGATCATTATGTTAAACTCACTTCAAATTCACGATTTTTATGGCCTAAAACCCATGATTTTTGTCTTGTTTGCTTCAACCCAAAGGCGATTGACTGCACATAGTTCAAAATTCTCGATTTCATGAATTATATAACTTACATTTTTATGTTATTGTCCATTTCAACTAACCAATGATAAAATTTGTGTAATTCAGAATTCTCAAGTTTCATGGGCTAAACCTAAGATCTTAATCAATTTGTTTTTTCGACCCAATTAAAATTAAGTATATGTGCATTAAAATTTGCTATTTTATGAGCTATATAATCTATAATTTTTATTCGTTTCGGCTCAACAAAAATTAAGTATAATTTCTTCGTAATTCGGGACTTTCATGGGTTATATAACCTATGATTATTATCTTTTTCAACTTAAGAACAACTAAGTACACGCAATTCAAACTTCACAATTTCATGTGCTATATAACTCATCGTTTTTGTCTATTATTGTCCATTTCTTCTCAACAGTGATAGAATACACCTATTTGAAAATTCTCAATTTTCATGGACTACAAGCCACAATGTATTTAATCTTTTTTGTTTGTTTCAACTCAATGAGAATTAAATATGTGTACATGAAAATTTACGATTTATAGGCTATAATCTATAATTTTTATCCTTTTTCTTGTTATGATTCAATAGCAATTAAGTATGTTTATTTCAAAAGTTACGAATTTCATGGACTAAACCCACGATTTTTGTCTATTTTAACTTAAGGACAATTAAGTAACACATTAAAAATACGCGATTTCATGGTAAAAGCCCCCATGATGTTTTTCTGTTTTTTTCATTTCGACACAATAGCGATATAGTATGCGTATTTGAAAATTCTCAATTTTCATGGATTATATAACACGACTTTCAATCATTTTGGTTGTATCGATCTAATGAGAATTAAGTATGTGTACATCAAGCGATTTATGAGCTTTAATCTATACTTTTTATCCTTATTTTTCGTTTTGACTCATTGACAATTAAATATGTTTACTTTAAAATTCGCGATTTTCATGGACTATTAACATATAATTTGTCTATTTTAATTTAAGGACAATTAAGTACATGTAGTTCAAAATTCTCGATTTCATGGGCTATATTCCACGATTTTTGCTATATCCCACGATTTTTTCTGTTATTGTCCATTCCTACGCAAAATTTTTTGATTTTCATGGACTATAACACATAATATGTCTATTTTAAATTGAACTACATGGTGGTACAAAATGTGCGATCTCATAGGCTATATCCCACGATTTTTGTCTGTTATTGTCCATTTCTACGCAATAATGATAAAGTATGTGTATTTGAATATTATCAATTTTGACTTTATCCCATATTTTAAAATTATTTTTATTCATTTTGACCTAATGGAAATTAAATATGCATACACTAAGATTTGTGATTTAATGGGCTATAACTATAATTTTTATTTCGATTTTCCTTTTCGATTCAATGGCAATTTAGTCGTGTTTACTTCTAAGTTCGCGACTTCATGGACTATAACCCTCAATGTTTCTCTGTTTCAACTTAAGGACAATACCGTACACACAGTTTAAAATCCGTGATTTCATGAGCTATAATCGATAATTTTTGTCTATTATGGGGGACCATTTCGACTCAATTTGATAAAGTATGCTTATTTGAAAGTTCTCGATTTTCGTGGATTATAACCTATGATTTTTGATCTTTTTTGTCTGTTTCGATCCAATGGGAGTTAAGTATGAGTATATTAACATTTGCGATTTTATTGGCTATAATCCATAATTTTATTTTTATTTTTATTGTTTCGACCTCGTTCCAAGGGTACTTCTATCCTGAAACTGTACCTGTATCCATACCCAAACTCTTTGGACACTCCTTGCATACATGCATGCATTTATTTGGGGATGTACTTAAACAATACATGTTTTAATTTAGAACACTTGTCAGCTATTTTTTAGATGTATATTCTACACTTCATAATCAACTTCTTGAAACTCGTTGGGTTCAAAACTATGATGTTGTTTGGGTGCTTAGTTGAAAAAATGAGTGTTATAATCCACTTAATAAAAGAATATAAAAGCCAGGATTTTTTTCTGTTTCTTGTACCCATTCCCATACCAATGTTGGTATCCATGCAACATAGGTTTCGACCAATAATTTTCACAGATTATAACTCATTATTTTTATCTATTTCAACTTAAAGACAATTAAATACAAGTAGTTCAAAATTCGCGATTTCATGATAACCCACGATTTTTGTCTGTTATTGTCCATTTCGACTCAATGGTGATAAGCACGCATATTTGAAAATTCTCAATTGAGAATTTTTATGGACTATATAACTCAAACAATTTTTATCATTTTTGTTCGTTTCGACCAAATGAGAATTAAATATGCATACACCAAAGTTGCGATTTTATGAGCTTTAAACCTTTAGTACATAATTTTATTTGTTATTACACTTCGATTCGATGGCAATTAAATATGTTTTCTTCAAAATTCACGAATTTCATGGACTATAATCCAAGATGATTAAGTACACTTAGTTCAAAATTTGTCGTTTCATGGGCTATAACCTATGATTTATGTCTATTAATGTCCATTTTTACACAATGATGATAAGTATGCATATTTGAAAATTCTCGATTTTCATGAACAATAACCTACGGTTTTTGATCTTTTTTTATCCGTTTTGACCCAATGAGAATTAGGTATTTGCATATCAACATTTTTGATTTTATTGGTTATAATCCATAATCTTATCCCTTTTCACTTTTTTTATCCATAATTTTATCCCTTTTCATGAAATATAATCCACGTTTTTTTGTCTATTTCAACTTAAATACAATTAAGTACACATAATTCAAAATTTGTGATATTATGCGCTATAATCCATGACTTTTTTTGTTATTTCCATTTTGACTCGATGGCGATGAATTATGCGTATTTAAAAATTTTGGATTTTTAAGGAATCTACGATTTTTTATCATTTTTTTCGTTTCGACCAATTGGGAATAAGTATGTGTATATCAAAATTTGTGATTTTTTAGTGTTCATCCATAATTTTTATCATTTTTTCGTTAAGACTAATGGCAGTTCAAGTATCTTTACTTCTAAATTTGTGAATTTGATGAACTATAACTATGATTTTTGTTTATTTCAATTTAAAGACAATTAAGTACACATGGTTCAAATTTTGTGATTTCATGGACTATAAGCTACAATTTTTGTCTGTTATTGTACATTTTGAGTTGATGGCGATGAAGTATGTTTATTTTCAAATTATCGACTTTGATGGATTATAAACACGATTTTTTGATAGTTTTTAATTTTTTCGACCCAATAGGAATTAAATATGCATACATCAAATTTGTGATTTTGTGATTTTATGAGCTTTAATCCATAGTGTTTATTCTTTTTTTCCGTTTCGACTCAATGACAACTAAGTATGTGTACTTAAAAGATTCGTGACCTTAATGGACTATAATTTGTAATTTGTCTATTTTAATTGAAGAACAATTAAGTACATGTAGTTCAAAATCCGCGATTTTATGACTCATGATTTTTGTCAGTTATTTTCCATTTCTACTAAATGACGATAAAGTATGTGTATTTGCATTTTTTAAATCAATTTTGTCTGTTATAACTTGTGATGTTTTTATCTTTTTTCTCCATTTCAATCTAATGGAAATTAAGTATACATACGCTAAGATTTGCGATGTTATGAGTTATAATCCATATTAAATTTTTTTTTCCGTTTTGACTCAATGACAATTAAGTATGCTTATTTCAAAATTTACGACTTTTATGAGATTTACGACTTTCATGGACTATAACTGTTTTTTTTCTACTTTAACTTAAGGACAATCAAGTACACGGAGGTTCGAAATTCTCGATTTCATGGGGCTATAACTCATGATTTTTATTTGTAATTGTTCATTTCGACTCAATGATGACAAAATATGCTTATTTGAAAATTCTCGATTTTCATAGACTAATTTTTGCTCATTTTGTCCGTTTTGACCCAAGAGAATTAAGGACATATACACTAATGTTTGCGATTTTATGGGCTATTATCCCTTAATATTTATTTGTTTTGTTTCGTTTTGACTCAATGGCAATTAAATTGTGTTTATCTCGAAATTCGCGATATCATACGCTATAACCCACGATTATTGTCTGTTATTGTCCATTTTGACTTAATGGCGATTAAGTATATGCATATTTGGAAATTCTCGATTTTTATGGATTATAATTCATTTTTAAAACAATTTTGTACGTTTTGACCTAATGGGAACTCAATACACGTACATTGAAATTTGTATTTTATGTGTTATAATTCATAATTTTTGTCTGTTTCAACTCAATGACTATTTAGTGCTTTTATTTTAGAATCCGCGGCTTTCATGCACTAAAACCTATGATTTTTGTCTATTTCAATTTATTGACAGTTACGTACATGTAGGTCAAGCAGTGATTTTTTGGGTTGTATTCTGTGATTTTGTTTGTTATTGTCCACTATGCAATGGTGATGAAGCATACGTATTTGAAAATTCTCGATGTGCATGCATTATAATCCACAATGTTTTATCATTTTTTATATTTTGATCCAATGAGAATTAAATATGCACATAGGAAAGTTTGCATTTTATGGGCTATAATCCATGATTTTTTGTTTATTTCAACTTAAAGACAATTAAGCACTCCCAGTTCAAAATTCGAGATTTTGTAAATTATTACCTACGATTATTATTTGTTGTTGTTTGTCTTAACTCAATGGTGACAAAGTATGCGTAATTGAAAATTCTCGATTTTTATGGATTATAATCCACGATTTTTGATCATTTTTGTCCGGTTTGATCTAATGGGAATTCAAAATGCGTAGATGAAAAGTAGTTATTTTATGAGCCATAATCCATAATTTTTATCCATTCAACTCAGTAGCAATTAAGTATGATTAGTTCAAAATTCGGGAGTTCTGTTGACAGTAACCTTTGATTTTTGTCTATTTCAAACTTAAGGCCAATTATGAATGTATAGTTCGAAATTCATGATTGCATGAGCTAATCAATGATTTTTTGTATTGTCCATTTCTACTCTGGCGATAAAGTATGCATATTCGAAAATCCTTGATTATCATTGACTGCATATACCTACGATTTTTTATCATTTTTGTCCGTTCCACCTAACAGGAATTAAGCATATGTACATCAAAATTTGCGATTTATAAGTTATAACCCATAATTTTTTTTCACTTCCATCCGCTTCGACTCAATAACCTATTCAAAATTTGTCATTTTCATAGGCTATATAACCCAAAAAAATTTCCTTCAAAATTATCAATTTCTACTCAACAGCTAAAAGTATGCATTTGAAAATTCTCAATTTTTGTAGAATATAATCTTATGATTTTTGATCATTTTTCTCTATTTGGATCCAAGGGGAAATAAATGTGTATTACAATTTGTGATTTAATGGGCTATAATCCATAGTTTTAATCTGCTTATTTCTGCTTTGACTCAACAACAAATAAATATGTTTTCTTTAGATTTAGTGACTTTTATGGATCGTAAACCGCGATTTTTGTCTATTTCAACTTAAGGGTAATTAAGTACATATAGTTCAAACTTCGCAATTTTATGGGTTATAACCCATGATTATTGTTTATTACTCACCATATTGACTCAATGTCGATAAAGTAAGCATGTTAGGAAATTTCAATTTTCATGAACTATAACCAATAATTTTTATCATTTTTGTCTATTTTGGCCTAATGGGAATTAGTATGACTGCATCAAAATTTGTGATTTTATAAGCTATAATTCATAATGTTTACCTTTCCCCATTTTGACTCAATAGGTCCGAGGCGTGACAATTTTTGTCTATTTTAACTCAAGGACAGTTAAGTACACGTAGTTTAAAATTTGCAATTTCATGAGCTATAACTCATGATTTTTGTTTGTTATTGTCCATTTCTACTCGATGGTGATAACATATGCATAATTGAAAATTGGAGAAAATTTTAAAACCAACCATTTTTAAAAATTAATAGGCAAAATCGACCTAAACTGAAAAATATTAGCAAAACCGACCCTTTTCAGAAGAAAAGGGTCGGTTTTGCAGCGGAGGGTCTTTTGCGAAGTGCACGGGACTGCTAGTCCCGTGCACTTGGTGTTCCAGCAGTTGCTCTCTGCTTAAAAGTACACCAAGTGCACGGGGCTAGCAGTCCCGTGCACTTGGTCCAAAAATCACATCCCTAAATAGTTTTGTAATGTATATAACCTGTAGTTTACATACATCCAAGAACTCTCCTCCTCCTCCTTTGTCTTCGTCGTCCTCCATACCGCCCTTCGACGAGTTCGTGATCCGGTTGCGTTTGTGGTTGTGACGGTCCAGCTCCATCGTCGACACGTTGGGAAGGTCCAGCTTCATCGTTATTTCTGCGTCGTCCTCGACTTTGTCGCTGTTGTCGTGTATATACGAATGGCGTTACCTCCCGTCCATCATGACGATCTTCGTGAGTTCGGTGTAAGGCTTGTTGAAGCCTCTGCATTATAGCTTGATATATTGATACATGTTCATGTGCTTCGGGATTTCTACCAGCGATGGATAGTTCAAAAACAAAATTTCATATTAAATTTGATATTACAGAATGTAAATTTGAGATTTAATTTTATCGTACCTGCTCGAGCCAATTCCAAGCCACGATTTGCAAGAGTTTGAACTTCATCTATTGCTGATACCTGTAAATTTTTCAACACATAAAGTACCAATAAAAATGGACTTAAATCAAAATATGAAAATACTTACTAATTCTCTCTCATCTATACCCCGGGGCACATATCCTCTTTGCGACTCAACCGGTATTGTGATCGAATGAAGTATCCATCTTTGGGTTATGTCCCAATACCAAGTGTAGTAATCTGATTCCCGAGGAGTTGGTTCAATTTGGTTGATAATACAAAAATGCATATCATTCCA
The DNA here is from genome assembly GCF_001876935.1 of Asparagus officinalis. Lineage (NCBI taxonomy): Eukaryota > Viridiplantae > Streptophyta > Magnoliopsida > Asparagales > Asparagaceae > Asparagus > Asparagus officinalis. Next base: position 384,463 of record NC_033803.1, read on the forward strand.
TCTGTGTATAAAAGCTTGATGCACGATCATCCAGTTTATTTGTTGGCCTCCTTTCTTTGCCTTCCTCTCTATCTTTTCAACAAACTACGGAACATGTTGTGCACGACCATATTGTCGAAGCACGCAGTCCGGTACATGTATTTTTACTATCTCCAAACATATAAAAGGAACTCTAGCTCTCCATACAACTTGGTATTCTGTGCATATTGGGGGTAGCTGAGGTAGAAATTGGGTGGCTCTCCATACAACTTGGTATTCTGTGCATATTGGGGGTAGCTGAGGTAGAAATTGGGTGTAGGGCTCCCATTCCATCTATAGAGGTAGAAATTGGGTGTAGGGCTCCCATTCCATCTACAATAATTTAATGCAGTTGCATATCAGAATTGAGTTTTCAGTATGTAGAAGAAAAAGCGCATGTTTTTCGGTGAGAATTACCTGAAAAATCTTCATACGATCAAGTTCATTCCGGTAGAAATCCAATTGTCTAGCCGGGGTCTCGTCATAGCATTTTTCGACATTCCATCTACAAAAAAATGTTTGTCATACATTTAGTACCACAATGATAACTACAATTATATTCGCTACATAAAAAATACAATACCTGCATCCCAGTGGAATTTGTCCATCAATTGTAAATGTGTGCATAGTCTCGGCTTCAAATGAAGTCTCTCCCATGCCTATACTTGCAATAAGCTTAGACACCCTTTAAGCTCACTGTTTTGCATAAGTGCCACTTTTGACATCTCTCTATATAAATACGCCAAAACAGCACTACCCCACGATTTTGTATCACATACGTCCAAGTCCTCGAGGAGTGGTAACCACCTAGCATATTCACAATATTCCAATTTATTAAAATAAGCTAATTCAATGAAAAACAGATTCATATTATAAATACACATACCTCGCATGCACTTTATTTTTACTTGAATCTGGAAATAATATAGTACCAATCATGTGCATAATGTATGCACGTGCATGTTGGTCAACCAAAATTTGTGGGGCATCAACAAGCAACGGTACTGAGAAGGTCTCTCTCAACCACTTCAACTTAATAGTTCCTCTAGGCATAGTCTCTGGAGCTACACCTAACAACTCCTCACATCTTCGAGGCCATACATCACTATCAGTGCCGGTAATGCACGGACCATCTATACGGAGACCGAGTATCACGGCTACATCTTGTAGAGTAATGGTAGCATCGCCTATCCGGAAGTGGAAAGTATTGGTCTCAGGTCTCCATCTATCCATCAACGTGATCAGTAGGGGCCAATCGAGCTTTATCCAACGAAGCTTTGAACAAGTCAAGAAGCCGGCCCGTCCCACAGCTGCTATGATACGCTCATCCTCTAACCGCCAACGGCTATGGCTGAGGCTATGATCAACCACAAGGTTGCTGATAGCGGATCGCGTCGCGTCGCGGCGAGGTACCGCTAAGGCTATATCGGGCTATTGCGGTAAAATCGCGGCAAATAGCGCACAGTCAAATAGCGGTCAAATTTAAATATATTTAAATATCCTAAATAATAAGAAAATTCATAATAAATCTAAAAATTCTACAAATACATAATTGATGCCTAAACATGAAATATATGTGTAATAATTACATACTATTAACAACGTACTATAATTATAAAGATTAAAGAATGAAAAACGTACCTGTTTATCCAAAAGACCGTTATTTGTCCCATTTTTTCAACTTTCAAGTCTAATATGAAAATACTCAACAATAAAAAAGCATGATTAGTAAGTTAGTAATATCCTCCAACTGCTTGTTTTTCTTTATGTGAAATAGTACGTGAATTCTACAACCATTTAACTAAGAGAACTTCAAGACCTCCTGCCTTCCAGTTCTTTTCATGTACTATTTCATGTAAATTACTAAATTGTACTAAAATCAGTGTTGGAGACAGAGGATTTAGTATTCAACTCAAAGATGACCGTAAAGACAATACAATTTGAACGATTAAACATAGAAAATTGTAAAATTTCATAATAATTTTAGGTGGACAAAATATGAAAAATAAAAACGAACACATAATAGAAAAAAAACAATAATCAATAATAAAGAAGATCAAAAGTTTCATACCTGATTATTTGTTAACTGTCCAATTTTGCAGCCAAAAGGGGACTATAGTAGTATGGTGAGCGAGTATATATTACTAACTTGGATCGGGTGACAGGGGAAAAAATTCAAACTAATTAACTCTCTCCCTTAATTATATTTTCTAACTTAAATCTCCTAATGGAGCTCTGACGACGGGCGGGATGAGACGAACTGGCGGAGGGCGGCGGGATCTCGGGATCTGGAGTAGGGTAGGGCGGCTAGGCAGGTTGGTGGCGGTCGACGACGAAAGGAGCTCTGACGACGAGGGTCGCTGGTGCTGGTGGAAGCCTCGGCTGGAAGGAGGCGTTGATGCTGGTGCTGGAGGCG